>NW_019154087.1:79810228-79815926 GCF_002288905.1 Enhydra lutris kenyoni
CTCTCTCTCTGTCAAATAAATAAAAAATATCTTTAAAAAAAAAAAGTGTCTGATGAGAAATCTGCTGATGATCCTATTGGTGATCCCTCCTATGTGACAAGTTCCTTTTCTCTTGTTGCTTTTAAGAGTTTATCTTTGGCTTTTGTTGATTTAATTATAATGTGGCTTTTTGAGTCTCTTTGAATTCATCCTACTTGGATTTTGTTGAGATTCTTAGATCTTTATGTTCATATCTTTCATCAAAATTGGGCCATTTTCTCATTATTTCTTTAAAAAGTATTGCACCTCTTTTTCTCTTCTATTTTTGGAACTTTTACAATGTGTATGTTCGTTGGCCTGATGGTATCTGACAGGTCCCTTAAGTTCTGTTCATTTTTTTTTTTTTTTTTTTTTTAAATTTTTTTTTTTATAAACATATATTTTTATCCCCAGGGGTACAGGTCTGTGAATCGCCAGGTTTACACACTTCACAGCACTCATCATAGCACATACCCTCCCCAATGTCCATAATCCCACCCCCCCAAACCCCCTCCCCCCATTAACCCACAGTTTGTTTTGTGAGAATAAGAGTCACTTATGGTTTGTCTCCCTCCCAATCCCATCTTGTTTCATTTACTCTTCTCCTACCCCCTTAAGCCCCCATGTTGCATCTCCTCTCCCTCATATCAGGGAGATCATATGATAGTTGTCTTTCTCCGATTGACTCACTTCGCTAAGCATGATACCCTCTAGTTCCATCCACGTCGTCGCAAATGGCAAGACTTCATTTTTTTTGATGGCTGCATAGTATTCCATTGTGTATATATACCACATCTTCTTTATCCATTCGTCTGTTGATGGACATCTAGGTTCTTTCCATACTTTGGCTATTGTAGACATTGCTGCTATAAACATTCGGGTGCACGTGCCCCTTCGGATCACTACGTTTGTATCTTTAGGGTAAATACCCAGCAGTGCAATTGCTGGGTCATAGGGTAGTTCTATTTTCAACATTTTGAGGAACCTCCATGCTGTTTTCCAGAGTGGTTGCACCAGCTTGCATTCCCACCAACAGTGTAGGAGGGTTCCCCTTTCTCCGCATCCTCGCCAGCATCTGTCATTTCCTGACTTGTTAATTTTAGCCATTCTGACTGGTGTGAGGTGGTATCTCATTGTGGTTTTGATTTGTATTTCCCTGATGCCAAGTGATGTGGAGCACTTTTTCATGTGTCTGTTGGCCATCTGGATGTCTTCTTTGCAGAAATGTCTGTTCATGTCCTCTGCCCATTTCTTGATTGGATTATTTGTTCTTTGCGTGTTGAGTTTGCTAAGTTCTTTATAGATTTTGGACACTAGCCCTTTATCCGATATGTCATTTGCAAATATCTTCTCCCATTCTGTCAGTTGTCTTTTGGTTTTGTTAACTGTTTCCTTTGCTGTGCAAAAGCTTTTGATCTTGATAAAATCCCAATAGTTCATTTTTGCCCTTGCTTCCCTTGCCTTTGGCGATGTTCCTAGGAAGATGTTGCTGCGGCTGAGGTCGAAGAGGTTGCTGCCTGTGTTCTCCTCAAGGATTTTGATGGATTCATTTCTCACATTGAGATCCTTCATCCATTTTGAGTCTATTTTCGTGTGTGGTGTAAGGAAATGATCCAATTTCATTTTTCTGCATGTGGCTGTCCAATTTTCCCAACACCATTTGTTGAAGAGGCTGTCTTTTTTCCATTGGATATTCTTTCCTGCTTTGTCGAAGATTAGTTGACCATAGAGTTGAGGGTCTATTTCTGGGCTCTCTATTCTGTTCCATTGATCTATGTGTCTGTTTTTGTGCCAGTACCATGCTGTCTTGATGATGACAGCTTTGTAATAGAGCTTGAAGTCTGGAATTGTGATGCCACCAACTTTGGCTTTCTTTTTCAATATTGCTTTGGCTATTCGAGGTCTTTTCTGGTTCCATATAAATTTTAGGATTATTTGTTCCATTTCTTTGAAAAAAATGGATGGTACTTTGATAGGAATTGCATTAAATGTGTAGATTGCTTTAGGTAGCATAGACATTTTCACAATATTTATTCTTCCAATCCAGGAGCATGGAACATTTTTCCATTTCTTTGTGTCTTCCTCAATTTCTTTCATGAGTACTTTATAGTTTTCTGTGTATAGATTCTTAGTCTCTTTGGTTAGATTTATTCCTAGGTATCTTATAGTTTTGGGTGCAATTGAAAATGGGATTGACTCCTTAATTTCTCTTTCTTCTGTCTTGTTGTTGGTGTAGAGAAATGCAACTGATTTCTGTGCATTGATTTTATATCCTGACACTTTACTGAATTCCTGTACAAGTTCTAGCAGTTTTGGAGTGGAGTCTTTTGGGTGTTCCACATATAGTATCATATCATCTGCGAAGAGTGATAGTTTGACTTCTTCTTTGCCAATTTGGATGCCTTTAATTTCCTTTTGTTGTCTGATTGCTGAGGCTAGGACTTCTAGTACTATGTTGAATAGCAGTGGTGATAACGGGCATCCCTGCCGTGTTCCCGACCTTAGCGGAAAAGCTCTCAGTTTTTCTCCATTGAGAATGATATTTGCGGTGGGTTTTTCATAGATGGCTTTGATAATATTGAGGTATGTGCCCTCTATCCCTACACTTTGAAGAGTTTTGATCAGGAAGGGATGCTGTACTTTGTCAAATGCTTTTTCAGCATCTATGGAGAGTATCATATGGTTCTTGTTCTTTCTTTTATTAATGTGTTGTATCACATTGATTGATTTGCGGATGTTGAACCAACCTTGCAGCCCTGGAATAAATCCCACTTGGTCGTGGTGAATAATCCTTTTAATGTACTGTTGAATCCTATTGGCTAGTATTTTGGCGAGAATTTTTGCATCTGTGTTCATCAAGGATATTGGCCTGTAGTTCTCTTTTTTGATGGGATCCTTGTCTGGTTTTGGGATCAAGGTGATGCTGGCCTCATCAAATGAGTTTGGAAGTTTTCCTTCCATTTCTATTTTTTGGAACAGTTTCAGGAGAATAGGAATTAGTTCTTCTTTAAATGTTTGGTAGAATTCCCCCGGAAGCCATCTGGCCCTGGGCTTTTGTTTGTTTGGAGATTTTTGATGACTGTTTCAATCTCCTTACTGGTTATGGGTCTGTTCAGGCTTTCTATTTCTTCCTGGTTCAGTTGGGGTAGTTTATATGTCTCTAGGAATGCATCCATTTCTTCCAGATTGTCAAATTTGTTGGCGTAGAGTTGCTCATAGTATGTTCTTATAATTGCCTGTATTTCTTTGGTGTTAGTTGTGATCTCTCCTCTTTCATTCATGATTTTATTTATTTGGGTCCTTTCTCTTTTCTTTTTGATAAGTCTGGCCAGGGGTTTATCGATCTTATTAATTCTTTCAAAGAACCAGCTCCTAGTTTCATTGATTTGTTCTATTATTTTTTTGGTTTCTATTTCATTGATTTCTGCTCTGATCTTTATGATTTCTCTTCTCCTGCTGGGTTTAGGCTTTCTTTCTTGTTCTTTCTCTAGCTCTTTTAGGTGTAGGGTTAGGTTGTGTACCTGAGACCTTTCTTGTTTCTTGAGAAAGGCTTGTACCGCTATATATTTTCCTCTCAGGACTGCCTTTGTCGTGTCCCACAGATTTTGAACCGTTGTGTTTTCATTATCATTTGTTTCCATGAATTTTTTCAACTCTTCTTTAATTTCCTGGTTGACCCATTCATTCTTTAGAAGGATGCTGTTTAGTCTCCATGTATTTGGGTTCTTTCCAAATTTCCTCTTGTGATTGAGTTCTAGCTTCAGAGCATTGTGGTCTGAAAATATGCAGGGAATGATTCCAATCTTTTGATAACGGTAGAGACCTGATTTAGGACCAAGAATATGATCTATTCTGGAGAATGTTCCATGTGCACTAGAGAAGAATGTGTATTCTGTTGCTTTGGGATGAAATGTTCTGAATATATCTGTGATGTCCATCTGGTCCAGTGTGTCATTTAAGGCCTTGATTTCCTTGTTGATCTTTTGCTTGGATGATCTGTCCATTTCAGTGAGGGGAGTGTTAAAGTCCCCTACGATTATTGTATTATTGTCGATGTGTTTCTTTGATTTTGTTATTAATTGGTTTATATAGTTGGCTGCTCCCACGTTAGGGGCATAGATATTTAAAATTGTTAGATCTTCTTGTTGGACAGTTCCTTTGAGTATGATATAGTGTCCTTCCTCATCTCTTATTATAGTCTTTGGCTTAAAATCTAATTGATCTGATATAAGGATTGCCACTCCTGCTTTTTTCTGATGTCCATTAGCATGGTAAATTCTTTTCCACCCCCTCACTTTAAATCTGGAGGTGTCTTCAGGTTTAAGATGAGTTTCTTGTAGGCAACATATAGATGGGTTTTGTTTTTTTATCCATTCTGATACCCTGTGTCTTTTGATTGGGGCATTTAGCCCATTAACATTCAGGGTAAGTATTGAGAGATATGAATTTAGTGCCATTGTATTGCCTGTAAGGTGACTGTTATTGTATATTGTCTCTGTTTCTTTCTGATCTACTACTTTTAGGGTCTCTCTTTGCTTAGAGGACCCCTTTCAATATTTCCTGTAGAGCTGGTTTGGTATTTGCAAATTCTTTCAGTTTTTGTTTGTCCTGGAAGCTTTTAATCTCTCCTTCTATTTTCAATGATAGCCTAGCTGGATATAGTATTCTTGGCTGCATGTTTTTCTCGTTTAGTACTCTGAATATATCATGCCAGCTCTTTCTGGCCTGCCAGGTCTCTGTGGATAAGTCTGCTGCCAATCTAATATTTTTACCATTGTACGTTACAGACTTCTTTTCCCGGGCTGCTTTCAGGATCTTCTCTTTGTCACTAAGACTTGTAAATTTTACTATTAGGTGACGGGGTGTGGACCTATTCTTATTGATTTTGAGGGGGGTTCTCTGAACCTCCTGGATTTTGATGCTTGTTCCCTTTGCCATATTGGGGAAATTCTCTCCAATAATTCTCTCCAATATACCTTCTGCTCCCCTCTCTGTTTCCTCTTCTTCTGGAATCCCAATTATTCTAATGTTGTTTCGTCTTATGGTGTCACTTATCTCTCGAATTCTGCCCTCGTGGTCCAGTAGCTGTTTGTCCCTCTTTTGCTCAGCTTCTTTATTCTCTGTCATTTGGTCTTCTATATCACTAATTCTTTCTTCTGCCTCATTTATCCTAGCAGTGAGAGCCTCCATTTTTGTTTGCACCTCATTAATAGCTTTTTTGATTTCAACTTGGTTAGATTTTAGTTCTTTTATTTCTCCAGAAAGGGCTTTTATCTCTCCGGAGAGGGTTTCTCTAATATCTTCCATGCCTTTTTCGAGCCCAGCTAGAACCTTGAGAATCGTCATTCTAAACTCTTGATCTGACATATTACCAATGTCTGTATTGATTAGGTTCCCTAGCCTTTGGTACTGCCTCTTGTCCTTTTTTTTGTGGTGAATTTTTCCGCCTTGTCATTTTGTCCAGATAAGAGTATATGAAGGAGCAAGTAAAATACTAAACCGGTGGTAAAGACCCCAGGTAAATATGCTTTAATCAAATCAGAAGAGATCCCAAATTGTGAGGGGGGAGAAAGGGGATAAAAAGAGGTTCAGAAAGAAGAAAAAAAAAAAAGAAAAAAAAGAGAGAGAAACAATTAAAAAAAGAAAACCAATAAAGAAAAAATATAAAAAGGAAAAAAAA
>NW_019154087.1:79816026-79879162 GCF_002288905.1 Enhydra lutris kenyoni
ATTAAAAAAAGAAAACCAATAAAGAAAAAATATAAAAAGGAAAAAAATATATATATATATTAGATAAACTAGTTAAAAAACGTTAAAAAAGGAAATGGTAAAAGTTAAAAAAATTTAGCAGAAGAAGAAAAATAAATTGAAAAAGAAAAAAAAATTAAATTATCTGCAAGGCTAAAGAATCATGGGGAGAAAGCCATGAGTTCCGTGCTTTGCTTTCTCCTCCTTTGGAATTCCGCTGCTCTCCTTGGCATTGAAACTGCACTCCTTGGTAGGTGAACTGGTCCTGGCTGGGCTTCTTGTTGATCTTCTGGGGCAGGGGCCTTTTGTAGTGATTCTCAAGTGTCTTTGCCCCGGGCGGAGTTGCACCACCCTTACCAGGGGCCGGGCTGAGTAATCCGCTCAGGTTTGCTTTCAGGAGCTTTTGTTCCCTGAGCACTTTCCGTAGAGTTCCGGAGGACCGTAATGAAGACGGCGGCCTCCCAGTCTCCGGCCCGGAGGAGCCGAGAGCCCGGGCCCCCACTCCTCAGTGCGCCCTCAGAGAACAGCGCCGATTTACTCCCGTCACCCTGCCTCCGGCCGCACTCCGAGCTGACCGAGCCTGCGACCGGTTCAAGGTAACCCCGGGCTTAGAGCTTACTCCTCGGCTCTGTCTCTGTAGCCGGCTTCCCTGTTCTACTACCTGTAAGCTCTGCAACACTCAGACACCCCCGATCCTTCTGTGACCCTGCGGGACCTGAGGCCACGCTGACCCTGCGTGGGCTTCACCCCAGTTAAGCCTCTGGAGCGATGTCCCTCAGCGGAACAGACTTTTAAAAGTCCCGATTTTGTGCTCCGTTCCTCCGCCGCTTGCCGGGAGCCGGCCCCTCCCCACGCGGTCTATCTTCCCGTCGCTTTGGATTCACTTCTCCGCCAGTCCTACCTTTCAGATAGTGGTTGATTTTCTGTTTCTAGAGTTGCTGTTCTCCTTCTCTTCGATCTCCCGTTGGATTTGTAGGTGTTTGCAATCTTTAGATAAGCTATCTAGCTGATCTCCCGCTAGCTGAAGTAGTCTCAGCCTGCTACTTCTCCGCCATCTTGACTCCTCTCCGGATCATAGTAATTTTATACCTAAGCTTATACACGGTCTGTAATGTAATTGGTCCTTGCTGAACGTTGTTGAAGGAACCGCCAAAGGCAGGAAGGATGAAAAATTTAGTGGAAAAGACAATAGACAATAAAGAGGTTTCAGAGAATGGACAAAGTGCTGAGGGTTTTGAGGGATTTTGAACTACATTTGAACTACATCGATATTTATTGGAAAACAGAGAAGTATTTAAGGTACATGGAGGGACAACTAAATTATTTTTGTGTTTATTTTGATTGCATGCCTATTTTTCTGTTAATTTACTGTTGTTTGAAGTATAACCTATCAAATATTCGTCTAATGACTAGGATCCTATTCTGACAGAAGTTAGAAATCAGTGTAGATCTTGGAAGAATAATTAAAGTCTAAGGTCTTACAACAATATATCCATTATATGGACTTTGCTGTAATTTGAATTAAATACTTCAGAATAAACCACAGAATGAATATATATATATATATATATACACACACACACATACACACACACACACACACACACACACACACATATATATATATCTGTATATGTTTGCTCCAATCTAGAACCAAAGGATGATTAGTTAGCATGTGAGGTAACGAAATCAAGAACCAAAGTTCCTGGGCCTCCTGGTGGCTCAGTTGGTTAAGTGTCTGATTCTTGACTTCAGCTCAGGTCTTGATCTCAAGGTCTTGAGTTCAAGTTCCCACATTGAGCTTCATGCTGGGAATGTAGCTTACTTAAGGGAAAAAAAAAAAGAATCAAAACTCCTGATAATGTCATATGTACCTCAATCAAGAATCAATAAAATGAGAGGTAATGATATGCCATTTCAACTTTGTTAATAGCACTGGTATCAAAGTTTGTTCACTAGTAAGAAGAATGTTAAAATCGTCTCTTTTATGGGGAAATGAGAGCTCAAGATTCTAACTGGCAGGAAGTATCATATCATCTCAAACTATGCATTAAAAAGAAAGAATCTGGGGCATCTGGGTGGCTGAGTCGGTTAAGCATCTGACTCTTGATTTCAGCTCAGGTCATTATCTCAGGGTCATGAAATTTAGCCCTGCAGGGGGCTGAGTGCGAGTCTCTTTTTTTCCCTTTCCCTCTGCCCCTGTTCCCTACTGTGTGCTCATGTCCATGTTCTCTCTCTCTCAAATAAATTAATTGATTTTTTAAAAATGATATAAAATCTGGCCAGACAAACGCTACTGGAGTACTACTCTCTCAAGAGTCCTGTTGGCCTTGCATTGCTTCTTTTCACAAAGGATTTATACCACTTCATTCAGTTACAGGCCAGATGATCCTTCAGTCTACATAGCCTTTCACCTATGTCCAAGTCAAGCCTCATGCAAAATGCTGATTATAGTGCCCATGTTAGCAAATGTAAATTCCCAGAGGTACAGATGTATGATTGTTTTTCTTGATTCCTAATAACATTTGTGTGCTTGGAAATATGTGGCTTTAGACTCACTTTCATTATGACATTTCCACCTAATTAATTGGTCCCTAAAATTATTTAACTAGTATCAGCTAACAATAATTACCAATGGCACTTGATACTTGCTAAGCCACCAAATTGGCCTGGGTCAGTTTGCAACAGTAATGCTCTCATTGCCAATATGTTATAATTGTGGCTATCAATGTCTTTTTCATGCCCTGTATCTTAAACACCCTTCAAAGGGAAGGATTTATATCTTATTCAGATCCTAACATACAATAGGTTTCTAATAATTTTTAAATGAATAAATGATTAACCATCCTGAATCATTCAGAGAGGTTCATGAATATTCAAAAGTAAAAGCCTCCCATGTTGGTAACCAAACTGTGAAACAACACAATGGGATATTGACAAGGCCATAAAAACAGTGTCCGCCAATGATCATATCATGGATGGAAAATGAATAATAGCCCTCCTTTTGAACTATGGCTGTTTTTCGTTTGTTTGTTTTTTGTTTTATTTTGGTTTTTGTTTTTTGTTTTTTTTATCAATGATATTTTAGCTCAATTTCATTCCTCTTACCACCTCAACAATTATTACCGAGATATTCAACCACTAAATATCCTGGTTACTTGAAAGCACCCAGTCCCAAGCTGGTCCTCATTTCCCTCTACCTTCCTTAGAATCACTTGGGCAAATTCTATAAAAACTTTTCTCCACTCTTTTTAATGAGACATTTCCCAGATCCCCTCTGGAGTGTACTTTCTCTTATTGCAGCAAGTTAAATAAACATAATTTATTTGACTATGGCTGTGTCCATAATGGACATTGGCTGGTAGGTGTAGAGTAATACTTAATCTCATAAAAAATACAGTTTTAATCTCTCAGAATTGTGTTTTTACTAATAACATAGAGCATATAAATAACTGTATTGAATATTAAATTATTTGTTTACAAATGCAGTTTTCAGCACCCAAATTTTATCTGATTATTTTAATGTTTTCTTAGTTCACAACCTTTAGATTCCCCAACATCTGTGAATTTTTATTTCAATCTTTTATGTGTGGCTGTATTATCATCCAAACAATGATAAGCCCCATTATGATAATTATATTATTTCATGCAATGGCCTTTCATGGTTTATGCACTGATATCTGTCTCCTTTATTATATTGTAAGCATACTAAATAGAGGTTAAGGGAGAAGAACACTGGCCTTCCTTCTCATTTTGAAAATCATCAATATAAAGGGAAATGTTACAGTTATCTACTATTCTGCTTTAATCATCAAGAACAAGTTAATGGGGTGCCTGGGTAGATCTGTCCTTAAGCGTCTGTCTTCAGTTCAGGTCATGATCTCAGGGTCCTGGGATCCAGCCCAGCATTGGGCTCCCTGCCCAGCAGGGAGTCTGTTTCTCCCTCTCTCCCTCCCCCTGCTTGTGTTCTCTCTCTCACTGTGTCTTTCTTTGTCAAATAAATAAATAAAATCTTGGGAAAAAAAAAAAAAAGAACAGGTCAGTGAGGGAATTCTTTGACAATTAGACCAGGCCCACAAAATGGAAAAACACCTAACTTTAAAACTTCTGCCAAGTGTTTGTTATTTGTTAACATCTACTGTATCATAATCAGGAGTATACACTCCAGGGTTGATTACCTGACATTTGAAAGACCTCTAAAAAGAGAAATTGACAAAAGTACAATAGTAGGAGACTTCAATACCCCACACCAAATAATAATAGAATATTCAGAAAGAAAATCAATAAAGAATAAGTTGACTTGACAACACTATAGACCAAATACATAGACATAGACAGAATTTTCCACCTACCAACAATTGTTTTTTAAGTACACACAGAATATTTCCCAGGATAGATCAAGTGTTAGTCACAAAATAAATTTTAAAGATTATATATTTATTTATTTATTTGAGAAAGAGAGAGACTGAGAGAGAACATGAGAAGGGGGAGGATCAGAGGGAGAAGCAGACTCCCCTCTAAGCAGGGAGCCTGATGCGGCACTCAACCCCAGGACTCCAGAACCATGACCTGTGCCAAAGGCAGTTGATCAACCAACTGTATCACCTAGGTGCCCCTATTTTAATAAATTTAGGACGGAAATCATCCTAATATCTTTTCTGACCACACTGGAATGAAACTAGAAATCACTAAGAGTAAAGAAACCAGAAAATTAAAAAACCCATGGAAACTTAACAACACACACGCCCCCAACCATTAGGTCAAAGAGAAAATTAAAATAGAATTTTAAAAAGATTTTAAGATAAACAAAAGAAACACATAAAATACCAAAATTTGTGGAATGTAGCCAAGGCAGGACATAGTGATAAAATGCCTACATTAAAAAAAGAAGACTGTTTAGCAATATACGGTCATGAAATCATTATGTTGTACACCTAAAACTAATAAAAAATTGTGTGTCAGTTATATCTCACTTTAAAAAAAAGAAGATCTCAGGGAATCTGGGTGGCTCAGTGGCTGACTCTTGATTTTGGCTCCTTAAGATCTTGGGGTCCTGCCCCATGTTAGACTCTGCTTCAGCATGCAGTCTGCCTGGGATTCTCTCCTTCCCTCTCCTTCTGCTCCCCTGCTTGTATACCTTCTCTCTCTCTAAAATAAATAAGTAAATATTGAAAAAAAAAAGATCTCAAATTAAACCTAACATTTAACATGAAGAAACTAGAAAAAAAATCTAAAACTAAATTAGAAGAAAGAAAAAGAAATAAAGCTTGAAGCAGAAAAAAAAAAAAAGAAAACAGAAAAACAACAGATAAAATTGACAAAACTCAGAATTGGTGTTTTGAAAAGATACAATCAACAAACTCTTACCTAGACTAACAAAAAGGGAGAGACGATTCAAATAAATGAAATAAAGAATGGAAGATAGACATAAAATGGATGATTCAGAAATAAAAAACATTATAAAGAATTAATATGAAAAATTATTCACCAACAAACTGGAAGAAATGGATAAATTCCTAGAAACATACAGCCTACTGAAACTGAATCAAGAAGAAACACAAAGCATGAACAGACCAATAATAAATGAGACTGAATGAGTAATCAAAAATATCCCAACAAAGAAAAGCCCAGAACCAGATGGTGTCACTGGTTAATTTTGCTAAATATTCAAGGAAAAATTATTACTAATCCTTAAAATCTTCCAAAATATAGAAGACAGGATAATTCCACACTCCTTATGAGGCCAAAATCATTTTGACACCAAAGCCAGAAACAGACATTACAAGGAAGCAAATAAAACAAAACAAACAACCCTACCAGCCAGTATCCCTGATGAATATAGACGTAGAAATCCTCTACAAAATACTAGCAAAACTGAATTCGATAGCACATTAAAAGGGTTACAAAACCATGACCTAGTGGGATTTATCTCTGGAATACAAAGGGGTCTTAACATATGTAAATCAATCACTGTGCTATATGAATGAAAGATAAAAACAACATAATCATCTCAACAGATGCAGCAAATGCACTTCAAAAAATTCAACATCCATTCATGAAAACAATTTATGTGTAGAAGGAAATTCCTGCAACACAATAAAGGCCATATATAAAAAGCCTGCAGCTAACATCATAATCAATGGAGAAAAACTACACGCTTTTCCTCTAAGATCTGGTACAAGGCAAGTATGCCCATTGTTGCCATTTCTAGTCAACACAATACTCGATGTCCTAGCCAAAACAATTAGGTAAGAAAAGGTAAGAAAAAGAAATAAAATACATCCGATAAAAAATGAAGTTAAAGCACCTCTGCAGATGACATCATCAAATATGTAGAAAACTCTACAGACAACAAAAACTATTGGAACTCAATAAAAAGAATTCAGAAAATTTGCAACAAACTAAATCAACATACAAAAATCAGTGGTTTTCCTATCTGCAAACAATGAATTATCCCCCAAAATGAAGAAAACAATTCCATTTACAACTGCAACAAAAAGAATAAAATACTAGCCAGAGAGGTAAGATACTTGTACACTGAAAATAATAAAACATTATTGAAGAAAATTAAAGACAGAGTTATATGGAAAGACATACAATTTTCAGGGATTAATACTGTTAAAATGACCATATGACATAAAGTGATCTACAGACTCATGCAATTGTTATAAAAAATGATATTCTTTACAGAAATAGAAAAAAAAATTCATTAAGAACTACAAAAGACTTCAAGTAACCAAAGAAATTTTGAGGAAAAAGAATAAACTGGAGATATGTATTACATTTTTTGATTTTAAAATATATCACAGAGCTATAGTAATCAAAATAGTATGATACTGGCATAAAAAGCGACCTACACGCCAATGGAACAAAACAGAGAACCCAGAATAAATCCATGCATTTATAGGCAACTGATATTTGGTAAGAGTGAAAAAAACACATAATGAAAAACTAATAGTCTCTTCAATAAATTGTATTGGGAAAACTGGATATCCACATGAAGAATGAAATTAGACCCTTAACTCACACCATATACAAAATTTAAATCAGAATGTATTAAAGATGTAAACATTAAACCTGAAACCATAAGATTCCCAGAAGAAAACATAGAAAAATGTTCCTTGACATCAATCTGGGCAATAATTCTTTTGGAAATTACACCAAAAGCATACACAATAAAAACTAAAATAGAAAACTAAGATTGCATCAATCTAAAAGTTTCTGCAAGGTAAAGGAAACAACAGAGTGAAATGTAATCATGGAAAAGGAAAAAGTATTTGCAAACTATGTATCTAATGTGGGGTGGGTTACTATCCAAATCATATAAGGAACTTGTAGACCTCAGTAGTAAGAAAACAAATCACCCAGTTAAAAAAAAAAATGGGTAAGGAACATAAATAGAGGGACACCTGGGTGGCTCAGTCAGTTAAGCATCTGCCTTTGGCTCAGGATAAGATCCCAGGGTCTTTGGATTGGGTCACACATTGGGCTCCTTGCTCTGTAGGGAGCCTGCCCACTCCCCTTGATTGTGCTCCCTCATTCTCTCTTTCTCTCTGACAAATGAATAAATAAAACCTTAAAAAAAATAAAAAGAATAGGAATTGAAATTTCTTGAAAGAAGACCTACAAATGGCCAACAGGCAAATGAAAAAATGCTCAGTGTCACTAATCATCAGTGAAAGGCAAATCAAAACCACAAGATATGGGTATATATCCTAAATAAATTAAGTCAGTATCTCTAAGAAATATCTGCACTTCTAAGTTCATTGTAGCATTATTAATATTAGCTAAGATATGGAAACAATCTAATATCCATTGATCAGCGAATGAATAAAGGAGATGTGGTATATATACACAATGGAATAATCAGCCTTTTAAAGAAGGAAATCCTGCCATTTGTGACAATATGGTTATGCCTACAGGGCACTATGCTAAGTGAAATAAGACAGGTACAGAAAGCCAAATACTGTATGACCTCACTTATACGTAGAATCTAAAAAAGTGAACTTACAGAAGCTGAGAGAATGATAGATGCTGAATGAATAAGCTCTGGAGATCTAATGAATAGCATAGTTACCAGAGTTAATAATACTGTTTTATACAATTGAAATCCCCCCCACACAAAATAACTCTGTGAGCTGATGACTATATTAATCAGCTTGACTGTGGTAATAAATTCACAATGTATACATATATCAAAACAGTAGCTTGTGCATCTTAAATATATACAATTTTTATTTGGCAAAAAAGTAAATAAATAAAGACCCTAAACAATATTTTCATTCCAAAGGAAAGTACTTAAAGCTACATTACCTCCATATGTACAAAGAAGCAGTAATTAGCAAAATATGTTAGAAATTATTCTTGGGTGTAGAAAGAAATAATGGTCACTGGTGTGCCAAATTCTTAAAAATATATCCAGTTATTGTCTCATAGAATAAAATACGTAAGACAGAAGGTACTTTAGAGATCACATGGTCTCAATCTCTACATTCCAGAAAAGAATTCTGAAGCAGAGAAGGTAAATGGATCAATGTCATGCCAATTAAAAGTAGAAGCAGGACTATCATGGAATACTGAGCTGAGAATTTATGTTGCGGATTTAGACTTGTGTTTATATCCCATTTTGGTCACTCAAGATTTGTGACCTTGAGCCAGGTTACTTAATTCACTGTGCTTCGTATTTCTTATTTATTAGAGTAAAATAATGATACTAACCTATTTAGGATATTGCAAGGAGGAAATATAATTTAAAGGCATTTAATGGTATGCTATTTTTAAAAATATTCTGACAAGCAAAGAGACTGATTAAATTAAGTAAAAATTTAATATTTTATTTTAACCAAATATCAAATACAATAAATGAATTTAGGTTCAGCAAATTTTGATGATGAGACAGCTGAAACAAATAGGGCTCTAAAATATGTGTCTCAGAGAGCCTGGGTGGCTCAGTCAGTTAAGCATTTGCCCTTGGCTCAGGTTGTCATCTCAGGATCCTGGGATGGAGCCCCATGAGCCCCACAAGGCCCACATTGGCTCCTGCTCAGCAGGGAGTCTATTTCTTCCTCTCCCTCTATCCCTCCTTACCACTTGTGTTCTATCTCTCAAATAAATAAAATCTTTAAAAAAAATAAAATGTGTCTACATATTTTTATTTTAATAAAATAACTCAGGTAAATTTATTACAAAGAAATGGAATTTTATAGTTAGTAAATTATTTGTCCCAGTCTTACAGCTAATACTTGGAGGAATGGGTTATAATCCTAATATCAGACTTTTAAGTGTGACATAATATATTACATAGCCATTGTATTGAAATGAAGACAGGCAAAGCCATCATGGTAATTATAGATACCGAGCTATAATTTAAGCAAAGAGAAAGCCACCACAAAGCCATGATGTTTAGAGCTAACTTAACATTTCACATGCTGCTTTGGATGGACTACGGACATCTATACTCTGCTACTCAAAATAATAGTAACCAGAGATAAAAAGAAAACTCAATTCTTCTATACTACATAATTCTTATTATGCAGTGCCTAAGGAGATTCAAGTTTTTCCTATATAAATAATAAAACTGTCATAGAACTGAAAAAAATCATAAAGGCCACTGGTTTTGAAGTATAAATACTGACTTTTATACTGAACATAAAAGCAAATACCATTGAATCATTAATCTGAAAATTATTTCAAAGGAACATTTAATCTCTTGCCTCAAGAAAGAGCTTCACCTAAACTCTTTCTATAAGATGCTAAATGCCTCCAGAGAAATATTTAATAAACTTTCCAAATATTTCAAAATTTTATTTAGTCTGAGAGAATGCTACACAATATATGTTGTATGTGGAGGTCTACCATCTAAGTGTACAGGTATGATTTTTTTTTCTGTAATTATTTTTTGTCCAGCCCAAACCTACTACTATCATAAGCTTTCCAGGAATTGTGAACTTATTAGTGCAAATGCATTTGTTGTTTGGGTTGGAATCTGATCCTGGTCTACCAGTCTGAATAGGAATTTGCTGACATGCTCATTTTATGATTGTCATGACATTGTGGCTCTATGGTTCTCTGTTTTTTCACTTAGCTACTTTACTTTCTGACCCTGTCAGAACAGAGACAGCACAGTCGATTTTCTATCTAGGTCCTGCCTCCTCTCTGCTGTCAGTGTAGAAAATGAGCATCTCTTTCATAGGCATGAATGGATCAGACAATCTTACCAGGACTGAAACTCTTTCCTTTGACATCTCAGATCTGTTCTTCTCTAATTTGCATTTATCCACAGGCAAATTCTTTCCTCGTTATCTTCCTGAAGTTATGGTAGAAAAATCCTCTTTCACAACTGGTTTTACTTCCCCCAGCATTATTGAGGTATAACTGACAAACAAAAATTATATATGTGTGTGTGTGTGTGTGTGTGTGTGTGTGTGTGTATGGTGTATAATATAATGTTTTGATTTATGTATACATTACCTTATGTATATATTTACATAATGTACACATTATACATTATGTAGTCATTACCACAATCAGGCAAAATAACAAACCCATATAGGTTGTTTTGTTTTGTTTTGTTTTAGTGACAGCATTTAAGATCTACTCTTTTAGCAAATTTCAAATATACAATACAGTATCATTAACTACAGTAAACATTCTATGTTAGATCTCCAGAACTTATTCATTCTACGTAACTGAAAATGTGTATCCTTGACCAACATCTCCCCATTGTCCTCATTCCTCAGTCTGTGGCAACCATCATTCTACTCTCTGTGTCTGTAAGTTAAAACCTTTTAGATTCCACTTCTAAGTGAAGTCATGCAGTACTTGCATTTCTATATCTGGCTTATTTCACTTAGCGTATGTATTCCAGCTTCATCCATGTTGTTACAAATGGTATAATTTAATTCTTTTTAAGGCTGAATAAAATCCTATTGTTTGTGTGTACATGTGTGTTTGCATTGTGTGTGTATTCCTCAAATAAATAAATAAATAAATAAATAAGAGTAGAATTACCATACTGTATGATCCAGCAATCCCATTTCTGGTTATATCGCCAAAGAAAATGAAAGCAAGATCTCAAGAAATGTCTAATTCCCATGTCCTTTGCAACGTTATTTGCAATAGCCAAATATGGAATCAGCTTGAGTTTCCATCAGTGGATGGATAAAAAAACCTGAAATGGATAAAACATGTAAAGAAAATGAATATAGAATATAGATGTATGGGGGCACCTGGGTGGCTCAGTTGATTGACTCTTGATTTCAGCTCAGGTCATGATCTCATGGTAATGAGATCTAGTCCCATGTGTGGCCCTGAGCTAAGTGACAAGCCTGCTTAAGATTCTCCTCTCCCAGTGCACCTGGGTGGCTTAGTTAGTTAAGCATCTGCCCTCCACTCAGGTCATGATCTCTAGGTCCTGGGATCAAGCCCCGCATCTGGCTCCCTGCTCAGCAAGGAGTCTGCTTCTCTGTCTCTCTCTCTCTCTCCCTCTCTTCCTCCTCCCTGATTGTTCTCTCTCTCTCAACTGAATAAAGTCTTAAGAAAAGAAAAAAAAAAAAAGATTCTGTCTCTCCCCCTCCCCTGCACTTGTGCTCTTTCTCTGGAGAAAAAAAAAAAAAAAAGAATATTGATATATGTCAATGTGAATATAAATATTATTCAGTAATAAAAAGGAGGGAAATCTTGTCATATGAAACAACACGATGGACCTTGAGAGGATTAGGTGAAGTCAGACAAAGACAAGTAATACAGATCTCACTTATACATAAAATAGAACAAAACAAAACAAAACCCCTCACCACCTCAAAAGAGGTGTATATGCTGCCAGTCTCTCTAGTTTTGACTTCTGAAAGCCATTTGTCTGTTGGAATACTACTACTGATTATTTAAATAAAATCAATTCAATGTTATTTATTAAGTATATAGGCCATTTTTAGTAAAATTTGTTGGAGACATTTCCTCCAAGTTTATCATTTTTTCTTAAAAACTTATTTATTTTAGCATCAAATATATTTATTTTCATTTTGCTATTTTTGTTTGGATTTTATAAATATAACTATGAAATTATTCAAATTCCAGTAATCTCAATGAATCTTAGAGAATAAAAGATATGTCAAGTTATTAAATGTAGAAAACAAATGAGAAAATTAGGAAAGAGAGCCATATCCTATAGCAAGGGGGGTAAGGAACATCAAACCTATCTTAGTCCATGGACATCTCTTTCTATAAGAATCTCTGGGAAGATGCAAGCATAAAAGAGTTGCTAAGTTAACCAAAGTTAGTTTATTGCTAAGTGTGAGTTTTGCTTGATTTCTCATTGCAGACAACTCTTGCACACTAGGTTGGGACAAAAAGGACATTTGCCATATTTAAGCTTCTAAAAAATAGTGAGCGCAGGATCTCTTCTTTTTCTCCATTCCTCTTTCCCTACACTGAAATCTGAGGCCAGAATTGTTTTGTGCTTAGACTGCTTGAATGAGATACAATAGTAAGACCAAAAGAACAGACAAGCAAAATGCAAGGTAAAGCCCAAACTGAAAAGACTTATCACTTCCTGTCAACAGAAGAAAGGGAATTAAGAGGGAGAAAAAAAGTTGCATTTGTACCCTGTAGGGAGGATTTAAGGAATCTCTGGGGGAGGACATATCAGCAGTGGTGACTTTTATATACACTGTAACTTAGATTTATGAAAACATTGTAACATTTCAAGAAAAAGAAATAGCAAAAAAATATCAAGGCATAAGAATTGTGTGACACTGCAAGAGCTTGGATCTTGATAAAAATACAATAAAAATTTTAAAAAATGTTGAGAATTTCCTATGTACAGAGCTTGTCCTAATTTAGCACTTTATAGGTTGTATCTCATTTAATCCTTAAAGCAACCTGAGATTATTGATACTATTATTGCTTTATAGATGGAAAACCTGAGGTAACAAAGCAATTAAGCAACTAGTATAGTAATAGTTACACTTAAAGATCAGAGAATTCAGTTCAGTAAATCTCATTCCATCTTTTAAAAAAGATAAATATATATTTTTCTTTTTTTCTAGTCGTATATTTGGTAAGGAAGATCTCTGTTTTCTTATCTTCAGGCAAAGTATTGCTTTTACCACAAGATACAACCCAATTTTTAAAATAGAAATACTTTATTTTTAAAATAAAAATACTTTCACTTTATGATGTTATAACTTTTTTCTATGTCTATCTTTGCCTTTCTTTCCCTTTCAATTAATCAATCTCTCTCTCTCTTTCATTCCAGCACACTCACATACACATTCACAACCAAGGAAAACTGCTTAATTACTTGAAATGAAATGACTGTCTTCTAACTGTGAATTACTTTTTAGTCTGAATAATATGTTTGTTAAGACTGTTCAACCTGTATTTATGTAACCAAAAATATAGGTGAAATAAAATTAAAATTCCTTAGTTCATATCTGGATGCAGAAAGATGTTATGTTTTAAGAAATAGCTACTTTATAATTGATGTCAAATATAAGAATGGATCCTCAAAAGGCAAAAAAAAAATAAATAAACAAAACAATTATTTTCAATGTGATTTATTCTTGTTCCTGTTGCTGAAAGAAAGGAGAGCAAATGCTATTTAACCAACAGTTCAGTAAGTATCCTGGAGTGTATTTGTAATAAGCTCATCCTACTCATGACTGAGACCTAGAAAATGGGGCAAGTGTTAAGTCTTTTATTAAATTCATTAATTGCTTTGTTAACCTCATTTCTAAAGTAGCCATGTGCCAAATGACAGAAACTTAAAGGTGAAAATGAATTGTTCCATTGAAAAAATTCACAATGTCATAATAATAATGGGCAGTTGTCATCAAATAACCTAAAAAACTTGTTTACAAAGAGATTTGAGTATTTTTTTGCAACTGTATTTCTAACTTTTGGATGATTTTCTAAAACAAATACCTGAAAGTAGTAGATCAAAAATAAACTGTAAAGATATTCTTAGAAGCAATGTATATTAGCATATAATGTATTATTTGTTTCAGGGGTACAGGTCTGTGAATCATCAGTCTTATATTAAAACAAAACAGAAAAATGAAACAAACAAACAAACAAAAAACCATTTCATTATGAGGGGGCACTTGGATGGCTCAGCTGGTTAAGTGTCAGCTTTGGCCCAGGTCTTGATCCCTGCTCCCTGCTCAGGGGGAGTCTGCTCTCCCTCTGCCTAATCCCACTCATGCTCTCTTGCTCACTCCCAAATAGGTAAATAAAATCTTAAAAAAAAAAGCACTGTATAAAATAACAATATTCTTATCAAATAATATATTCAGTGCTAGGACCTTGGTAAAGTAAATTGAGGTTCATCCAAACAATAAAATATACTAATTCAATAAAAAATATGACCTACAAATATTTATTGGCCTAAAAGGCAACTATATTATCTTGTTAAATGTACAACATTTAAATGTACTAGTTACAAACTTAAAGCCAATTTTGCCCTAAGTAATGTGTCTGTATGTGTGTCTGTATGTGTAGGAAAATGTTTACACATCAAATTATCAACAACAATTTTCCCTAGATGCAGGTATTAAAGATTATTTTTATTTATTTAATTGACAAGTATTCTTTACTTTTTCCTCAGACAATTACTAAATAAAGTCACAGACTAAGTTTGGCCTTACAAATGAACACCATAAGCAGGACCTCACAGTCTTATTTTTTTTATCTATTTTTAATTTAAATTCAATTAATTAACACATAATGTGTTACTTGTTTCTGGGGTACAGGTCTGTGATTCTTCAGTCTTACACAACACCCAGCACTCACCACAACACATACACTCCTCACTGTCACGGTCTTATTTTGAAGGCAAAAGAATCCTAGTCAAAAATAAATGTCCTTTACCTAGATTGGTTATTGGTGCTTAAAATTATATCATTGATTTTTCATTCTTCTGAGCATGTGAAATCCCACATTAAACCTCAAAAGGGGAATGCTATTAATGAAGTAGAATATAGCATGGAGATACAGGAAATAGGCATGAAGTATGGAAATGAGATAGAAGGAGAAAAAGATAAACTTCATTTTCTTCCAATTTTGCTTAGGCCTTGCAATGACAAAATCACCACTAAAATTTACCTAGGGCCTATTTGTCAGAAAGCATCGTAAAATAGGCATGATATCCATACAGATAACTTTTCAACTCAATTTAGGAATGAATAATTTATATTTCTAAGCAAAGTTTAGAAGCACATTTCAATTGGAAGCTTCAATTTAAAGTTATGATTCTCAAAGATTTAAAAAGTGAATAAGACACTTCACTGGGCAAATATCAAAACAATCAACTTTTCTTTTTCTTTGCTGAAGACACAGTAAGACTGAAAGAGAAGACACTTTCTTTGTTAGCTAAGTGCGTATGCTCATCAAGGAAAGCCTGTAAATCAGACTAATTTTCAAAACATCAATCCTCATACCTATGAAATATATATGTGTGTGTATGTATATATATGCACACAATTACAAATTCCATTAAAATCAGCTTATACTACCCAGAAGCACATTCACTAGTATAGACATTTTAAAGTATTTCTTGTGCTGAGGTTCCACATTCATAGATTGCTTTCAGGTATTTACAAATGAACGATAAAGTGAATTGTTTATTTTTATTTATTTTAGTTTCCCAACGATTCCCATGGAGTTAACTAGGTTTTACTGCTCAGTTCTAAAAAATTTATTCAAATTAATTGCTTCTACACTATCTATATTTGCTGTATCTGTATGTCATATCTAGATGTGGGGAGAAATGAGGGGTTTTCGTCAGAAAATTGCATAGTAATTGAAATCAGGTGTGAAATATAAAAAACCAATGGGGTGCATAAGTGTCCCAGAGTGTCTCATTCACAGGGAAGAAATATAATTAGTAGATGGGAATGCCTGAGCTAAAGTGATGTATAAGACTACATATTTGATAACGTATATGACAATAGAGTCAACAACTAAAGAAATTCTCCATTTATATGGCAATAACTGTATGTCCAATTTAAGTGTAACACATTAAATTTAATAACAAAATATTCATATGCAAGTATAATACCTTAGTTTGATTTTTCTCCAAATAATTCCCTTTGCAGTAGAATTTCACATTTTCAGCAATGGGCATAAAATTAATAAATCAATAAATGTAGAGTTAGAATTGCTTGCTTACTATTCTAAGTAATGAAAGAATGAAAGAAAGAAACAAAGAAAAGAAAGGAAGGAGGGAAGGAAGGAGATAAGGAAGGGAAAGAAAAGGAAAAAATGGAAAGCAGGGAGGGAGGACCCCCAAATATCACAATATTTAAGGAGATACTTAATTTAAATGATTGAACTCCCCTTATGGATAAAGACATAGATTTTTAAAATAGGGAAAATGAGGACTACAACAAATTTAAAAGTTTTTTGCATAGCAAAGGAAACCATCAACAAAACAAAAATGTAACTTACTGAATGGGAGAACGTATTTGCAAAGGATAAATCCAGTAAGGGTTTACTATTCAAAATACATAAAGAACCTACATAACTTCACACCAAAACCCCCACAAATTTTCCAATTAAAAATAGGGAGAGGGCTTGATTAAACATTTTTCCAAAGAAGACACGTAGAAGGCAAACAGACACATGAAAAAATCCTCAACATCACTAATCATCAGGGAAATGCAATTTAAAACCACAATGAGATATCACCTGACACATGTCAGAAGGGTTAGGATCAAAAAGACAAGAAATGACAAGTATTGGTGAGAATGTAGAGATAAAGAAACCCTTGTGCACTACTGGAAGGAATGCAAACTAGTGCAGCCACTGTGAAAAACTGTTTCCTCAAAAAATTAAAAATAGAATTACCATATGGTCCAATGATTTTACCACTGGGTATTTATCCAAATACAAAAACACTAATTCAAAAAGATACTCACACCCCTATGTGTACTGCAGTGTTATTGACAAAAACTAAGGTATGGAAGCAATTCAAGTGTCCATCAATACATGAATGGATAAAGAATATGTGTGTGTGTGTGTGTGTGTGTGTGTGTGCGCGCGCGCGCGCGCACACGCACACGAGTGTAAATAAAGGGATATCACTCAGCCATAAAAAACAAAGAAATCTTGCCATTTGTGACAACATGGAAAGCTTAAAGGGTATTATGCTAAGTGAAATAAATGAGAAAGGGAAAGACAAATGCCATAATGATTTCATTTATGTGTGGAATCTAAAAATACAAAGTAAGTGAATAAACAAACCAAAAAGCAGAAACACACCCATAAACACAGAGAATAAACTGATGGTTGCCAGAGGGGAGTGGGTGGGGTATGAGCCAAATGGATGAAGGAGAGAGGGAGATACAGGTTTCTAGTTATGAAATGAAATGAATAAGTCATAGGGATAAAAGTTACAGCAAAGAGAATATAGTAAATGGTATATAGTCAATGGGCGACAGATGGTAGCTACACTTATGGTGATCATAGCATAACATATTGACTTGTCAAAACACTGTGTTGTATACCTGAAACTAAAGTAACTCAACTATACTTCCATTCAAAAATTGGGAAAAATGAATAAGAATCCTAAGGAAAAATGTTAGGAAATTTCACTCATTAATTTAAATTAATTTAATTTAAATAAACTAATTTTAAATCAATTTAATTTAAATAGGTCTTCAAAAGTTAAATATATTCATGCTGCTCATTAGTTACAAAATTTCTCTCCTTGACCCAACTCTAGTTAAGACTTTCCCGAGCTTTTCAGCTAGACCCTGACTTTGGGCCTCTGTGTTTGTATCTTCATTGTCGTTTTTGCAAGAATCCTGCTAAGCTATTGCAGCCAGAATCTCCCAACCTTGATATCTGATCAACCTTGGTATTTGATCAGGCTCCTTATTCTCCAACATCCTCTGGGTGCTATCTGATCACCTTGGCCTGACTACAGCAAGAATCCTGTTAGCGTGGTTAGCCAGAGTTCTCCTTTACTCCTGATGTTTCCTCTAAGTAATTTTCCATCCTCTGACTCTCACTCTGTTCATTGGCTATAAATTCCTACTTGTCCTGATTCTATGTGGAGTCCTTCTCTCCCACTACAAAACTCCACAGTAGAAGTCTCTACATCTATTGCAATGATCCTGAATAGAGTCCACCTTAACCACTCTTCAACAAGTATCAGAATGAATATTTTCTTCTTTAACATTTGCCATAACTCAGACAGAATCATATTCATCACTGAACCCCTGGACCTCTTATCCAAGATCCTCGTGCACACATTTGAAGCCTTTGTCTTCATTCCTAACTAATTGATTATGAATCAATTAGTGAGTCTGACTCTCCAGATCCACTGCTGTGTACAAACATTTGTTAGAGCTGGTAAGGACAGATTTTAATTCTTAAGATCTAAGTATACTCTAGAAGCTGAGTTAGAGTTCCAGACAAAAAGAAGCTGGTTAGAATCCTAGGTTTTTTCCTTTGTAAGACTCTTGGTTAGAGGTCCATGGACATAGAGGATCCTGGATGGCTCAGTTGTAGAGCATCTGCCTTGGGCTTGGGCTACAATCCCAGTACCCTGGGATGGAGCCCTGCATCAGGCTCCTACTCAGTGGGAAGCCTGTTTCTACACCCACAACCACCACCACCCCCCCGCTTGTGTTCCCTCTTTCATTGTCTCTCTCTCTCTCTCTCATTCAAATAAATAAATAAATAAAATCTTTAAAAAAAAAAAAAAAGGAGTCTCATGGAAGCAACTACTTGTATGAAGCTGAGTTAGAGGCCCAGACCTGTCTTTTAGGAAGTCACTTGCTGGACTAGAAGTTCTGTCTGTCTGCCTCACATGGGGATTATTCCCTAACTCTTGGACTAGAAGTTCTTCTCCTTGACTGAAGGAGAATGGAGACCCACTCCTAGACTCCTGGGCTGGAAAAGGTTTCCTGTTTATAAGGTTTCTTTATTCTCCCTTTGAGCCTATTCCTGCCATGGAAACTTTTCAATCACTGACACCCCCTTCTTGAACCCCTGCTCATTATATGTTCCATCAACTCTGTCCACCTCTTTCCTGTTGGCATGATTTACTAAGGATAATTTGATCTTCAGTATCCTCTCTGGAAAACTTTAAATCTCCCCCAAATTTTCCTCTAAGACCTTTCCCTTCCCATTGCCTCCACTCTTCCTTCCTCCTTCTATCATCTTCAATTTTTCCTTTAGTTCACTTAAATCCTTTGATATGTCCTCTTCAGAACCCTATCTCTTTCACCACCACCTCTTGACCCTGCCAGGACTTTCCTTTCCCACTCCAGCAATTCAACTCCCTAATGTTATTGAACTTTAGGTCTCCTGCTGCCATCAGGGCTCTCAAAGGACTCAGGGTTCTCTTAAAACAACTACTTGAGGCTGAAAAGGAAAAAGGCTAATTAGAAATAGAATGAGTATTTTGTCGGCTCAGATGGCTTTGGGGACATTCAGATAGTCACTTCATGCTTCCTCAGTCATGCATTTAAAATGTAGTCAGCAGCCTCCATGAGAATTCACATGAGGACAAAAGAAAATGTTAAAAATCTTCGCAAACATTGGTTAAAAAAAAAAAAGCTTAATACTTGTTGACTAGGTACCTCAACTTGTTCCATTTTGTCAGAGACAAAACAGATACAAAGGTAAAGATAAGCCAGTGAATTCTGTACTATTGTACTGACTAATTCATGATTAAAATTTTAGAATGGAAAGCTAAAAGATGTCTGTCTATATATTTATGCATGTATGTATGTCATACATATGTGATGTTTTTCTACCTCTGGATGGTATTAACAAAATAAAAAATTAATTTATAAAATCCCTTAAAGGAGTTCTATTCAAATTGGCTTAGAAATAAGTGAGTGAATATATAAATTAAATATTCTTAAAACTCTCAGAAAAATAGAAACCAATTCAAATATTTCTCCAGTTCAGAGATTTGGATAAAGCTTTGAAAAATACAGTTATTTAAAGATTTTTGGTTTGCTAAAAACAGCTGTGTCTTCTACATATCAGCATTAAGTATAATAGGAATATACATTCTTATTCTACTTGGGTTTGCTAATCAAATAAGTTTAAAAATTGTTAACAGGGAAATAACTTGAGATTGGTTTGGTGTTACATCATGTCTACTTAAAAGAAATTTCCAAAATCTTCTTGGTATCTTGCAAACTAAGTTAAGTAACCTAAGTAATAAACATTATTACACATCTAAATCATCCCTAAAGAGATAAAATACTCTAGAATAAGATGGAGATGAAATAGTGAAACATTCATTTATGGATAGAAATTTAAGTTTATATATTTATGCATCCTGTTTTCATATAGTACAGAGTAGTTAAGTATATTTGGGTCTGTTAATAAACGTGAGAAATTACACTATGAGGAAACCATACTATGAGCATATACCTGTAAGGGTGAGTTGATATATTCATAAAATTTGCTACTCTACTTGTACAGAATCCTGGTATGTGACAATTTATCATTGTCTACTTTTAGTTTTCTTTGTAAAAGAAAGATTACTAATGGTAAAAAATTATAATACATGTAAATGAAACTACTGGAAATCATGAAAATGAAGAGAACTTTGCATGAAAAGTATGTATGTAGGATGTGTTTTTGACAGCAAAAAAGAAATTAATTTTATTATAAAGTGAATTGTCGTTGAATTAGAAAGGAGAAAATGTAGGAAAAAAACCTGAATGTATGTAAAAAAGTTGGAAAAGCTTTGCAGAAAAGAGATCTTATCTTATGTAGTTAAGCTTGCAAAGATCTGAATGAATTATTTTATTAAAAAAAATGTACCTTCATATAAAAAATGTACTGCTACAAAACTACAACAACAAAGTTTTGTTGGATTATTGATCTGTTCTTCAGTTGCAAAAGGTTTTTATCTTGAGTAATCTACATAGGAAACCAAGATTCTGTGTCTTATCAGAATAGTTTCCTGAGCTTTATGTTAACTTCTATCATATTCTTGGTTATTTAAGAGAACCCAAGTATTGTTTCATAATAATAAACCTATCTAATTAAATGTTAAAATCTTGCTGTATTTTTGACAATTTTGCCTTCCCAAAATCTAATGCTAAATGAATTTTTCTTCTTCTCAAACTAACTTTGAGATTTCCCAGAGGGCTCCTGGAAAATCTTATAGGATTTGCTCTTCCATCTTGTAAAAAAGGCGTATGGGTCATGAGACTGAACCCCATATCAGGCCTCATGCTCAGCATGAGTCTTCTTCAGATTCTTCCCCTCTACCCTTTCCTCTGCATGCTCTCCTCTCTCTCTCAAATAAATTTAAAAAAATCTTTGAAAAAATAAGTAGTGATGAATTCAAGCTTAAGTAAAGGTATAAGGTAAGAGTTATAGAAAAGAATAACCCCTATTTAATAAAACTTTTGGCATATTTTACTTTGTAATTACTTAAAAGTAGGCAAAATTCTCTGCAATACTCTAGTCATTTCTAATGTAAAAGACAGACAGTTGGGCAGCAAATTAGCTCTTCTGTTGCAATATGGTCTGAGCAACCATGTAAACAAAGAAACCTGCTAATCAAAAGCAATTTCTCATGAAACAAAGACAGCGGCTAATTGAGAGCATCTGAGGCTAAAATAAGATTAACATCAAAATAAAAACCCTTGCAGCTTCTTATAGTAAAGCTATTGGGATAACATGAAAACTTATAGCAGTTTATAAGTGGAAATGTTAGTAGAAATGTCATTTCTCACTTTGGCAAAATATTTTTACAAAACCATAATTAACTTTCTCTCTAGTAAAAGCTCCTGATTTTTGATAACACGTAATAAAATTACAGAAATGGATCCCTGAGAGTCCAAAATAGAAGAGTAGATTATAGGCTAATGCACCATAAAGTGAGGCTGCCATCGTCTGCTTAGTGTGCCTCAATCAGCTGCTATTTGTGCCTCAAGAGCAGAGGTGGAACATGTTCAAGCCAGCTGAATCTCTTCTCCTTCAGTTTAGGGTAGAAACAGTAACAGCAGCAGATTGCTAGACGAGAAAACCTACAGAGTGGAAGACGGGTCTGAGTGTGGAAGAGTAAGAATGAGAATGGCTGAAGAAGGAGTAGTAGCAGAAAACCACTGGCGTATATTGTGGTGAGAAACAATTACACATTATAGTGTTTCTCAGAACCACATTTTACTAGGTAAAAGTAGTAAAAATGGTTCTAAGATGTAGTTTCATTGAAAAGATGCATAGAAGTCAGCGCTACTTTCACCATTTAGCAGACAGAGGTAGAAAAAGATTCTAATGTAACAGAAATAGACACACCTACTGAAATAGGACAACACCTAATCACACAAGTACTCTTAGAACATTCTGTTTATTTGGTGTCAAAAATGATATGTTGCATCAACTGTTTTTAAAGGTATTGTGTGTGTGTGTGTGTGTGTGTCTGTATGAAGTATATAGGAACATATATAATAAAATGCTAAGTATGAAGTATATAGGAACATAATAAAATGCTAAGGGGTGTACATTAATGGATATGTAATATGCATCTATACATATAAAATACAATGCATTCAGACCATTTGATATATAATGTATCTATCCCTATTATATAATTGCTATTCATCATTTATTAATGAAAAAATGAAATATATATTAATATCCATAATTATGCATATAATCATATGTAGGATAGAACACAATACTGAGCTAAATTATGTACATTTATATGCACACATATATATGAATGTATGCCATAAATACAAAGTGAAAGTAGGTAGATAGCTAGAAAGAAAGAGAGAGAGAGAGAGGAAAAAAAGAAAGAGAAAACCAGCCATTTTTCATACTGGGAAAAATATTAATATATAGAACAAAAGTTGAATAATTAAAGATGGAAGCTACTTTATTTTTTCATTTCTAGAAATGACAACCCAAAGTTCAATCTTACTACTCAAAGCACTTTAGTTTTAAATTCATTCTCTTTTGTTTAACCCCCCTAATTAAATATCCTTTCACCTCCATAAAACATTCCTGTTCCTACTGTTCTTTTCCTCTCTTATCAGAGATGGTATGTCTTGAAGGACCTTATATATCATTCTAGTATTATGGGAGAAGTGTCAGTTCTAAGGCTTTTTCCCCCTTGCTCTTGGGTATTGGTGGCCTTTCTCATCACCTGTTCTCTTAGTGCAAACAATGCAGAGTGGATGCTTTAGGGAAGGCTTGTGGTCTCCTCCTGCGGACTCAGCCCTGCCAAAGATCTCATTGTACCACTGATCTTTATATTCTTCCTCCAGCTTTCCCTAACCTGGTCTGTCCATAATGCAGCCTCTTGCTGACATTTCCCTGCTTGTACCACAGTAACCATGGAAGAGACACATAGGTTCTTAATTCCTGACTACTTTTGGAATCTCTAGAGATATTGCCTATAAGTGAATCTTCTCTTTTCTACATTTATTGGTCTGAGGACAACCATGATGAAGACCATATAATCTTTCTATCTATGTAGACCTGCTATGCAATTACTCCTACTCTAATGCAGCTATGTGTCCCATGTTGGAAAAGGACACTCATCTAGATTGCCTTCTCTGTGAGTTTCCATTAAGTAGGGCAAAATCTCCTCTTTATTAAGATTCTCAATCTTAATTAACTAAAGCTTTTAGTCACTTCCAATACACATTTCACCCCTAAAAGGGGAAGCAGCAATTAGACTCCTCATTTCTGTCACAATTCTCAATTCTCTGCTTACAAATACCCCAATTCACTGCTCCTAATCAGTAAAGGACATTAACTCTTTTTTCTGTGTTAACAAAACTACTGTGTTATTACTAAGCAGGTTTTCCTATTATTATGATAATCTGTATGCCTAGGGGCCACTGTGAAAAGCCTTTTCTTCTTTTCAGAACAAAAATAAACAAACTAAAACAAAAACAAGTAAATAAAAATAAACTAACTAAAACAAAAACAAGAAAATATTCTGGGAAGATGGTGGTATAGAAAGTACCAGAAATCTGTCTCTCCACTAAGCAACAACTGACTAGCAGAATCTGTCTGATTTAATTATTTTGGAACTCTTGAGTCTACTGAGGGCTTTAAAGTTCCAGGAGACAGCTTGGATGATAAATGTAAGTTAATTTTGGTCAATTTCAGGTACTATCTCAGCAGTAGCTACCTAACTCCTAACACCCAGCCACAGGGCAGGAAGCCTTCAAGTATTCATGGAGCAACTTTTATGCAATTTTCAGATGGAGTGGAAAATAAGGATGCTATTCTCCAAATCTTGAGGATCTGTGTTCTGATCACTGCTGATTCTGATGATGGAGATATAGACAGAGAAGTGAGCAGCCATAGTTGCATCCATTCACTGTAGCAAGACCTTCCCTTCCTGGTAACATCTATGGGGTTTAAAATGCTGGTGTTCTTCTAACCTTCATTTTTCTCTTTTTCTCCTTCCAGGAGTCAGATATTAAAGATGAGTATATTCAAAAGTATCTGCATATAGAGGAAAAATTGTACATGCCCAGAGAAAGGCATGGGCTTGCAAAAAATCCGAGAAGTTTAAGTTTACATCTCAAGCTGATCTTTACCAAGAGGCACCCTAAAATAATCGAAAGCAAAATATAAATACATAAATAGATAAACAAATAAAAATAACTTCCAGTTACCTCCAGTTACCCAGTTTTCAATAAAAAGCCATAAGGCATAGAAAGAAACAAGGAAGTATAGATAATTCAAAGGGGAAAAAAGTGAAAACAAAAATAAAACAAGAACTGTCCCTGAAAAGACAGCAGACCTATTGAAAACAAAATGTAAAGCAATTCTCTTAAAGATGCTCACAGAACTAAAGATGTAGAGAAAGTTAAGATAGCTGTGTATGAACAAAATGTAAATTTCAATACAGAGATAGATAATCTAAAAATATATATATAAAATAAATTCTAGAGCTACAAAGAAAAATAACTGAAAGAAAAATTTACTAGAAAGAGTCAAAGGCAGTTTTGAGCAAGTAAAAGAAAGAATCTGTGAACTTAAAGACAGGAAAACTAATTGTGAGGGACAGAAAAAAAGAAATTAAACAAAAATGAACAGAACTTGAGGGAGAGTAAAGATGGCGGATAAGTAGCAGGCTGAGACTACTTCAGGTAGCGGGAGATCAGCTAGATAGCTTATCTAAAGATTGCAAACACCTACAAATCCAACGGGAGATCGAAGAGAAGAAGAACAGCAACTCTAGAAACAGAAAATCAACCACTTTCGGAAAGGTAGGACTGGCGGAGAAGTGAATCCAAAGCGACGGGAAGATAGACCGCGTGGGGAGGGGCCGGCTCCCGGCAAGCGGCGGAGGAACGGAGCACAAAATCGGGACTTTTAAAAGTCTGTTCCGCTGAGGGACATCGCTCCAGAGGCTTAACCGGGGTGAAGCCCACGCAGGGTCAGCGTGGCCTCAGGTCCCGCAGGTCACAGAAGGATCGGGGGTGTCTGAGTGTCGCAGAGCTTACAGGTATTAGAACAGGGAAGCCGGCTACAGAGACAGAGCCGAGGAGTAAGCTCTAAGCCCGGGGTTACCTTGAACCGGTCGCAGGCTCGGTCAGCTCGGAGCGCGGCCGGAGGCAGGGTGACGGGAGTAAATCGGCGCTGTTCTCTGAGGGCGCACTGAGGAGTGGGGCCCCAGGCTCTTGGCTCCTCCGGGCCAGAGACCGGGAGGCCGCCATCTTCATTCCCGCCCTCCGGAACTCTACGGAAAGCGCTCAGGGAACAAAAGCTCCTGAAAGCAAACCCGAGCGGATTACTCAGCCCGGCCCCTGGTAAGGGTGGTGCAACTCCGCCCGGGGCAAAGACACTTGAGAATCACTACAACAGGCCCCTCCCCCAGAAGATCAACAAGAAACCCAGCCAGGACCAAGTTCAACTACCAAAGAGTACAGTTTCAATACCAAGGAGAGCAGCGGAATTCCAAAGGAGGAGAAAGCAAAGCACGGAACTCATGGCTTTCTCCCCATGATTCTTTAGCCTTGCAGTTAATTTAATTTTTTTTCTTTTTCAATTTATTTTTCTCTTCTGCTAAATTTTTTTAACTTTTACCCTTTCCTTTTTTAACGTTTTTTAACTAGTTTATCTAATATATATATTCTTTTTTTCCTTTTTATATTTTTTCTTTATTGGTTTTCTTTTTTTAATTGTTTCTTTTTTTTTTTTTTTCTTCTTTCTGAACCTCTTTTTATCCCCTTTCTCCCCCCTCACGATTTGGAATCTCTTCTGATTTGGCTAAAGCATATTTTCCTGGGGTTGTTGCCACCCTTTTAGTATTTCACTTGCTCCTTCATATACTCTTATCTGGACAAAATGACAAGGCGGAAAAATTCACAAAAAAAAGAACAAGAGGCAGTACCAAAGGCTAGGGACCTAATCAATACAGACATTGGTAATATGTCAGATCTAGAATTCAGAATGACGATTCTCAAGGTTCTAGCCGGGCTCGAAAAAGGCATGGAAGATATTAGAGAAACCCTCTCCGGAGAGATAAAAGCCCTTTCTGGAGAAATAAAAGAACTAAAATCCAACCAAGTTGAAATCAAAAAAGCTATTAATGAGGTGCAATAAAAAATGGAGGCTCTCACTGCTAGGATAAATGAGGCAGAAGAAAGAATTAGTGATATAGAAGACCAAATGACAGAGAATAAAGAAGCTGAGCAAAAGAGGGACAAACAGCTACTGGACCACGAGGGGAGAATTCGAGAGATAAGTGACACCATAAGACGAAACAACATTAGAATAATTGGGATTCCAGAAGAAGAGGAAACAGAGAGGGGAGCAGAAGGTATATTGGAGAGAATTATTGGAGAGAATTTCCCCAATATGGCAAAGGGAACAAGCATCAAAATCCAGGAGGTTCAGAGAACCCCCCTCAAGATCAATAAGAATAGGTCCACACCCCGTCACCTAATAGTAAAATTTACAAGTCTTAGTGACAAAGAGAAGATCCTGAAAGCAGCCCGGGAAAAGAAGTCTGTAACGTACAATGGTAAAAATATTAGATTGGCAGCAGACTTATCCACAGAGACCTGGCAGGCCAGAAAGAGCTGGCATGATATATTCAGAGCACTAAACGAGAAAAACATGCAGCCAAGAATACTATATCCAGCTAGGCTATCATTGAAAATAGAAGGAGAGATTAAAAGCTTCCAGGACAAACAAAAACTGAAAGAATTTGCAAACACCAAACCTGCTCTACAGGAAATATTGAAAGGGGTCCTCTAAGCAAAGAGAGACCCTAAAAGAAGTAGATCAGAAAGAAACAGAGACAATATACAATAACAGTCACCTTACAGGCAATACAATGGCACTAAATTCATATCTCTCAATACTTACCCTGAATGTGAATGGGCTAAATGCCCCAATCAAAAGACACAGGGTGTCAGAATGGATAAAAAAACAAAACCCATCTATATATTGCCTACAAGAAACTCATCTTAAACCTGAAGACACCTCCAGATTTAAAGTGAGGGGGTGGAAAAGAACTTACCATGCTAATGGACGTCAGAAAAAAGCAGGAGTGGCAATCCTTATATCAGATCAATTAGATTTTAAGCCAAAGACTATCATAAGAGATGAGGAAGGACACTATATCATACTCAAAGGAACTGTCCAACAAGAAAATCTAACAATTTTAAATATCTATGACCCTAACGTGGGAGCAGCCAACTATATAAACCAATTAATAACAAAATCAAAGAAACACATCGACAATAATACAATAATCGTAGGGGACTTTAACACTCCCCTCACTGAAATGGACAGATCATCCAAGCAAAAGATCAACAAGGAAATCAAGGCCTTAAATGACACACTGGACCAGATGGACATCACAGATATATTCAGAACATTTCATCCCAAAGCAACAGAATACACATTCTTCTCTAGTGCACATGGAACATTCTCCAGAATAGATCATATTCTTGGTCCTAAATCAGGTCTCTACCGTTATCAAAAGATTGGAATCATTCCCTGCATATTTTCAGACCACAATGCTCTGAAGCTAGAACTCAATCACAAGAGGAAATTTGGAAAGAACCCAAATACATGGAGACTAAACAGCATCCTTCTAAAGAATGAATGGGTCAACCAGGAAATTAAAGAAGAGTTGAAAAAATTCATGGAAACAAATGATAATGAAAACACAACGGTTCAAAATCTGTGGGACACGACAAAGGCAGTCCTGAGAGGAAAATATATAGCGGTACAAGCCTTTCTCAAGAAACAAGAAAGGTCTCAGGTACACAACCTAACCCTACACCTAAAAGAGCTAGAGAAAGAACAAGAAAGAAACCCTAAACCCAGCAGGAGAAGAGAAATCATAAAGATCAGAGCAGAAATCAATGAAATAGAAACCAAAAAAATAATAGAACAAATCAATGAAACTAGGAGCTGGTTCTTTGAAAGAATTAATAAGATCGATAAACCCCTGGCCAGACTTATCAAAAAGAAAAGAGAAAGGACCCAAATAAATAAAATCATGAATGAAAGAGGAGAGATCACAACTAACACCAAAGAAATACAGGCAATTATAAGAACATACTATGAGCAACTCTACGCCAACAAATTTGACAATCTGGAAGAAATGGATGCATTCCTAGAGACATATAAACTACCCCAACTGAACCAGGAAGAAATAGAAAGCCTGAACAGACCCATAACCAGTAAGGAGATTGAAACAGTCATCAAAAATCTCCAAACAAACAAAAGCCCAGGGCCAGATGGCTTCCGGGGGAATTCTACCAAACATTTAAAGAAGAACTAATTCCTATTCTCCTGAAACTGTTCCAAAAAATAGAAATGGAAGGAAAACTTCCAAACTCATTTGATGAGGCCAGCATCACCTTGATCCCAAAACCAGACAAGGATCCCATCAAAAAAGAGAACTACAGGCCAATATCCTTGATGAACACAGATGCAAAAATTCTCGCCAAAATACTAGCCAATAGGATTCAACAGTACATTAAAAGGATTATTCACCACGACCAAGTGGGATTTATTCCAGGGCTGCAAGTTTGGTTCAACATCCGCAAATCAATCAATGTGATACAACACATTAATAAAAGAAAGAACAAGAACCATATGATACTCTCCATAGATGCTGAAAAAGCATTTGACAAAGTACAGCATCCCTTCCTGATCAAAACTCTTCAAAGTGTAGGGATAGAGGGCACATACCTCAATATTATCAAAGCCATCTATGAAAAACCCACCGCAAATATCATTCTCAATGGAGAAAAACTGAGAGCTTTTCCGCTAAGGTCGGGAACACGGCAGGGATGCCCGTTATCACCACTGCTATTCAACATAGTACTAGAAGTCCTAGCCTCAGCAATCAGACAACAAAAGGAAATTAAAGGCATCCAAATTGGCAAAGAAGAAGTCAAACTATCACTCTTCGCAGATGATATGATACTATATGTGGAACACCCAAAAGACTCCACTCCAAAACTGCTAGAACTTGTACAGGAATTCAGTAAAGTGTCAGGATATAAAATCAATGCACAGAAATCAGTTGCATTTCTCTACACCAACAACAAGACAGAAGAAAGAGAAATTAAGGAGTCAATCCCATTTTCAATTGCACCCAAAACTATAAGATACCTAGGAATAAATCTAACCAAAGAGACTAAGAATCTATACACAGAAAACTATAAAGTACTCATGAAAGAAATTGAGGAAGACACAAAGAAATGGAAAAATGTTCCATGCTCCTGGATTGGAAGAATAAATATTGTGAAAATGTCTATGCTACCTAAAGCAATCTACACATTTAATGCAATTCCTATCAAAGTACCATCCATTTTTTTTCAAAGAAATGGAACAAATAATCCTAAAATTTATATGGAACCAGAAAAGACCTCGAATAGCCAAAGCAATATTGAAAAAGAAAGCCAAAGTTGGTGGCATCACAATTCCGGACTTCAAGCTCTATTACAAAGCTGTCGTCATCAAGACAGCATGGTACTGGCACAAAAACCGACACATAGATCAATGGAACAGAATAGAGAGCCCAGAAATAGACCCTCAACTCTATGGTCAACTAATCTTCGACAAAGCAGGAAAGAATGTCCAATGGAAAAAAGACAGCCTCTTCAACAAATGGTGTTGGGAAAATTGGACAGCCACATGCAGAAAAATGAAATTGGATCATTTCCTTACACCACACACGAAAATAGACTCAAAATGGATGAAGGATCTCAATGTGAGAAATGAATCCATCAAAATCCTTGAGGAGAACACAGGCAGCAACCTCTTCGACCTCAGCCGCAGCAACATCTTCCTAGGAACATCGCCAAAGGCAAGGGAAGCAAGGGCAAAAATGAACTATTGGGATTTTATCAAGATCAAAAGCTTTTGCACAGCAAAGGAAACAGTTAACAAAACCAAAAGACAACTGACAGAATGGGAGAAGATATTTGCAAATGACATATCGGATAAAGGGCTAGTGTCCAAAATCTATAAAGAACTTAGCAAACTCAACACGCAAAGAACAAATAATCCAATCAAGAAATGGGCAGAGGACATGAACAGACATTTCTGCAAAGAAGACATCCAGATGGCCAACAGACACATGAAAAAGTGCTCCACATCACTCGGCATCAGGGAAATACAAATCAAAACCACAATGAGATACCACCTCACACCAGTCAGAATGGCTAAAATTAACAAGTCAGGAAATGACAGATGCTGGCGAGGATGCGGAGAAAGGGGAACCCTCCTACACTGTTGGTGGGAATGCAAGCTGGTGCAACCACTCTGGAAAACAGCATGGAGGTTCCTCAAAATGTTGAAAATAGAACTACCCTATGACCCAGCAATTGCACTGCTGGGTATTTACCCTAAAGATACAAACGTAGTGATCCGAAGGGGCACGTGCACCCGAATGTTTATAGCAGCAATGTCTACAATAGCCAAACTATGGAAAGAACCTAGATGTCCATCAACAGACGAATGGATAAAGAAGATGTGGTATATATACACAATGGAATACTATGCAGCCATCAAAAAAAATGAAGTCTTGCCATTTGCGACGACGTGGATGGAACTAGAGGGTATCATGCTTAGCGAAGTGAGTCAATCGGAGAAAGACAACTATCATATGATCTCCCTGATATGAGGGAGAGGAGATGCAACATGGGGGCTTAAGGGGGTAGGAGAAGAGTAAATGAAACAAGATGGGATTGGGAGGGAGACAAACCATAAGTGACTCTTATTCTCACAAAACAAACTGTGGGTTAATGGGGGGAGGGGGTTTGGGGGGGTGGGATTATGGACATTGGGGAGGGTATGTGCTATGATGAGTGCTGTGAAGTGTGTAAACCTGGCGATTCACAGACCTGTACCCCTGGGGATAAAAATATATGTTTATAAAAAATAAAATTTAAAAAAAAAAAAAAAAAAAAAAATGAACAGAACTTAAGGGACCTGTCAGATACCATCAGGCCAACGAACATACACATTGTAAAAGTTCCAAAAATAGAAGAGAAAAAGAGGTGCAATACTTTTTAAAGAAATAATGAGAAAATGGCCCAATTTTGATGAAAGATATGAACATAAAGATCTAAGAATCTCAACAAAATCCAAGTAGGATGAATTCAAAGAGACTCAAAAAGCCACATTATAATTAAATCAACAAAAGCCAAAGATAAACTCTTAAAAGCAACAAGAGAAAAGGAACTTGTCACATAGGAGGGATCACCAATAGGATCATCAGCAGATTTCTCATCAGACACTTTTTTTTTTTAAAGATATTTTTTATTTATTTGACAGAGAGAGAGAGAGGTCACAAGTAGGCAGAGAGGCAGGCAGAGAGAGAGGGGGAAGCAGGCTCCCCGCTGAGCAGAGAGCCCAATATGGGGCTTGATCCCAGGACCCTGGGATCATGACCTCAGCCGAACCCACTGAGCCACCCAGGTGCCCCTCACCAGACACTTTAAAGGCGAGACAGCAGTGGGCTGATACAGTGCAAGCAATAAAAGAAAAAACTGTCAACCAAATCCAATACCTGCCAAAACTTTCCTTCAAAAGTAATGAAAAAATTAAGATATTCCCAGTTAAACAAAAGCTTGAAGGAGTTCATTACCACTAGACCTCCCCTGTAAGAAATCCTAAAGGAAATCCTCTAGGTTGAAGTTGAAGGATATTAGACAGTAACTAGAAGCTACATGAATAAAAGATATGAATAAATATAAATATATGGGCAATTATAAAAGCCAAAATTATTGTTACCTTGGTTTATGACTCTACATTTTGGTTTCTACAAATTTTAAGATACAAATATACTAAAAAGCAATTATTAATTTAACTTTTTGGACATGTATTTTATGACATCAATAACTGAAAAGGTGGGGATAGAGTTGTAAATGAGTGGATTTCTTATATATTATCAAAGTTAAGCTAATATAAACTCAAATCTTAGTGTTATAACTTTAGAATGAAAAAATATAATTCCCATGGTAACTACAAAGGAAACAGTTATAGGATATATACCAAAAACAAATGAGAAGGTGACTAAAATATTTTATTACCAAAAACAAACAAACGAATAAACAAACAAACAAGCAAACAAAACAGTTAAACACAAAAGAGACTAATACAGGATAAGAGTGACAAAAAAATCTAAAAGGCATCATCTTACTCAGTTGGCCTGCTGTAACAAAGTACTATAGACTGGGTGGTTTATAAACAACAGAAATCTACTTTTCACAGTTCTAGAGAATGGAAGTTTGAGGTCAGGGTGTCATCATGGTCAGATTCTTTTGAGAGCTTTCTTTCAGGTTACAGACTGCCAACTTATCTTTGTGCCCTCACTTACCAGAAAGAGGGAGAGAAGGCAAACTCTCCCATGATGTAAACGAGCATGAATCCCATTCATGAGGGTTCCACTTTCATGACTTCATCTTAACCTAAATACTTCCCAAAGACCCTACCTTTAAATACTATCACATTGGGGCATAGGACTTCAATATATAATTTTGCAATGACATATTCATTCCATAAGAGGCATGCAGAGGAAAAAAAAAAAAGCAAAATGAAAGAGATTGGTCCCATATTATCAGTAATTACTTTCAATGTAATGGATTAAGCCCTCCAACCAAAAGACAAATATCAGCAGAATATATTTAAATACATGGCCCAACTATATGCTGTCCAAAAGAGATTCACTTTAGATACAAAGACACAGAGTTTGAAAGTGAAAGGATGGAAAAAAGTAGCAACAAAAAGAGAGTAGGGGTGGCTCTACATTACTAACCACTAAGGAAATGAAAATTAAAACCATAATAACATACGATTTCACATCCATTAGAATTGCTACTATCAACACACACACACACACACACACACACACACACACAAAACAAACACAAAATAAGTGTTGGTGAGGATGTAGAGAAACTGGAATCCCTCTACACAGCTGATGAGAATGCAAAATAATACACCCTCTGTGGAAAACAGTATAGCAACTCCCCCAAAAATAAAAAATAGAATTACCATATGATCCAGCAATTCCACTTCTAGGTATATATACAAAAAAGGATTCAAAGCAGAGTCTCAACAAGATACTTGTACACCCATGTTCATTATTCACAACAGCTAAAATGTGGAAGTGATTCAACTACCCATTGAAAGATGAATAGATAAGTAAAATATTGTATATGCATACCATGGAATATTATTTAGCCTTAAAAAGGAAGGAAATCCTGGCATATGATACAACGTATGAGAATATTTTACTAAGTAAAATGAAACCAGTCACCAAAAGACAACTACTATATCCCACTTATGTAAGGTATCTAGAGCAGCCAAAATCATAAGGACAGAAAATAGAATAGTGGTTTCCAGGGCCAAAGGGAAAGGGCACTAGGAAATTATTGTTTAATAATTATAAGGTTTTAATTTTGCAAGATGAAAAGAGTTCTAGAGATGGACAGTAGTGATGATTGAACAACAATATGAATGTAGTTAATATCGCAGAACTATTCTTTTACCAAAGGTTAAGAGTATATTTTTTTGTTATGTTTATTTTACCACAACAAATTTTAAAAAATTAAATTTAGTACACTTGCTACTTGTTGCAACTCTTGACTCTTTATCTCTGTGACAGAATTTTACATCCATACTTTTCATCATGTGAGACTGCAGTGCCTTCCTACTTTGATTCTGGGCTCAGCATCATGACTGGATTTATCCATTGGGAGGTTCTTAGATAGAATGCAAGCAACATTTCAAAAGGTGCTTGGGCAACTGAACTTGCTCCTGCAGTACTGTCCTCACCATAACAACATGGATGAATAAGCTTGGTGGTCCCAGGGGATATAAGAAAAACATGGACCAAAGGTATACACATATGTGTCCCCAGCCAAGTCCAGCCAAGGTCTGTGGGCCTTCATTTAACAATGAGAATACTTAGAAGTAGGAACTAAATAAATGCTTTTTGTTACACATTACTGAAATTGTGTTTGTCTGTCTGAGTGTGCGTGTGCTTACTGTGGTCAGTCTAGAAAGGCAGATCCCCATCTCATTTGAAGGTGTGTGGGTGTTTAGCTTAGTGCAGCAGAGCCACCAAGCCTAAAAGCATTTTCAATCTCTCAGTTTCCAGAATATCTACTGATGTCTGAGAAAATTAATGTTTATTGTTTTATGTCGCTGATTAGAAGTATTGTGGCAAAACAGATTCACAGGCACAAAAGAAAGATAAATATCTCCCCTCTCCAAAGTGTCCAGCTCTTAGAAATAAAAGTAATGTGAATTTTAGATAACATTCTCTTTACTATGGTTTAAAATATCAATTAAAAACAACTTTATTGGGGCACCTGGGTGTCTCAGTGGGTTAAAGCCTTTGCCTTAGGCTCAGGTCATGATCCCAGGATCGAGCCCCGCATCAGGCTCTGCTCAGCGGGGAGCCTGCTTCCTCCTCTCTCTCCGCCTGCCTCTCTGCCTGCTTGTGATCTCTGTCAAATAAATAAATAGAATCTTAAAAAAAAAAACACACAAAACTTTATTGTGAAGCCTAAAGTAAGGCATGTCTTCTTCTCCTCTTAGTCATACATACTTTCCCTCTCAGCGGACACCACAGGCTGAATGGTAGAAGGCAGCAGGCACAGAGAAAAACTGTAGGGCTTAGAGTTCTTGGTTTACTTAACTCACATTATTTTAGATCCACATCTAAACATAATGACATATTGGTATAATAATTCCAGAAGACTCACATTAAAGAAATGTGAGAAGAAAATAAGAGAGCATGTAAAATAAACGAAAGAATGAATGAATGAAGATGGACTTAAGAGTCTTTTAAGAGGTATATGGACCACTGAGAAGCCTTAAGAACCAATGCAATTTGGAGGTCACCAATCACTCTATTTTGTTACATTTCTATCTGCAAACTACCCCAGGCCATGGTTAGTAAAGCTTCTATGTCTGCTCTGTGGTTCAGCTGCCTTTACCTAGGAAAATCCTACTTCATCTTCAGTACAGGTATAACCTAAGGAATCCTGTTTATGTAATGCTGATAAATACAGTTATCATAGCATTATGTATTTTACCTTTATAGTATTATTCTCAATCACATTAATTCTGTAGTCTTTGTTTACTGTATACTCTCTTGTTATAAAATAAGTTCTATGAATGCAGGAACAATGTTTCTTTTGGGTACCTAATTCAGTGCCTTGAAGAGTAATCTTTTTCATTGTTGTTGTCATCCTTGTTTATGTGAATGAATGCATGAATGAATGAATGTTTAAACATTTCAAGACTCAAGAAAAGTTATGATACTCTATTATACTCAAATGGTCCATGGTTTCTATCCATAATTATTCTCAGAGACATATTCTAGTCAGAGAAGATGATCTGACTCTCCACTTTTGTTAATATCATTTTAATGTGCTCACGAAAGGGGCCCATCTAAACTACTAAACTGCCACTATTACTCTGTATCAAATTTTATTCGAACTTGAAAAAAAACCTTTTTAAGTCAGATAAATAGATATGAACATTACCAAGTCTCCGTATCTTTCCCTAATTGAAAATCAGAGTTTTGGGGATTTACTAGAACTTAGAACGATAACTTGGTGACATTAATGCTTGATCACTATGTGATGTCATTGTTAAAATACAAATATCCTTCAATGATTGATATTTTTTGTTTTTATTTAAATTCAATTAATTAACATATAGTGTATTATTAGTTTCAGAGGCAGAGTTCAATATTGATATTTTAAACTCTACTACTTGTCTCATTTATACCTAATTTAGCTTAAACTTTAGCTTTCATAAAGAAAAACTTGAGGAAAAAAAGTGTTACTTATTTCATATGTCAATATTATCATGAGTTAACGAATATTGTCTATTGCTGTTTAAATTTTGAATATTGTTCATTTTCCCTAAGAACATGTTTTCAGGTGGAGGCAAAGAAAGAGATCATGAATGCACAGGCAACTGGAAGGTGAAGGGGATTCCTCCAAGGTGGTTGTTCAGGGGAGTAAGCTTATGGAAAGGAGAGGGCTGAATTCATGAAACGTCAGTTGTAATTTCACACTCCAGTTCTATTCGTAAGTGTCCCTTCACTTCCCAGTCAGAAAGCACTTAGAATTAAAAGGGCTCACGTTCTCAATCCAGGGGTTTCATTAAAATGTAATGCCACATATAATGGTTAATAGAAGATGTGAGATCAAGAAAGGCCCAGTCTCCTGTGGAATGAAGAATAATACTAGAAATTCTTTGGCAAGGAATTGCCTACAAAACCCATAGATATGCTCTGTGATCCAGAAGGGCAAACCAATACACTCAGATGACTTTTTAAAATAGAGAAAATGAATTCTAAGTGCTTAAAACCATCTAGAAACAAGTGAGAAAAAATGGGAACAACTAATATTAATCCATCCTCTTACCAGAAATTGATTAACAATCATATTACTGGAAAAGAGACTCTTTCAGTATCTTACATAATTTTAATAACAGAGCCTTATTTTCTACAGTGAGAAACTGTTTCCTTAAATGACTATTTCTTAATATTATACTTCATTATATGTTGAAACCTCTTAGGGTACAAAGAAAATGCCCTCACCTCAATCCATTATTATAATCAATAAAAAACTTGTAACTTCTAAAATAACTGTAATTATTTTAATACTTCATACTGCTGGTACTTCTGTGATTTCTGCAAACCACCAAAGTAATATTTTTCAACTTCAGTGGGTAAGAAATAAGTTACTTTTGTTCTGAAAATAATTTTTCATATGGGTAAGATAGGCTATTCATATAGAACACAAAAATTTAAAAAATCCTAATGAATTTTCTTTCAGCTTCCCTGTGGCTCAAAAGACAGACAAAGGGGACAATCTGGGAGGAATGGCAGAACATCAATAAGGACTTTAAGAAAATTTCAACTTGGATTTAACAAAGATGCTTATTTAAACCATATCAAGCTGATATTAAAGAATATTTTTTATCATTCATCTGAATGGGAATATGTAAGCAGGATATATTACTTTTCTATAAGAATTAATATGCCAAAGACATATTTATATAGCTAAGGTTTACCTGAACAACAGGAATGTAGCTGCTTCATCAAATCCAATAGTATATTAGAAGAATTGTTCACCACAGCCAAGTGGGATTTATTCCTGGGTTGTGAGGGTGGTTCAATATTCACAAATCAGTCAATGTGATATGCCACATTAATAAAGAAAGGATAAGAACCATATGATCCTCTCAATTGATGTAGAAAAACCATTGACAAAATAGAGCATCCGTTCTTGATAAAAACCCTCAACAAAGTAGGGATAGAAGAAACATACCTCAAGATCATAAAGGGTATTTGAAAGACCCACAGCTAATATCAATGGGGAAAAACTGAGAGCTTTTCCACCAAGGTCAGGAAGACTGGGATGTCCACTCTCACCATTGTTATTTAAGATAGTACAATACTTTAAGTCCTAGATTCAGCAATCAGACAACAATAAGGAATAAAAGGCATCCGAATCAGCAAGGAAGAAGTCAAATTTTCACTATTTATAAAAGACATGATACTCTATATAGAAAATCCAAAAGACTCCACCCCAAAATTGCTAGAATTGATACATGAAGTTGCAGAATACAAAATCAATGTACAGAAATCTGCATTTTTGTATACCAATAATGAAGGGGCAGAAAATGAAATCAAGGAATCAATCCTATTTACAACTGTACCAAAAACAAAAAAAAAAATTTACAAATAAACCTAACCAAAGAGATGAAAGATCTGTACTCTGAAAACTGAAGAACACTGATGAAAAGAAAAATTGAAGATGACACAAAGAAATGGAAAAACATCCATGCTCATGGGTTGGAAGAAAAAATATTATAAAAATGTCTATACTATCCAAAGTAATCTACACATTTAATACAATCCCTATCAAAATACCACCAGCATTTTTCACAGGGCTAGAACAATCCTAGAATTGGTATGGAACCACAAAAGACCCCAAATAGCTAAAGCAATCTCGAAAAACAAAAGCAAAGCTGGAGGCATCACAATTCTGGACTCAAAGTAAATTACAAAGTTCTAGTCATCAAGACAGTATGGTATCGGCATAAAAGCAGACACACAGATCAATGAAACAGAATAGAAAACAGAGAAATGGACACATAATTATATGTCAACTATGACAAAGCACAAAATAATATCCAATGGAAAAAAGACAGTCTCTTCAACAAATGGTGTTGGGAAAACTGGACAGCAACATATAGAAGAATGAAACTGAATCACTTTCTTATACCATACACAAAAATAAATTCAAAGTTGATAAGAGACCTAATGTGAGACAGGACACCATCAAAATCCTAAAGCAGAATAAAAGCAGCAACCTCTTTGACCTCAGCCATAGCAACTTACTAGACATGTCTCCTGAGACAAGGGAAACAAAAGCAAAAATAAACTATTGCAACTTCATCAAGATAAAAATCCTCTGCACAGTCAGGGAAACAACCAACAAAACTAAGGGGCAACCTACAGAATGGGAGAAGATATTTTCAAGTGACATATCTGATAAAGGGTTAGTATCCAAAATCTATAAAGAATTTATCAAATGCAACACCCCAAAAAACAAATAATCCAGTTTAAAAAATGGGAAAAGATATGAACAGACATTTTTCCAAAAAAGACATCCAGAGGGCTAACAGACAGATGAAGACCTGTTCAACATCACTCACCATCAAGGAAATTCAAATCAAAACTATACTGAGGTGCACCTGGGTGGCTCAGATGGCTAAGTATCTGCCTTCGGCTGAGGTCATGATCCCAGGGTCCTGGATCAAGCCTTATGTCAGGTTCTCTGCTCTGGAGCCTGTTTCTCCTTTTTCTCTCTGCCTACCACTAGGCCTTCTTGTACACACTCTCTCTCTGTCAAATAGTTAAATAAAATCTTTAAAAAAAAAAAAAAGAACTACATTAAGATACTACCTCACACCTGTCAGAATCACTAATATTTACAACACAGGAAACAGAAGACATTGGTGACAATGTGGAGAAAGGGGAACACTCTCAAACTGTTAGTGGGAATGCAAACTGGTGTAGATACTCTGGCAAATAGTATGGAGGAGGTTCCAAAAAAAGTTAAATATAGAACTATCCTATGACCCAGCAATTGAACTACTACGTGTTTACCCAAAAGAAACAAAAATACTGATTTGAAGGAAGATGTGTACTTAGATACTTATAGTAGCCAAATTATATTGGGGTAACTGGGTGGCTCAGTCTGTTAAGAGTCTGCCTTCAGCTCAGGTTGTGATCCCAGAGTCCTGGGATCGAGCCCTGCATTGGGCTCCCTGCTCGGTGGGGAGCCTGCTTCTCCCTCTCCCTCTGCCATTCACTCCGTTTGTGTTCTCTGGCTCTATCTCTCTGTCAAATAAATAAATAAAATTAACAAAACAAAAACAAAAACAAAAAACAGTAGCCAAATTATAGAAAGATCCCAAATGTCCATTGACTGATGATTGGATAAAAAAGAAGTGGTATGTACACACACACACACACACACACACACACACACACACGATGGAATATTACTCAGCCACAAAAAAAGAATGGAATCTTGCCATTTACAACAATGTGGATGGAGCTAGAGAGTTTTATGCTAAGCAAAGCAAGTCAGAGAGAGACAAATATCATATGATTTCATTCATATGTGGAATTTAAGAAACAAAACAGATGCACATAGGGGAAGGAACAAAAAGAGAGGGAAGCAAACCATAAGAGACTCTTAAGCTATAGAGAACAAACTGGGGTTGATGGAAAGAGTTTTTTGGGTGGGGGATGGGCTAAATGGATGATGGGTACTAGGGAAGGCATCTGGGATGAGCACTGGGTGTTATATGTAAGTAATGAATCACTAAATTCTACTCCTGAAACTAATAATACACCATATGTTAACTAGCTGGAACTAAAAAATAAAATAAAACAAATGAAGTAGCTGCCTCAGGGGCAGTATATGTAGAGACTATACTGGTTTTTTGATTTTCAACTAAGTTAGGAATTTCAAAATTTATAATCTCCTGCATACTCTTGCCTTGTGTTTATCACAATGTCCTGCTCATGGTGAGACAATGATTATTTCATTTTAGAAGAGATGCTACAGTCAGCTTTAATACCCACAGAAATACAATATTGACAATTAAATTTGTCCATCTTTCATTTAATCTCACTCCAGTAGACAGAAGAAAAAGTTCAACTCGGAGATTAAAAGTGGGGAATAAAAGAATAGTTAGAAGAGAAATCAATACCTCAGGGAACCCATTACAAAAACATGTAATAATACACCTTTTTTTCTAGTTGAATCTAGTGATTTTCTTTCTTCTAATTCTTCCTTAGACTATCACAAAAATTTAACAGAAGATGCTATATGTAATTAAGTATGTGCAAAGACTCCAAAATGTCATTGACCTTTCATGATTGCAGGTGAAACAGAAATCAAAAACCATGAAGCTCATGCTCTTAAAAATGTCTTCGAGAATTCTTCTGCCTGGGAAGCACCCAGAAGGCAGCCATTCTCTTTCCTACATCTTTATTCTCTTGTTCTCTGGCCAATAGTGTTTCTATTCCTCCTCTAAAAGCCTCAAGAAAACCAAATTTGCAAATTATCTCATTTTTGCATGATATTCTTGGCTCTCTCAAACTATATTTTCCGGAATTTAGACTTTACTGTACATGCCTTTTTATGGTGTTTGGATACTACTCTCTCTCTCCCTCCTTCCCTTTTTTTCTCACTCACACACACCCACACACATACATGCACACACGTGCACACACACACTCTCTCTCTCTCTCACACACACACCCCCATATTCTTGGCTTTGACCAAAGAATCACCTGTCCTTGATTTTGTTCATTTATCTCTAACCAAAAGCTTCCCTTGCTGTCATTGTTCTTTTGCTTCTTCTTGTGCTATTACTAGATGGCTTTTATTTGAAATTATAGCTAATTCCCTAGTATGGCATACACTATGGCATGCACTGTATAAATGACACTCATTGTTTTGAAAAGGTTTGGGGGATTTTTTTTTTTTTTTTTGCTGTTTTTTGTTTGTTTGTGTTTCTTAGGGGGTTGGGGGGAAGTTTAACAATCAGGTTGTATTTTACTCTCTTCAAGTTAATTGTGTCCTTTGGCCCAAAAGATGGGGGAGGCTGGTGCTGGGATGGGCAACCATATGACTATGAAATCTGATGGTCATCATTGCCTAAACATAATATTGTAATGCTTTTGCCATGTGGCTGAGGGCTGAGGAGCAGCTTTTTTTACTGTGAGCTGAAGTGGGTCAACCAGTAGTATGTATAAGAAAAAAAGGGACACCCTGAAGCACAACTTCCAATAATGTGTCCCTGCTGGGAAATCAGAACACTAACTATAGAGCCCCGGCTATGGCAATCAGAGATAAAATGGATATTTTTTATCTATGACTATAGGCTGATTGTGAAGGAAAAAAGCAGAATTTCAAAGACTGTCAAGTTCTGCCAACACTGGCTGCAATTTCAAATCTAAGAAAAATCTTTAGAACTAATACTGTAATTGTGTTAGCTATTTTTGTGAACAAAGGCCACTATAATAGTCAAAAGTGGGATTTTAAAACAAAAAATTAATATATGTTCCTCTGTTATATTCACTTTTTGATTGTTCAAATTAAGGATAATAAATCTATTTCTGCTCCAATTTCTGCTACAATAAGCTATAATTCTATCTATTTGGCTGTACACCATAGGTACATATTTGTATATATATGAAGCAGGATGAATTTTTTAAAAGTTTAATAGGAATTTAAAAAACTCTTTTAGTACTTAATATTTGATGTATCTGACAATGATTTATGGATAAAGAATTTAAAATGATCAGTATCTCTTCTTTGATTTAACTTTATCTAGTTTTATATTTCTCCATTAAAGTTTTCTTTCCCAATGCAACAATTTCTGAAAAATAAATCCATAATATGCCACAAAACCATAGGTTCAAAGTGTGCAATATAATGTGGAGCGCTTAAATAGGAAAATTCTCATCTATAAAAAATCTTTGTGGCAATTGCCTTTCATTTAAGATTTTCCCAAATGACACACTAATTTCCAAAGAGGCACAAAGATCAGCACCCCACTTAAAGTCCCACTGCAAGATATATTTAGGGCCATTAAGCACAACTGCTTTGCCTGGATGGACTGCTATTGTTTCCTCTGAATTTTGAGCACTACTGTTTGAATTGAATCTCTCATAATTAAGGACATGTATATTATAAAGGCAAAGGAATCAAACATAAAATTCCTGTTCTTTTTGCTAATTCTCAGATATGTCAACTTGCCAATGTGACTAGTTAATATACTTATCTTTCAAAGTTAATTACAAGTAACCAGCCCATAAAAACATATTTTAGTGGAAGATACAGATAATGTAAATTCAATCAGGCATTCACTGATTCTATTTTCTACTGAGAGACAGAAGATTAAATGGACTTATTGTTACCAAAAGTTGGGACCTCATAACTGACATTATCCAAAGAAAATTTTAAGGCACTAGACTCCCATAAATGATATAAAAACATCAGTATCAAGTAAATCTATTGTAAAAAATTTTTAAATTAAGTATAACATATCTACATAAAAGTGTTCAATAAATTATCATGAAGGCTACTCATAAAATCAGGAACTACATCTAGAAAAAGAATATTTACTTATTTATATCCAGAGACCTCTCCCAGTAATCACTGATTCTTTTTTTTTCCAAGATAACTACTCTCCAGACTTATAATCCATATATTAGGAGGACTGATTTTTTTTTTCATTTATGTACATGGAATCATATACTCAGAATTGGCTGCATAATTTCAGAGACTTAGTGAAAAATGAAATGGCTAGGGCACATATTTAAAATGCATTAAGAATTTCAAAGATGGTGACACTAGAACATTAAGCCAAGTGTGGACCCTGTGCAACACCCAGAAAACCAACTCTGTATACATCACATATTTATATATATGTATAGATTTTTCCTCTCATTTAATTTGTGAAATTCATCATGATTCTGTGATCTTAATTTCTTCATTGGCATTATAGCATAGTTTGCCATCACATAAAAATAATTTATCTATCATCTCTATGAAAATTCATGTTGTTTGCTGTAAGAATGATTATGAATATGCTGATATTGTTCAATCATTAAATTTGAGGGGCCCCTGGGTGGTGCAGTCAGTTAAGCATCAACTTAGCAGGATTTCAGGGTCATGAGATCAAGCCCCCACGCTGGGCTCAAAGCTCACTGAGGAGGCTGCTAAAATTTCTCTCTCCCTTTCCCTCCATCCCTCCCTGTTCTCCTTTATCTCTCTATGTGCCAAATAAATAAATCTTTAAAAATAATTAATAAACATTTCTTTTAAAAATAATTAAAAATTTAAACAATTTAAATACTATTAAGGTAATTAAACAAAGAAGTCATTAGATTGAGGTCCCTCTAACGCCTCACCAACCTAAGTAAGCAAACCAAAATCTAAGCATTTAACTATGTCAAGATTAAGATATCAACACCTGCGTACAACCAATCACAAACCTCCAACTAGCCTTTCCCAAAAAGGGAAACTATTAAGCAGCTACAGTCAATGAAATAAGCTCCTTGTTTTGCTTCTACGTCTTCTTTATAAGAAGACTATTTATTGCTTATGAGTGGAGTGCTCCTAACCACTTCCAGTTTGGTGCTGCCCAATTCAAATCCTTGGTCAAATAAATTAAAAAATTCTAATATTCCTCAAATTATGTTTAACAACAATCTTTTGTGTATTTTTTGGTGGATATTTGCACTCATTTCCATTGGGCATTTATTGAAGAGTGAAATTTCTGTACTTAGTGAGCTTGTAAATAACATCTACTAAGTTCGTATTTAGTAGATATGGCCAAACAGATTTCCATGGTTGTGGAGTAAGTTTAAACTCTCATTAAGGTAGTTCTCTTCTATTCCTAATTTGGCAGTTGATTTTATAATGAATTAATTACTTAATTTTATTCTGCCTTTCCTGAAAATGTTGAATTAATCATATGATTTTGCTCATTTTATTAATGTTCAAATATTATTCTATATATAAATTTTACACTAAACTTGCATTCCTAGAATTAATCCTAAATGGTCATGATATATTACCCTTTTTATATAACACTGTATCTATTTAGCTAAAATATTGCTTAGGATTTTTGAATCTATGTTTATGGATAAAACTGACTAATAAGCCAACTTTATCGTAACTTCCTTGCCAGGTTTTATCGTAATGTTATCATATACTCATAAAAAACATTGTATGACACTCTATGAGTAAAGAATATTGTAACCCTTGGTATTTTAGTTTGCTTTGTTAAATTAACAAGTGAAATCTTCTGGACCTAGATTTTTATTTTGAGAAAATTCTTGGTACAGATTCTATTTCTTTACTAGATATTGGATTACTTGGATTTTTAACTTTTTAGTCAGTCACAATATGATGTGTTTTTCTAAAAGTCTGACACTCGTGTTTCAGATTTTAGTTGTTCTTTCTTTTCCTGCCACTTGCCAAGGGTTTATCATTTTTATTAACAATTTCAAATAACAATCTTTCTGCTTTGTCAAGCCTATCTCAAGTAAATTTAATTTCAATTTTATTAATTGATACTATCATCATTACTATGTTTTCCCTTTTACTTTATGAAATTTAGTTCTACTTTCCCATCTGTTTTCAAATACAGGATGAAGTCATTAAATGTTATTTATTTTTACTATATGCATTTAAAATACAGCTCTACTTATAGCCCACAAGGTTTGATTATCATTTATAATTATTCAATTACAAATATTTTATAATTTCTATGATTGTTCTTTGATCAATGAATCATTTGGAATTATGACTGATTCCTAAAGAATGAGAATTTCAAGTTTCATTTCACTTTTCACTTAAGAACATACAAGTGTTCCTCGAAATTTTTGAGGCTTTATTTATGGTGCAGTGTATAGTCAATTTTGATCAATAATTCACATGCATTTGAACACAATGTGCACTCTTTTAACATTGGTTGAATGTCTGCTGTTGTCAGGCTTGCTAATTTTGTCCTTCATATTTTCTATATTCTTATCGATTGTATTTCTTTGCTCTATGAACTTTGAAGAAAGCTACGTCAAAAAAAAAGGTGTTTCAGTCCTAATAGCTTACATTATCTCCTAAAGGATATAATATTTAATTATTAATTATGGGTTAAATATACGCTAAAACAGCTATTTAAAACAACTGGAAAGGACCCAATGTAAGGGAGAAACTAGAGAGGATTCAATCTTTGAGTGACAGTAATTCATTGGATTAAATCCAACTTTATATCACTTTTTCCCCTTTGGTCTATAGAGTGTAGAACACCTAGAAAAAAGAAGAAAACCTAGAAGAAAGATTAGTTTATTGATATGACATGCCAAATAACAAAATTCAGAGGCCCCAAAGAACGTATAAATTGAGAAAGAAAGTCCTGCAATATGAAGAGGATTGTGCCTGACATCTGGATAAAAAAAGCTCTCAAAACTGACTGCCCCATGAATAGTGCTTGGTTTGGTTAAGAATACCAGTATTCCAAAGGAAAGCAAGTGGTAGAAGGTTTAAAGAGCTGATATTTCTGCTGACTCCAGCACAAAAGAAAAATAGTTTGGAGTTTGAATATGACAAGTTAGAGAAACAAAGGACATACTCTGAGCTTTCATTTAAAATTCCAAAAGATCCATGCTTAGAAGAAAGACTGTGTCCCAGAATCAGGGCACTCATCATGAACTAAGAGCAACACTGAAACAGAGTTATCTGACATATCACCACATAAAAAGGATCAGTTCTTAATTTATTTGCTTTCTAGAATGAAACTAAACACTAAAAAGACAGATAACAAAATTCAGGGTCTTTATAATGTATAATCACTGATGAGCAAAATAAATCTAAAGTTTTTTTTAACACACGGAGACACAGGAAAATGACAGCCATTGCCCAAGATCAAAGGCAGTCAAAAAAATAAAACAAAACGAGAAAACAAGTCCAGAGATGACTTCAATATTTAAATTAACAGATAAAACCTTTTTATTAGCTGTTATAAATACAATCAATGACAGAAGTGAAACTGAGATCAAAATAATTGGATAGATTTAGAATCTAAGCATTAATATGGTAAGGGTAAAAATAATTATGTTGAAATTCTAGAAGGGAGTATACAGTGCTTGAAATGAAAAATGCAATAGATAGACTTAATAGAAGATGAGAGAGGATAACATGATGGTCAGTGAAATTGCAGACAGATTAATAGAAATTATCCAATTTAAATAATGGGGAAATATTTATTTTAAGTAGTTCTGTTTTCATGCTCACTTTAGTAGCGCATATACTAAAACTAGAATGATACAAAGATTAGCATGACCCCTGTGCAGGATGACATACAAATTTGTGAAGTGTTCCATATTTTCAAAGAAGGAAGAAAAGGAAGGAAGGAGGGGAGGAGGGAAAGAGAGAGAGGGAGGAAGGAAGGAGGGTTGGTTGGTTAGTTAGTTCTGTTTTGATATGTGAGGCAACATTAAGTGGTCCAATATGCATGTAATAGAAACAAAGAAGTAACTCTTTGTAAACCGACTGATGATTTTTACTACAGAAATATAATAATGGAGAGTCCTTGCTTTAAAATTGATTTTTGGGAAAACAAATCTGGTCTGTCTTCATTTCTTACTGAAAAAAATAAAAACAAAGCCAAATAATAAAACAAGAACTAGAACAACAACAGAACACTTGGTTCATGGGTTAAGTGGATTTGAAGAATGGAAAATAGTCATATAGACCACTTCTTTCTGGGTAGCTTTTAACACAGTATAAAACTGAGAAAAATCAAAATGGAAATGGCTTCCTTTGAGAACAATATCACTTTATATGTCATGGCAACACATATGTTTCTCAAACCAAAGATTCAAAGTGAGTGAAGGAATAGTTCTAACCTCTTTTAGAAGGAAATGCAATATCATTGCTGTGTTCTTTCTGGCATCTTTTGGATTATTAATAACATTTGGCGATTGGTTAGATCCATGATTCACAAAAGTCTGCTTTGAGAGTTCAAACTCTGTGTTAACAGTTATTTAATTTAAACAGGAGCAATCATGAGAGTCTAATGTGACTCACATGGTGATTAGTGTCTGTCATAGAGGAAAACAGAAGAGAAATTAGAGGTTGAAGAAGTCAAAGATACATTTTGCAATTGCACATTTATGATTGGTTTTGGTTGAAGAGACCCACAACATAATATATAGCACTTCATTCTGGGTGATCTTTAAGAGTTCATTTTAAGAAAAATATATAGGGGTGCCTGGGTGGCTCAGTCTGCCTCTGGCTCAGGTAATGATCCCAGGGTGCTAGGATCAAGCCCCACATCCAGCTCCCTGCTCGGAAGGAAGCCTGCTTCTCCCTCTCCCTCTGCTGCTCCCCCTGGCTTGTGTTCCCTCTCTTGTTCTCTCTCTCTATCAGATAAAATAATAAAATCATACACACACACACACACACACACACACACACACACACAAACATATAAATAATTTGGCTATTGCAACATGTATTTCAAAGATCCCTTTTCCCAGTCACATGTAAACTGTCTTACTGGCATTATACAATCTGGCAGTCAGATTCCCAAGGTAAATAATTTCTATTCCCAACAATGCATATTATTTATATGTATTTCTTCTTCTAAGGATATCAAAGTAGTTTATGAATGTAATGTTCATAGTGTCCTTGAGGGGCAAACAGACTTGCCATAATTACAATTCAAAGATATGCATAACAGTTTTGTATTTAAAAAGTCATCCCAAAGGAATACAGTAGTTACAGACAGGAAAAAACATTTATTGCATACTTTTTTATTGTTTGGAGTTTTATAATCAGTTGCCAGGCAACTGGATTTTTTTTGTCTATTTAAATTGTTTCTGGGGGCCTGGGTGGCTCAGTAGGTTAAGCGTCTGCCTTTACCACAGGTTGTGATCCTGGCATCCTGAGATTGAGTCCCTCATCAAGGTCCCTGCTCAGCAGGAAGTCTGTATCTCCCTCTCCCTCTACCCTTCTTCCCTCCCCCCCACTCATGCTCTCTCTCCCCCAAATAAAATCTAAAAAAAAAAATTAAAAATAAAAATAAATTGCTCCTATGATAGTTGTTTTAAAAATCAATGATTATGTTGATTACAGTTCTACTACACAAATTTCATCCAATTTGCAGTGCTATGTACATATATATTTTTTTTCTTTCATAATCTCCATAGTAATACTTCTTGGGATTTTTCAATGACCATCTTATTTCCAGTCATATAATTTTACAGGTAAACTGAAAGACTGGGCAAAGTAAATATGAGTAGGAAATTTAATGTTTGCATCTGGAGAGTGGTTAATTTTTTTTTTCCTTACTTTACTTCAGCAGTAACGGTTAGCATTTCCCGTTTTATAAGCTAACATGGAGGTTAAGAGATGTAATTACTAAGGTGAGCACATACTTTAGTATCTAACCCAAGATAGTTTTTTGAGTAAAAGTATGTGGCCATTAACATATACTTCAGAGTAACACACAAAAACTAAGACTATTCCAGAAAATTGGAATACATGGTCATCCTATTATAGTACTCATATTATAACTAATGTATATTTGTTCACAAAACAAAGTTCCTAAATATGTTACACTCACCTATTACAATAATTCTAAATATTTTAAACATTAAAGTTTACCTCATTATATTCATAGTGAGTTTTCACATCCAGTTAGGATTGCTTATAAATTTTCCTGTTAGCCAATTTGACATGTTATCTCATATACACTGTCAATTAATATATACAGATAGTACTCTATACCAGGCACTGTTTCTAATGCTTTATGTATATTAATTAATTCACTCTTTCCAACAATCCAGGGCTTAAGTATTATTACTAAGCCATTTTCCAGATGAGAAAACTAAAGTATTGAGTGACTACTCATGGTTCCATTGGACTAACTCACAATTTGAACCCAGGCTTTCTATTTACCCAAATGTCTTGTCTTTCTTTCTTTCTTTCTTTCTTTTTTTGTATCGAACTTTATTTACTTATCTTGGAGAATTGTTATAAGAATTTGGCAGGGGGGGTTACATAAACCATCTGCCATATGAAATTCATAGCATATGGCAGGTACTCAGATGGTGATGGTGATGATGATAATTGTGAATGACTTGACATAAATCATTCTTGATTCTAAAAGGGCAATCAGTTCAAAATAAGACACTAATCTTGGTCAGACCTATGCCAAAGGCAATTTGGCACGTGGTTTCATTATTTAACTTCTTCATTTCTAGTGCTACTCCCAAAAGACTGATTGAATGATTGATTTTTTATTTAAATTCTATCAATTAACATACAATGTATAATTAGTTTCAGAGGTAGAGGTCAGTGATTCATCATTCTTAGATAACACCCAGTGCTCATTACATTACATGCCCTCCTTAATGTCCATCACCCAACTACCCCACCCCCTGCTCCAGCAACCCTCAGTTTGTTTCCTATGATTAAGAATCTCTTATGGTTTGTCTCCCTCTCTGACATCATCTTGTTTTATTTTTTTCTCTCTTCCCATATGATCTTCTGTTTTGTCTCCTAGATTTCACATATGACTGAGATCATATGGTAATTGTCTTTCCCTGATTGACTTATTTCACTTAGCATAATATCCCTCAGTTCCATCCACATCTTTGCAAATGGCATAAAACATACAGTTTTTTACCCTGCTTGCATTTAATACTGCATCATGAAGTTTACCCACATTATCATAGATTGCTGTCTAATATTCTATCAAACTGACATATTACAATTTATTTAATTTTGCCTAACTTTAAATTTTCCTTATTTGTAACTAAGACAAATAAAGCTAATGTTAAAATACTTGCATTTTGCAGAAAACCCTGGTTAATTTCATAAAATTTATTTCTACACTGAAAGAAAGATTTAAATAATTTTAAAATGACACTAGGCATATATTGCCAAACCTCTTTTTGCATATTACCATTCCAATTTATGTTTTTTTCTTCCCTAAGTGAACAAGATGATTTTGAATTTGAGACACTTAAAAAATTGGCACATACTATCTATTCATAAATGATATAAAGAAGTTATAAGGCAAATGTGACAAAATGTTAAAAACTATTGTATCTGGGAAAGTTTTAATAAACTTTTTCATACAGTCCTTGCAACTTTTCTGATAAAAGTAAACAAATGTGCACAAAAAACAACAGCATACATAGATACGTTGGGGTTAAAAATATATGTTTAAGTATTATATATGATAAAAATAGCACAAAGTATGAAAGGTACAAACAAAATTTACTCCTTCAATCCCTTCAGCAACCATTAAAAATAATATAAAGATACATAGCTTAAAAAGCCAATAAAGGAGAATGAACTGATTATAAAATAATAATAATAACACTCAATAGGAAACAAGACATTTATAAAAAAATGTATTTATAAAGAAATAATAATTAGAACAGGTTAACAGAAAATACAGAGTAAAGCACAAGAGCTAAACCCAACTGTTCTTAGAAAAAATAGATTAAATGCATGTGAATGACTTTCAAATATATGAAAAAAACTAAACAGAAACTTAAGATAAATCTGCAATCACAGTGGGGAAATTTATCAACTATCTCTCAGTAATTGATAGAACTGCTAAAAATTGATTATTATATAGAAGACCTCATCAACACAATGAGCAAAACTCAAACATCTCTACATCTTACAGCTCTAGAATACACATTTGTCTAAAAAATTATATAATGACTACTCATCAAGATAGACCATATGGTGGGAAATGAAAACATATTACATTGCAAAAGATCAAACTTGTAAAACTAGAATCAAAGAATTAAATTACAAATCAATAAATACAATATGAGGAAAAGCCTCAATACTTGCAAGTTTAGTAAAATATTTCTTCCTAATCCTTTCACAAAACATATACCAAGTTACACTAGAATAAACTGCCAACTGAAAAAACGTGAAAATACTGCATGCATATATATGTGATTTAGCAAAAGCAATGTTCAGAAAGAAAAGCTTTAACATCTTGGAAGAGGAAAAAGGTTTAAATACTGATGATCTAGAGGACTTATTGTTTCAGTCCCAATATGTAAAGAGCTTGAAAAGTCATCATTTCCAATGTATCAACAAGAAAAAGCGATTCACACTTAACCTACTTTATTGTTTGGCCCATGGAATTAAAGTTGCAGAACAGACCACAACTCTAAAATCTGAAAACACAGGCATATCAAGAGTACCACAGACACGATCTGCTTACCTGGAGCAGAAGCTGCTTAAGCTATAAAGTAGTAGAGAAATTTAAAGAGTCATTTTTTTTTCTTGTCTTTTTTTTATTATAATATTTTACTTTTTAAATTTCTTTTCAGTGTACCAGAATTCATTGTTTATGCACCACACCCAGTGCTCCATGCAATACATGCCCTCCATAATACCCACCACCAGGTTCACCCAACTTCCCACCCTCTGCCCCTTCAAAACCCTCAGATTGTTTTAAAGAGTCATTTTGACGAACTGCTGAGGTTGAATGTGTATTAGTTTAAGAGTGAGAAACTCCTTGGAGCAGAAGTTTCAGTGGAATCCCCCACATTTTCACAGACTTTACATCAGGAATTCCACTAGGTCTTGATGGTAGAAATCTGAGAAAGATACCCACTAGACTCTGACAGAGGGGAAAAATAAAAAAGTGATTATGTGGATTTCTTTTAAGCTTCTCCCTAACAAAGTCATAGCCTTCAGGGGTATCAGTTTTATTAGAGCCTGATCACAGTGTGGAAGAGTAGTCCTCCCAATCTATCCCCTTCTAGGATTTTTGTCTCAGCAAGGGGCTGAGTGAGTGGGAAGGAATCTATACCAATGGAAAATAGTCTTAAGTCTGAATGCCATAGTCTTGATGCCAGAACAACTAAAAGAATGAGTTTAATCATTAGACTACAGAAAACTTTCCCTCCTCCACACCTGACCACCCCATAAAAAAGACCTTTGTACAAAAACAATGGTGCACAGTTTAAAGAACTATAACATGCAGTGTCTCTCAGGAGGAGGGCCTACGAAAGTTTAAAGTCAAAAGAGAAGGACATTAAAGAAATCTGAAGCCTCTCACCTGCAACCACAACAAACATTAAACGGTACTCAACTTCTATCTAAGTTAACATAAATTGTCACACTAAAGGCCTCACACCTCAGTTTCTGTTACTTGATACATCATGTTCAGATTTCACTGAAAAATAACAAGGTATTCCAAAAAGCAAGAAAACACCATATGAAGAGACAAAGCAAGAATAAGAATCCGATTCATATATGACAAAGATTTTGGAATTAGCAGACATGAAATTTTTTTTGAGATATTTATACATTCTATGTTGAAGTTCTTTTTTTAAAATTAACATATGATGTATTATTTGTTTCAGGGGTACAGGTCTGTGATTCATCAGTCTTACACAATTCACAGTGCTCACCATAGCACATACCCTTCCCAAAGTCCATCACCCAGTCAGCCCATCCCTCCCCCCCGCCACTCCAGCAACCCTCAGTTTGTTTCCTGAGATTAAGAGTCTCTTATAGTGTCTCTTCCTCTCTGGTTTCCTCTTGTTTCATTTTTCCCTCCTGTTGCCTAAGATCCTATGTTTTGTTTCTCAAATTCCTCATATCAGTGAGATCATATGATAATTGTCTTTTCCTGATTGACTTATTTCACTTAGCATAATACCCCCTGTTCCAACCACATCGTTGCAAATGGCAAGATTTCAATTTTTGATGGCTGCATAATATCCCACTGTATATATATACCACTCCTTCTTTATCCATTCATCTGTTGATGGACACCTAGGCTCTTTCCATAGTTTGGCTATTGTGGACATGGCTGCTATAAACATTGGGGTGCACGTGCCCCTTTGGATCACTACACTTGTATCTTTCATGTAAATACCCAGTAGTGAAATTGCTAGGTGATAGGGTAGCTCTATTTTCAACTTTTTGAGGAACCTCCCTGCTGTTTTCCAGAGTGGCTGCACCAGCTTGCATTCCCACCAAGAGTGGAAGAGGGTTCCTCTTTCTCTGCATCCTCCCCAACACTTGTCATCTCCTGACTTGTTAATTTTAGCCATTCTGCCTGGTGTGAGGTGGTATCTCATTGAGGTTTTGATTTGTATTTCCCTAATGCCAAGTGATGCTGAGCACTTTTTCATGTGTCTGTTGGCCATTTGGATGTCTTCTTTGCAGAAATGTGGAATTTTAAACACCTATGATTGGTATGTTTGTTTGTTTGTTTGTTTGTTTTAAATAGATCTTTTAAAATAATATATTATTTGTTTCAGGGGTGCAGGTCTGTAATTCATCAGTCTTACATAATACACAGCGCTCACCAACAATACATACCCTCCCTAATTTATTTGAGAGAGAGAGAGCGAGCAGGGGAGGGTTAGAAGGAGAGGAAGAGAAAATCTCAAGCAGACTCTGTGTCAAATGTGGAGCCTGAGGTGGAGCTGGATCTCACAACCTCAAGAGCATGACCTGAGCTGAAATCAAGAGTCAGACACTTAACTTACTGAGCCACCCCCCAGGATCCCTATGATTGGTATGTTAATGGAGAAAGGAGACAGCATGTAAGAATAAACATAGTATGTAGGCAGAGAGACAGAAACCCTAAAAATAATTTAAAGTAAACGCTAGATATTCAGAAAGTGTAATGGAAATGAAGAATGTCTCTGATAGGCTCATCTGTAGAATGGATATGACCAAGGAAAACATTAATGAGCTTAAAAATGTCAGTAAAATTTCTCCAGAAAAATTGAAAAAAAAAATTAAAAGGTAAAAATAAGATAAATTCCAGAAAAGCCAAGAGCTGTGGATCAATTGCAATATACATACAAAAGTATATTTAGAAAATCAGAAAGAGAAGAGAGTAAATAACAGAAAAAATATTTAAATTACTAATGGTAATTCTGAACTTCCCAAATTAATGAATAACTAACCACAGACTCATGAAGATCAGAAAACAATAGGAAAAATAGCAGTAACAATAAAAAACTGTACTTAGGCATATCATATTAGAAAGTATACATGAAAGAAGATACTGGAGTAAAATGTCCTAAAATGTCAAAATTAAGAACACCAATCAAGAATTCTACAGCAGATAAAACCATCTTTCAAAAATGAGAATAATCACTTTATCAGAAAAAATAAAAATGAGGGAATTTATGATTAGTAGACCTGCTGTGGAATAAGTATTAAAGAAGTTAAAGAAGTGATATAGGACAGAAATGGAGAACTGAAAGATACAATGATCAGAAAAGAAGAAATAATTGTCTTTCCTCTGCAGAGAACATGATTGTCTATATAGACACACTAACAAAGGAACTAAACATGTTCTTACCATAGGGCCAGCAATTATGCTCCTAGGTATTCATTCACCTAACAGATTTAAAACTTGTGTTCACACAAGATGCTACAGATTACTATTTATAGTAGTCTATTTATAATTGCAAAAAATGAAAACAACCAACATAGACTTTAAGAGGTGAATGAATAAGCAAACTATGGTACAACCACACAATCTAATATTGTTCATTAATAAAATGAAAGGACTAATAAGACACAAAAAGACATACTTGAATCTTAAATGCATGTTACTAAACAAAAGAAGCCATTCTAAAAAGCTACATACTGGATGATTCTAATTACAATATTCTATAAAAAAGAAAACTATAGAGATGATACAAATGCTCAGTGATTATAAAATGCTCAGAGAGAAAGGTGAATAGGTGAAACACAGGGTTCTTTTAGGATGATAAAGTTTTCTTTATGATGTGGTAACAGTATATATCTTATATGTATATTTGTCAAAACCAATAAAACTTTACAATCCAAAGAGTGAACATTAATGTATGCTACTTTTAAAATCATTTAATAGGTTGGGGAGTCCTCTGATGGACAAATGTGAGAAAATCATTTAACTTATTACAATTGTATTAAGCAAATTTACTGGAGGCAGGATTAAAATGTTTTAGAAATGAGAGAAGTCTGTAAGACTAAGGCAAAAGCCAGTATATACAAGCAATATACTCGAGCTGATAAAGTTATTTTCCATGGAAATGTAAATTAACAATTCTAATAGTGCTATGTATGCATAGCACTCTAATTTATAAAGATACCTCCAATGGAAATACAAGTTGACAATTCTAATAGTGCTATACATGTACACTGGAATTGAAAAATTAAGGAAATGTATAATGGCTGGTAGGAGTCAAGTTTCTCACTTCGGGATGGAAAATTTATAAATAAGCGAAGTGAGGAGGCTAGAATGATCCATACGGTAATAGATTAGCATTGAAGACATCAGAATAAACTCAAGTGTACTTCTATATTGAGATAAATTTACATACAGAAATATTTATAGATATGTGTATACACACAGGAATGGATATGCACATATATTTCTTTATCGTAAATTGGAATAATACAGAAGAAATAACACCCCTCCTCCCCCCAGCAGCAAACATGCTTAGCACCCAGAGCTCAAAGTCTAACTTCCCAATTTAAAGAAAACTATAGGGCCTATGGGATACATGACTGATTCTAGTACTGGGATAGGAAATAAAACAAAATGAGCCTATAGTATATGTAGTGCAAGAAAGGAAGGAAGTACTTTAAAAAATGGTGGAGAAATGTCAAGTCTGCACAATGGCCAACACTGTGATCCCTGAGAAAGAAAATAAAATAGTATTGAATTTAAAGTATAAAATAAATAACCATGAGTCCATACCAATATAAATAAATGATTAAAATAAATGGAAGACATCTCTCATTCAGAAGAATTCCTAATAACTTATGTAGATAACCTTCCCTTAAGTAGGTAAAGCATAACTCCCCACTCCATAAGTGTGGGATTCTCATGAGTTCCTTCTAAATAGTGTATTATATAGCGAAAGAGAGAAAGAAAGAAAAAAAAAAAAAGAAGAACTTTAAAGTGGAGAAATCCAACTAACCTGACAAAAGCCAGGGGTTACCAAGTTTTACATCAATAGTGATAAGTCATGTTAGGATAATATGTACCCTTGATATAATGCAATGGCACTTTAGCTCTATGGTCTTCCTCCCAAAAGGATATAACATCCATCTAACTATGAGAAAAAAACACGAGAAATACCCATATACAGAGATAATATACAAAATACCTGATTAGTATTCCTAAACACTGTCAAGAATATCAAAACCAAGAAAAGTCTAAGGAAGTGGCACAAGCATTAGGAGACCAATGAAATATGATACCTGTTAGGTCGGCAGCCCTGGGAATGCAGGAGGGACAATAAAATGGCCGCCAGACCAACATCTTCCCCCTACCCAGGACTTTCCTGCCAGATGGGCATTTGTCAAGGACATGTCACCTTAAGTAAACCAAAACTTATGCAAAAAACAGAAACCAGCTACTTTGGGACTCTCCAACCCCCAACCTCTAACCTTATATGGTTGAGCCCCCACCCTGCCTTGGCCCAATAAAAGTTCACTCAACCCCTTCCTGGGTGCAACTTCCCTGACTCACCTCTCCTGAGTTGAGGAACCTTGCCCTTGGGCACCTTTAATAAACCTTGCCTTGCACCTGTCTCTCTCGCCTGGTGTCCTGTCTATCTCGCCTGTAAAACCTTACAATACCCATATATAATGTAGTACCTAAGCAGTTTCCTGGAACATAAAAAGAACATTTTTTAAAATAAGTAAATTTTAGGGAAGGGAGGCAAGATGATGGAAGGGTAGGGGACCTCATATCATCTAGTCCTTGAATTTATCTAGGTAGCTATCATATCATTCTGAACACCTATGAATTCAGCCTGAAAGGTAAGAAAAGAATTGCTGGAATTCTACAAATAGAAAAGTAACTCCCTTCTGAAAGGTAGGTGTGGAGAAGTGAATTGGAGGGGATATATCAGAAGATAAATTGCAGGGGTTGGGAGCCTCCTTAAGCTGGCTATTGGAAAGTCATATAGCCTTGGAGTATAAAATCAGAACTTTTAGAAGTCTGCTCCAGTAAGAGATGTCCCTGCCTTAAAGGTGTTTAGGTGGTGAAGTAGGTTAGAATCCTAGGTGGGACACTGGAGTCTCCAGATCCCCAGGGTCACATAGAGAACAGCGATGCCTGAGCCAGTGGAGTTCCCAAGCACTGGAGCAGGGAAACGGGTTACAATCAGTGAGCCTGGGAGTGGGCTCTCAGCTAGGTTTGCCTTAAACCATGAACCGCAGTGCAAGTGGGTTACTGCTCTCTGTGTGAGGGACCTGCAAGCAGCAGGCTACAGCTATCCCCCTCCTCCCCTGGAAGGATCATTGCTTGCTCCCCTGGGAGGATCAGTGATACCAGAATTATTGCAGTCCCAGAGGAAAAAGAAAGAGAGAGGAACAGAAGGTATATTTGAGTAAATCATAACTAGAACTTTCCTAATCTGGAGAAGGTAAAAGGTATTCAAGTCCAAGAGGGAGAGAGAACTCTCCCACAAAATCAATAAAAATAGATCAACCCTCTAACATATAATATTGAAGCTTGACATTTCAGAGATAAAGAGAAAATCCCATAAGGAGCTTGAGGCAAGAGCTTCGTAACCTACAACGGTAGAACCATTAGTCTGGCAGCAGACCTTTCCACAGTGAGCTGGTAAGCCAGAGGGCTGGCATAATATATTCAGGGTACTAAGTGAGAAAACTATGCAGCCAAGAATACTTTATCTAGCAAGGATGTCATTCTGAATGGAAGGAGTGATAAAGAACTCCCAGGACAAACAGAAAATAAAAGAATTTGTGGTCATTAAGCCAGCCCTGCAAAAAATATTAAAGGGAATCCTATAAGCAAAGAGAGAGCTCCCAAGTAACATAAACCAGAAAGAAATGGAGATGATCTACAGAAACAGACACTTTACATGTAATACAACGGCACTAAGTTCTTATCTTTCAATAGTTACTCTGAATGTAAATGGGCTAAATGCCCCAATAAAAAGACACAGGGTATCAGCCTGGATAAAAAAGCAAGACCCATCCACACATTGTAAGAGACTTATTTTAGACCCAAAGACACCTCCAGATAGAAATTGAAGGGGTGAAATACCATTTATCTTGCTAATGGACATCAAAAGAAAGCTGGGATAACCATGTTCATCTCAGACAAATTAGATATTAACCAAAGACTGTAGTAAGGAATGAAGAGGGACATTATCTCACACTTAAAGGGTCTATCCAACAAGATCTAACAGTTGTGAATATTTATGCCCCTAATGTGAGAGCACCTAATTCTATAAACCAATTAATAACAATATTAAGGAAACACATTGATATTAATACAATAATAGTCAGGGACTTCAACACCCCTCTCACTGCAGTGGACAGATCACCTAAGCAGAAGCTCAACAAAGAAACAAGGGCTTGGCTCAGGTGGAGTCAAGATGGTGGAGAAGCAGGCTGGGATGAAATCAGGTAGAAGGAGATCAGCTAGATAGCTTATCTAAACATTGAGAACACCTACAAATCCAATGGGAAATCGAAGAAAAGAGCAACAATTCTAGAAACAGAAAATTGACCACTTTCTGAAAGGTAGGACCTGCAGAGAAGTGAATCCAAAGTGACAAGAAGATAGACTGTGGGGGGACAGGCCGGCTCCTGGCAAGTGGCGGAGCAATGGAGCACAACATCAGGACTTTTAAAAGTCTGCTCCACTGAGGGACATTGCTCCAGAGGCTAAACCGGGGTGAAGCCCACAGGGGGTGAGCATAACCCCAGGTCCCACGGGATCACAGAAGGACAGGGGGTGTCTGAGTGTAGCAGAGCTTGCGGGTGTTAGAGCGGGGACGCCGGCTACAGCAACAAAGCTGAGGAGTGAGCTCTCAGTTCGAGGTTACCTTGAATTGGTCTCAGGCTGGGTGAGCTCAGAGTGGGACCAGAGGCCACGGAGAAGGAAGCGACCGAGCGCTTTTCTCCAGGCGCAAGCGACCAGGCACTTTTCTCCAGGTGCGAGTGACCGGGCGCTTTTCTCCAAATGTGACCAGAGGCCAGGGAAATGGGAGCAATTGGGTGCTTTTCTCTGAGGACGCACTGAGGAGCTGGACCCCGAGCTCTCGGCTCCTCCGGGCCCGGGAGGCCGCCATTAGCATTCCCATCCTCCGGAACTCTACGGAAAACGTTCAGGGAACAAAAGCTCCCAAAAGGGAACCCCAGCGGATTACTTAGACTGGCTCCTGATAAGGGTGGGGCAATTCCGCCACGGGCAAAGACACTTGAGAATCACAACAAAGAAGATCAACAAGAAACCCAGCCAAGACCAGCTTCACATACCAAGGAGAACAGCAGAATTCCAGAGGAAGAGAAAGCAAAGCAAGGAATTCATGGCTTTCTTCCCATGATTCTTTAGTCTTGCAGTTAATATTTTTTTTTTTTTGCTTTTTTCTTCTGCTAATTTTTTTTTAACTTTTACCCGTCCCTCTTTTAACTTTTTTTCTTTTTTAACTAGTTTATCTTCACAATACCTTACCAAAATAATAATAATAATAATAATCTTTTTTGAACTTTCATTATTATAGTCATATTTTATCCTCCATTGAATCTAACTATATTTGTTGTGTATACATATATTTTCTTTTTAAAATATTTTTCCCTTATTTGTTTTCTTTTCTTTCTTTCTTTTTTTTTTTTTTTCCTTTTTTTTTCTCTTTCTCCCTCCCACAATTTGGGGTCTCTTCTGATTTGGTTAAAGCACATTTCCCTGGGGTCTTTGCCACCCTTTTAACATTTTATTTGCTCCTTTATATATTCTTATCTGGACAAAATGAAAAGGCGGAAAAACTCACCACAAAAAGAAAAACAAGAAGCAATACAGAAGACTAGGGACTTAATCAATACGGGCATTGGTAATATGACAGATCTAGAGTTCAGAATGACGATTCTCAAGGTTCTAGCCCGGCTCAAAAAAGGCATGGAAAATATTAGAGAAAACCTCTCCAGAGAGATAAAAGCCCTTTCTGAAGAAATAAAGGAACTAAAATCTAACCAAACTGAAATAAAAAAAGCTATTAATGAGGTGCAATAAAAAAATGGAAGCTCTTAGCGCTCGGATAAATGAGGCAGAAGAAAGAATTAGTGGCATAGAAGACCAAATGACAGAGAATAAAGAAACTGAGCAAAGGAGAGACAAACAAATACTGGACCATGAGGGGAGATTCGAGAGATAAGTGACACCATAAGACAACACAATATTAGAATAATTGGGATTCCAGAAGAAGAAGAAAGAGAGAGGGGAGCAGAAGATATATTGGAGAGAATTATTGGAGAGAATTTCCCTAATATGGCAAAGGGAACAAACATCAAAATCCAGGAGATGCAAAGAACGCCCCTCAAAATCAATAAAAATAGGTCCACACCCCGTCACCTGATGTAAAATTTACGTCTTAGCGACAAAGAGAAAATACTGAAAGCAGCCCGGGAAAAGAAGTCTGTAACGTACAATGGTAAAAATATTAGATTGGCAGCAGACTTATCAACAGAGATCTGGCAGGCCAGAAAGAACTGGCATGATATATTCAGAGTACAAAATGAGAAAACCATGAGCCAAGAATACTATATCCAGCTAGGCTATCATTGAAAATAGAAGGAGAGATAAAAAGCTTCCAGGACAAACAAAAACTGAAAGAATTTGCAAATACCAAACCAGCTCTACAGGAAATATTGAAACGGGTCCTCTAAGCAAAGAGGGACTCTAAAAGTAGTAGATCAGAAAGGAACAGAGACATTATACAGTAACAGTCCCCTTACAAGCAATACAATGGCACTAAATTCATATCTCTCAATAGCTACCCTGAATGTTAATGGGCTAAATGCCCCAATCAAAAGACAGAGGGTATCAGATTGGATAAAAAAACAGAACCCATCAATATGCTGCCTACAAGAAACTCATTTTAGACCCGAAGACACCCGCAGATTTAAAGTGAGGGTGGAAAACAATGTACCATGCTAATGGACATCAGAAGAAAGCAGGAGTGGCAATCCTTATATCAGATCAATTAGATTTTAAGCCAAAGACTATAATAAGAGATGAGGAAGGACACTATATCATACTCAAAGGAACTATCCAACAAGAAGATCTAACAATTTTAAATATCTATGCCCCTAACATGGGAGCAGCCAACTATATAAACCAATTAATAACAAAATCAAAGAAACACATTGACAATAATACAATAATAGTAGGGAACTTTAACACTCCCCTCACTGAAATGGACAGTTCATCCAAGCATAAGATCAACAGGGAAATAAAGGCCTTGAATGACACACTGGACCAGATGGACATCACAGATATATTCAGAACATTCCATCCCAAGGCAACAGAATATGCATTCTTCTCTAGTGCACATGGAACATTCTCCAGAATAGATCACATCCCAGGTCATAAATCAGGTCTCAAACAGTATCAAAAGATTGGGATCATTCCCTGCATATTTTCAGACCACAATGCTCTGAAGCTAGAACTCAATCACAAGAGGAAATTTGGAAAGAACCCAAACACATGGAGACCAAACAGCATCCTTCTAAAGAATGAATGGGTCAACCAGGAAATTAAAGAAGAATTGAAAAAATTCATGGAAACAAATGATAATGAAAACAAAATTGTTCAAAATCTGTGGGACACCACAAAGGCAGTCCTGAAAGGAAAATATATAGCAGTACAAGCCTTTCTCAAGAAACAAGAAAGGTCTCAAGTACACAACCTAACCCTACACCTAAAGGAGCTGGAAAAAGAACAAGAAAGAAACCCTAAACCCAGCAGGAGAAGAGAAATAAAGATCAGAGCAGAAATCAATGAAATAGAAACCAAAAAAAAACAATAGAACTAATCAACGAAACTAGGAGCTGGTTCTTTGAAAGAATTAATAAGATTGATAACCCCCTAGCCAGACTTATCAAAAAGAAAAGAGAAAGGACCCAAATAAATAAAATCATGAATGAAAGAGGAGAGAACACAACCAACACCAAAGAAATACAGACAATTATAAGAACATACTATGAGCAACTCTATGCAAACAAATTCGACAATCTGGAAGAAATGGATACATTTCTAGAAACATATAAACTTCCACAACTGAACCAGGAAGAAATAGAAAGCCTGAACAGACCCATAACCACTAAGGAGATTGAAATAGTCACCAAAAATCTCCAAACAAACAAAAGTCCAGGGCCAGACGGCTTCCCAGGGGAAATCAACCAAACATTTAAAGAAGAATTAATTCCTATTCTCCTGAAACTGTTCCAAAAAGTGGAAATGGAAGGAAAACTTCCAACCTCATTTTATGAGGCATCACCTTGATCCCAAAACCAAACAAGGATCCCATCAAAAAAGAGAACTGCAGACCAATATCCTTGATGAACACAGATGTGAAAATTCTCACCAAAATACTAGCCAATAGGATTCAACAGTACATTAAAAGGATTATTCACCACGACCGAGTGGGATTTATTCCAGGACTGCAAGGTTGGTTCAACATCCGCAAATCAATCAATGTGATACAACACATTAATAAAAGAAAGAATAAGAA
>NW_019154087.1:79879262-79920500 GCF_002288905.1 Enhydra lutris kenyoni
AGCCAATAGGATTCAACAGTACATTAAAAGGATTATTCACCACGACCGAGTGGGATTTATTCCAGGACTGCAAGGTTGGTTCAACATCCGCAAATCAATCAATGTGATACAACACATTAATAAAAGAAAGAACAAGAACCATATGATACTCTCCATAGATGCTGAAAAAGCATTTGACAAAGTACAGCATCCCTTCCTGATCAAAACTCTTCAAAGTGTAGGGATAGAGGGCACATACCTCAATATTATCAAAGCCATCTATGAAAAACCCACTGCAAATATTATTCTCAATGGAGAAAAACTGAAAGCTTTTCCGCTAAGGTCGGGAACACAGCAGGGATGTCCATTATCACCACTGCTATTCAACATAGTACTAGAAGTCCTAGCCTCAGCAATCAGACAACAAAAAGAAATTAAAGGCATCCAAATCGGCAAAGAAGAAGTCAAACTATCATTCTTTGCAGATGATATGACACTATATGTGGAAAACCTAAAAGCCTCCACTCCAAAACTGCTAGAACTTGTACAGGAATTCAGTAAAGTGTCAGGATATAAAGTCAATGCACAGAAATCAGTTGCATTTCTGTACACTAACAACAAGATGGAAGAAAGAGAAATTAAGGAGTCAATCCCATTTTCAATTGCACCCAAAACTATAAGATACCTAGGAATAAACCTAACCAAAGAGGCAAAGAATCTATACTCAGAAAACTATAAAGTACTCCTGAAAGAAATTGAGGAAGACACAAAGAAATGGAAAATGTTCCATGCTCATGGATTGGAAGAATAAATATTGTGAAAATGTCTATTCTACCTAAAGCAATCTACACATATAATGCAATCCCTACCAAAATCCCATCCATTTTTTTCAAAGAAATAGAACAAATAATCTTAAAATTTATATGGAACCAGAAAAGACCTCGAATAGCCAAAGCAATATTGAAAAAGAAAGCCAAAGTTGGTGGCATCACAATTCCAGACTTCAGCTCTATTACAAAGCTGTCATCATCAAGATAGTATGGTACTGGCACAAAAACAGACACATAGATCAATGGAACAGAATAGAGAGCCCAGAAATAGACCCTCAACTCTATGGTCAACTAATCTTCAACAAAGCAGGAAGGAATATTCAGTGGAAAAAAGACAGCCTCTTCAACAAATGGTGCTGTGAAAATTGGACAGCCACATGCAGAAAAATGAAATTGGACTATTTCCTTATACCACACACGAAAATAGACTCAAAATGGATGAAGGACCTCGATGTGAGAAAGGAATCCATCAAAATCCTTGAGGAGAACACAGGCAGCAACCTCTTCGACCTCAGCCACAGCAACTTCTTCCTAAGAACATCGCCAAAGGCAAGGGAAGCAAGGGCAAAAGTGAACTATTGGGATTTCATCAAGATCAAAAGCTTTTGCACAGCAAAGGAGACAGTTAACAAAACCAAAAGACAACGGACAGATTGGGAGAAGATATTTGCAAATGACATATCAGATAAAGGGCTAGTATCCAAAATCTATAAAGAACTTAGCAAACTCAACACCCAAAGAACAAATAATCCAATCAAGAAATGGGCAGAGGACATGAACAGACATTTTTGCAAAGAAGACATCCAGATGGCCAACAGACACATGAAAAAATGCTTCACATCACTTGGCATCAGGGAAATACAAATCAAAACCACAATGAATACCACCTCACACCAGTCAGAATGGCTAAAATTAACTAGTCAAGAAATGACAGATGCTGGCGAGGATGCGGAGAAAGGGGAACCCTCCTACACTGCTGGTGGGAATGCAAGCTGGTGCAGCCACTCTGGAAAACAGCAGGGAGGTTCCTCAAAAAACTGAAAATAGAGCTACCCTATGACCCAGCATTTGCCCTGCTGGGTATATATCCTAAAGATACAAACATGGTGCTCCGAAGGGCCACGTGCACCCGAATGTTCATGGCAGCAATGTCCACAATAGCCAAACTATGGAAAGAACCTAGATGTCCATCAACAGATGAGTGGATAAAGAAGAGTGGTATATATATACAATGGAATACTATGCAGCCATCAAAAGAAATGAAATCTTGCCATTAGCAACGTTGTGGATGGAACTAGAGGGTATTATGCTTAGCGAAGTGAGTCAGTCAGAGAAAGACAACTATCATATGATGTCCCTGATATGAGGAAGTGGAGATTCAACGTGGGGGTTTGGGGGGTAGGAAGAGAATAAATGAAACAAGATAGGATTGGGAGGGAAACAAACCATAAGAGACTCAATCTCAAAAAACAGACTGAGGGTTGCTGGGGGGAGTGGGGATGGGATAGGGTGGTGGGGATATGGACATTGGGGAGGGTATATGCTATGATGAGTACTATGAAATGTGTAAACCTGGCCAGTCACAGACCTGTACCCCTGGGGATAAAAACACATTATATTTTATTTCAAAAATTTAAAAATAAAAATTAAAAAAATTGAAAGAAACAAGAGCTTTGAATGACACTCTGGACCAGGTGGACTTCACAGATATATACAGAGCATTCCATCCTAAAGCAAAAAATACACATTCTTCTACAGTGCACATGAAACATTCTCCAAAATAGATCACATACTGGGTCACAAATCAGGTCTCAACTGATACCAAAAGATTGGGATTATCTTTTGCTATTATTTTGTTATTATTTTTTGTTATTATTTTGTTATTATTATTCCCTGCATATTTTCAGGCCACAATGCTTTGAAACTGGAACTCAATCACAAGAGGAAATTTGGAAGGAACTCAAATACATGGAGGCTAAAGAACATCCTACTAAAGAATGAGTGGGTCACCAAGAAATTAAAGGAGAGTTTAAAGAATTCATGGAAACAAATGAAAATGAAAACATAACTGTTCAAAACCTTTGGATTTAGCAATGGTGATCCTAAGAGAGAAGTACATAGCAATACAATCCTTTCTCAAGAAATAAGGTCTCAAATACACAGTCTAACCTTACATCTAAAGGAACCAGAGAAGGAATAGCAAATGAACCCTAAACCCAGCAGAAGAAGAGACTTGGAAAAGATTAGGGCAGAAATCAATGAAATAGAAACCAAAAGAACAGTAGAACAGATCAACAAAACTAGGAGCTGGTTCTTTGAAAGAAATAATAAGATTCTTAAACCCCTAGCTAGACATATCAAAAAGAAAAGAGAAAGGACCTAAATAAATAAAATTGTGAATGAAAGAGGGAAGATCACAACCAACACCAAAGAAATACAAACAATTATAAGATCATATTATGAGCAACTATACCCCAACATATTAGACAATCTGGAAGAAATGGATGCATTCCTGGAAACTTATAAATTACCAAAACTAGAACAGGAAGAAATAGAAAACCTGAAAAGACCCATAACCATCAAGGAAACTGTAACAGTAATCAAAAATTGCCCCACAAAAAGAGTCAAAGTTCAGATGGCTTCCCAGGGGAATCTATCAAAATTTTAAAAAACTAATACCTATTCTTCTGAAGCTGTTTCAAAAAATAGAAAGGGAAGGAAAACTTTCAAACCCTATGAGGCCAGTATTACCTTGATCCCAAGACCAGACAAAGACCCCACTGAAAAGGAGAAGTACTGACCAGTATCCCCGATGCAATAATTGTCACCAAGATACTAGACAATATGGTACAACAGTATATTAAAAGGATAATTCACCGTGGCCAAGAGGGATTTATTCCTGGGCTGCAAAGTTTGTTCAACATTCACAAATCAATGACATGATATACTACATTAATAAAAGAAAGGACAAGAACCATATGATCCTCTCAATATATGAAGAAAAAGCATTTGACAAAATACAGCATTGTTTCTTGATTAAAACTCTCATAGTGTAGGGTGAGAGGAAACACACCTCAATATCATAAAGCTACCTATGAAAAGCCCACAGCAAACATTCTCAGTGGGGAAAAACTGAGAGCTTTTCCTGTAAGGTCAGGAACACAGCAGTGATGTCTACTCTTACCACTGTTGTTAAACATAGTACTAGGAATCCTAGCATCAGTTATCAGACAACATAAAGAAATAAAAGGCATACGAATCAGCGAAGAAGTCAAACTCTCACTCTTCTCAGATGGCACGATACTCTATGTAGAAAATCCAAAATGCGCTACCTCAAAGTCATTAGAATTCATACATGCATTAAGAAAATTGGCAGGATATAAAATAAATGCACAGAAATCTGTTGCATTTCTATATATTAACAATGAGACAAAAGAAAGAGAAATTAAGGAATCAAACCATTTTACATTGCATCAAAAATCATAAGTTACCTAGGAATAAACCTAACCAGGAAGATAAAAGATCTATACTGTAAAAACTACAGAACACTTATGAAAGAAAGGAAGACACAAAGAAATGGAAAAAGATTCTATGTTCATGGGTTGGAAGAATAAATACTGTTAAAATGTGTATGGTACCCAGAGCAATCTACACATTCAATGCAAACCCTATCAAAATACCATCAAGATTTTTCACAAAATTGCAACAAATAATCCTAAAACTTGTATGGAACCAGAAAAGACCCAAATAGCCAGAGGAATGTTGAAAAAGAAAATCAAAGCTGGAGCCATCACAATGCCTAACTTCAAGCTATATTACAAATCTGTAATCATCAAGACAGGACGGTCCTGGCACAAAAACAGATACAGAGATCAATGGAACAAAATAAAGAACCCAGAAATGGACCCGCAATTCTATAGTCAACTAATCTTCTACAAAGCAGGAAAAAAGATCCAATGGAAAAAGGACAGTCTCTTCAATAATTGGTGTTGGGAAAATTGGACAGCAACATGTAGAAGAATGGAGCTGGACCATTTTCTTATGCCATACACAAAGATAAACTCAAAATTGTTGAAAGACCTAAATTTGAGATAGGAATCCATCAAAATCCTAGAGGACAGCACAGGCAGCACCTCTGTGACTTCAGCTTACTTCTTGCTAGACACGTCTCCAAAGGCAAGGGAAACAAAAACAAAAATGAAAAACTGGGACTTCATCAAGATCAAAAACTTCTGCACAGCAAATAGTGGACAAAACTAAAAAGGCACCCTACAGAATGGGAGAGGCTATTTAAAATGGCCTATCAGGGGCACCTGGGTGGCTCAGTGGGTTAAAGCCTCTGCCTTCAGCTCAGGTCATGATCCCAGGGTCCTGGTATCGAGCCCCACATCGGGCTCTCTGCTCAGCAGGGAGCCTGCTTCCCTTCCTCTCTCTGCCTGCCTCTCTGCCTACTTGTGATCTCTCTCTCTCTGTCAAATTAAATAAATAAATAAATAAATAAATAAATAAATAAATAAAATGGCATATCAGATAAAGGGCTAGTATCTACGATCTATAAAGAACTTTCCAACTCAACACACAAAAATCAAATAATCAAGTGAAGAAATGGGCAGAAGAAATGAATAGACATTTCTCCGAAGAAGAGAAACAAATGGCCAACAGACACGTGAAAAAATGCTCCACATCAACTGGCAGCAGGGAAATACAAATGAAAACCACAATGCGATATGATTTCATACAAGTGAGAATGGCTAAAATCAATGACAGGAAACAACAAATTTTGGTGAGGATGTGGAGAAAAGGGACACTTTTATTCTGTTGTTGGGAAAGTGAGCTGGGACAGCCACTCTGGATAAAGATAGAGAAGTTCCCCAGCAATTGCACTACTAGTTACAGCCCCAAAGATATAAATGTAGTGTTCCAAAGGGGCACCTGTTTATAAACCTGTTTATGTTTATAAAAGCAATGTCCACAATAGCCAAACTATGGAAAGAGCTGAGATGTCCATCAACAGATGAATGGATAAAGATGAAATATTAATCAGCCAGCAGAAAGGATGAATGCTTACCATTTACACTGGTCTAGATGGAACTGGGGGTATTATGCTGAGTGAAATAAGTCAATCATCAAATTGTCAGAAAGACAATTATCATATGGTTTCAGTCCTATGTGGAATATAAGAGACAGTGCAGAGGATCATAGGGGAAGGAAGGGAAAACTGAATGGGAAGTCATCAGAGAGGGAGAAAAACCATGAGAGACACTTAAGTGTAGAAAACAAACTGCGGGTTGCTGGAGGGGAGCTGGGTGGGAGGATGAGGTAATTGGGTGATGGGCATTAATTTAAGGAGCACATGTGATATGATGACCACTGTGTGTTATAGGCAACTGATGAATTATTGAACACTGCATTTGAAACTAATGAGGTACTATATGTTGACTAACTGGCTAACTATTCATAAATATATGAATTTAAATTTTTTAAAAATGAGTAAATTTGAATATGATTATGTGAGAAATATAGAAAATATACATAGAAAATATACATATTAATCTCCAACTTTGATTTCTAGCACAGAACTCCTAAATCCACTGGAATTTCCCAAGTAATAAGAGCATTAGGAACATTTTTTTTTAAACCCTTAGAATTCCTTGGGTGGTAAGTGTCCTGTGTTCTAGTGAAGTGACTCTTGGGCTCCTGAGTGGGGTTAATCACTAGAATGACAAAACCAGGATTGGAAGTTTGAAATATTCAGCCCCTACATTCTCCCTATAATATTCTCCCTATGGAAGGGAGAAAGGATTATTAATGGTATTAATAACTGATCATGCCTTTGTGTTGAGACCTCCATAAAAATCTTAACAGTATGGGGTTCAGGAAGCTTCCAGGTTGGAACATGCAGAGGTGCTGGGAGAGTGATACACTTGGAGAGGGCATGGAAGCTCTATTCCCCTTTCTACACACCTTGCCCCAGATATCCCTCCATGTGGATTTTTATCTGTATCTTTTGTCTTATCCTTCCTTAATAAACTGATAAAAGGTAAATTGTTTTCCTGAGTTGTGTGAACCCTTCCAGCAAATTAATGTAGCCCAAAGAGGGAGTCTTGGGAGCCTGCAATTTACAGCCTACAGGTCAGAAGCACAGGTAACAACTTGGACTTATGACTGACATTGGAGGGTGGGAAACAGCTTTGTGAGACTGAGGCTTTAATCTGTAGGATCTAGGGGCACCTGGGTGGCTCAGTGGGTTAAAGCCTCTGCCTTCGGCTCTGGTCATGATCCCAGGGTCCTGGGATGGAGCCCCGCATCGGGCTCTCTGCTCAACAGGGAGTCTGCTTCCTCCTCTCTCTCTGCCTGCCTCTCTGCCTACTTGTAATCTCTGTCTGACAAATAAATAAATAAAATCTTAAAAAAAAATCTGTAGGATCTAATGCAATTTCTAGGTAGGCAGTTTTAGAATTGAATTACATTGTAGGATACCCAGTTGATGTTGTAGAATGGCTTGATGTGGAGAAAAAACTAACTAACTAACTAACGCACCTGGTGTCAGAAGTGTCCTAAGTATAATAGTAGTGTGAGAGTAAACAAGAACCACAGTAGGAAGAGCAAATTTTTCTGAGTCAGGTTAGTTAACAACAATATACAAATCAAAAGATCAATGATTGAAGGTTCATTTTTCTGCCTCATATTATGAGGCAGAAATATAACCAATTAAAACCAAATTAAGCAAAAGACAGTAAACAATGGAGAATAGAAATAAATAAAACAGAAAACCAAAACATAATAGAGAAAATATAAAAAGCTAATATTTGATATTTCTAAGAGATGACTGTGGACTTTTAAATACAACAATCAACAGTAGAAAAATCAAGAAAAAAAATTTAGCAATGTCAGGAATGAGAAAAGACACTACAGATCCTCAACTTTATAATGATAAAATGTGATCATATGAATGATTATAAAATGTGATCATATGTTTTGGCAAGTAAGTAAAGAAATAAGATGACATAGGAAATACAGCTTACCAATATTGACCCCAAAGGAAATAGAAAATCTGAATAGCCATATATATCTAAAGAAATTGAATTAATATTTTAAAATATTTTCACATAGAACACAACCAGTTTCACAGGTGAGTTCTATATAATATTTATGGAAGAAATCATACCAATAGTGTATAAGCCTTTTCAGAAATGTTGAAGGGAATGATTTTCAATTCATTTTTTGAAACCAGTATCATCACCAAACCAGGAAGTGAGAACATTAGAAGAAAAGAAAATGACTTACGAATATACTTATGAACAGGAATGCAAACATTCTAAAGAAAATATTAGCAAATCACATATAGCCCCACTGAGAAAGGATAGCTGATGGTACGTATATTGAAAGAATGAATGAAGTGTTTAAAATTCAAAAATTAAACAATAACAGATCCTCAATCTTTCCTGATTTTTTATAACCTTAATAATTGAAGATCATTGATCAGCTATATTTATTTCATATATTTTACAAACTTTTCAATGGTCAGTGGGCTTTTATTTTAATATTTTAAAATGTTCATTTCTTTGACTTTCTTGGACTTTATAACCAATTCATAAGAGTATTTTCAAATCCCAGGAGGAACAAGAAAGAAATCAATACAATTTAAATGAAAATAAATTTTAATAAAAAAAATCATTTTTGCCAAATTTTAAGAAATACTGTTTTCCTTATATTATCCACTATCATTTCATTGATCCTGTTGTTCTAATGATTTCTCTAAACTGTTAATATTTTAATTTTATGTTATTAAATGTATTGATTTATTCATCTTATTGCTTCCATTAACTGAAGATATATTTAAGCTCTAAGTCATTGAGAAGTGACCAAAAAAAAAAAAATTCTCCTGTAAAACAAATTTACTTTTTCATTCCTCCCCGAAATTATTCAATAAGGACTTGTTTCTTTCAGAGAAAAAGAAAAAGAAAAAAAAGTAATCCCCAAACTCTGCTGAGCACTAAATATCGCTGCTCTGGTAACATCTTTATGGTATGACAGAATCTTATTATCTTGTCATTTTAACACTCTGATTAATTTTAGATTCACAGGATTTCCCTTCTAGATATGACAGATTTTCTTGTTTATCAAATTTCACTCTTTAAATTATCCTTTTCTAATTTTAATTCAAGAATGTTCATCTTTCTCTGAGAACTTTTTTGCATTCTAAAAAGGAACTAATCAGTGGGAAATAAAAAAAAATTACAATCCTGCAAATAAAAGATGTACTCAGTAAATATGGGGCTGCTGATTAATCTACCTTTCATATTATACAAATACAGAAAAAGACACTCTCTGAAATGAAATTTAAGAAAATAAAGACAAGACTAGAGATGTTTGGTTATTGGTTGACACAACTAAAAATCATTAATAATGTGTAAATATGCTATTTGTGTTACCATATTATCTGTAAAACATTCAAGAAGATGGGAATCTCCAAAATGTAGTGAAGTTGATGCTTGTTCTCAGAAGAACTTGCTTTTGAGTATTTTTTTAAGATTTATTTATTTATTTGAGAGAAAGAGCAGGAGCAGTGGGGAGAAGCAGACTCCCTCAATGAGCAGGAAGCCTGAGGCAAGTCTCCATCCCAGGACCCAGGCCAAAGACAGATGCTTAACCAACTGAGAACCCAGGTTCCCCCGAATATGACGATTAAAACAAATCTGTATTCTCCTCAGATGCACTGAATTATGACTGTCGCTGTGTAAAGAATCCATGTAGCTTCAGAAGGGCAGGGATGCTGGCAGGATTTAAAGGAAGAATAAAATGAATTTTTTTCACTTTATGTCATTCTTTAAGGAAAAAGAAAACATTTGATGTTTTCTTCCCAAAATAATGTTATTTTATTTTCTTTTAGTCAAAACCAGGCAGAATAAACATCTCGATTTAAAGAGCTCTTGATAGATTAACCTTTCTCCTGTGTCACATCTATAAAATGTTACATTTTATATTATTTGGGAGTTTAAGAACAAACTATAACTAAAACCATAACAATGACTGGCAGTGGTGGCTAAAACCAGGGCTAAAACTGAGTATTAGTAAAATTACCTTACTTAGCTTTTACCACAAGTTTGTTTTTGTTTTTGTTTTTGTCTCCCTTTTTGTTTTCAACATCAAGAAGTAACAATGATTTTATGTAACCTATCTTCCCAAGATTATAAGGAATTAATGAAGACTTTTTTTTTCTTTTTTTTTTTAAGATTTTATTTATTTATTTGACAGACAGAGATCACAAGTAGGCAGAGAGGCAGGCAGAGAGAGGAGGAAGCAGGCTCCCTGCTGAGCAGAGAGCCCAATGTGGGGCTCGATCCTAGGACTCTGGGATCATGACCTGAGCTGAAGGCAGAGGCTTTAACCCACTGAGTCACCCAGGCACCCCTAATAAAGACTTTGAATCCAATTTTGTCTTACTCTAAAACATGCCATCTTTACCACTAAATTTGTTTCTCTACTTCAATGTGAAAAGTCTAGGTCTTCCTTTCCATATATGTAGAATCCTCTTTTTCTTTTTTTATGTTTTCGAAATATGTGCACTATACGGTAAAATGACAGACCATAAAGCTTAGGTTGACCCACGACAGATTTCTGGAACTGCTTAACCAAAAACAACAACAAAAACAAATAGACAATGGACCCAAAGTGTGAAATGTCCTAAAATGACAAGTTTTCCTCATCACACAGAATGGGGCTGAACCCAGATTCTTAGTAACTAAAAAGGAGGATTAGTGCACTAAACACTAGGTTACTATTTATTGAGGTATTTATTGTGGTCAGAGTACTGGTAGTTGAAAAAAAAAAAAAGAACACGTGATTCTATCCATAGATATTCCCAAAAGTACTGCTGCACAATTAGCAAGTACTTCAATTTAAGTGACAAAACTAAATGAAACATTTTATTTGTTCCTTCTGTTCTTTCAAAAGAATTCCTCTCTCCTTTCCTCATGGCAAATCCCTTCATTCACTGCTGAGCTGTATCTCTTTTGTTTGGCTGGGTGTAGAGAAAAAGGAAACCATGAAAGTCAAACAGAAGTGTATGAATGCCATATTTACATAATGATAATTACCATAATAGGCTCTGAATTGTGCATTTTCCCAAACTCCATGTGCTCTACTGCTTTCCACTCTATTTCTACTCTATGACTTTCCCCTGCTCTATGACTTTCTAAGATCTGATCTTCCCTTCCCCTTTATTAAACATTGATCTCCACAAAGGAGATATTAGGGGGAAGACTCTTCAATGCCATCTGACTACAGACCTTAGTTATTTCTACACAGGATATCAAATCTGATATGATATATTGCTAAAGGAAATAAAATTGATTTGGAAAACATCCACTTGCTATTTCATTTAATGTGTCTGAATTATTAAAACATTGTCCCTAAATGACCTAAATAATCCAAAAAATCCCCAAATGATTTTGACTTTAACTTTAATTTGAAAATGTATGGAAATAGCACATAAGGAATATCAGGATTACATTCTGATATCTGCCCCTGAACAAAAGTCTATTTATGGCATTCATCTGGTTAATAGACAATAGCAATTAAAAAAAATTAAAAAACACACACAGAGAAAAACAGGGAGAAAGCAGACTGGCTTCAAGAAGACTGCATGCTATTGAATCAGGCTGACCTTAATAAGAGACCCAGGGAACAGTTAACCTACTGATAATGAAAATAAAATCTGCAGTTAGTAAGGTTGGCAGCCATCCCCTCACTTTGCGCTTTAACAAGCTGGCTGATACACATGTGACCCACACTATGAAGAGAGTGTCTGACTTCACTGAGAGATAGCCTGTCTAGAAAACTGCTAGGGAAGAGACAGCAGTCAAGCAGCCAACATACCTAATATTTAAAGGAGATTTAGAGAAAGTCTATCAAAGTCGTGAGTATGTATCACAGCAGTTCATTATTCACATTTCAAATTATCTGTGAGGGAATGTCTTCACTGCTCTGATAAAACTTTCAGCTAGTTTTCATTTCTGAACTAAAGTAGGGGTGAAGTAGAACTACTCTTTAAAGGAAAACAATTAAAAGCCTGGGTATAAGGGAAAAAATTCATTGGAAACTACTTCTTCTAAATGACTACATTTTTATAAGATATTTCTGGGAACAGTTAAGAAAGGATTACAGCTTGAATGTGAACTTAATCTGATCCCAGCACAGAAAAATTGCTTTCTTCATTTCTTTTCCAACCTGAAATACCCTTTGTTCCAAAGGAAATCAGAGTGGGCCAGATTCTCTTTTCTCTTGTTCTTACTATCACCTTAATAATCATGAAAAGTGCTTCTACAGCAATGTTTTTGAAGTAATCTAAAGGTCATTTTAAACAAAATGCCATGATTCGAGTGGTTTTGAAGCAAAGAATCTTAAAACATACACATACAGTTTATTTCTATATCTTTTTTCCTTCAGTTGTGAAATAAGCTAAGAAAATTTTGCAGCTCAGATTCCTTGGCCCAAAGCTACACTACCACAGACTTTAAGTCCCAGGAGGTAACAACAACAAAATCAATTTCTGGAAACATACCCTCTTTAAAAAGAAATATGTTTTAAAATAGAGGACATAGAAATAATTTAGATTTTCCTTGACTAGATCAATTAAAATCATGTTTTAAAGTTTTGTATAACAGTTTTACTGAGGTTTAATTGACATGCAATGCTATTTTCCAAATATATACTTTGATAAATTTTGACATTAAAACTTTCATCACAATTAAGATAATGAATCACCACCAAAAGTTTCTTTGTGCCCTCTGTAATCTCTTCTCTACCCCTTTCAACTAATAGCACCTCTCTACACATAACACACCCAATCCTCAGGCAATCAGATCTGCTTTCTTTCATTATAAATTAGTTTGTATTTTCTAGAATTATTTTTAAATAGAATCATACAGTATGTACTCTTTTTTGAGGAGGGTAGAGGCTGGCTTATTTCATTTGGTGTAAGTATTCTGGCATTGATCCATGTTGCATGAATTAATAGTGCATTTTTAAAATTGCTGAGTAGTATTGAATTGTGTGGCTATACCACAGTTTGTATATCCATTTACCTGGTATGGGACATTTGGGGTATTTCCCATTTTTTACTCTTAAAAATAAGCCTGCATTCATATAAAAGTCATATACAGACTATACACTTTTATTTCTTTGGGATAAATACCTAGGAGTGAAATGGCTTGGTCAAACAGAAGGTACATTTTTAACTATTTAAAAAATTGCTAAACTGTTTTCTGAAGTATTTGTACTATTTTGCATTCTCATCAGCAGTATGAGATAGAGTTCTAGTTGCTTAACATCATTACCAACACTCGGTATGATTAATCATTTTTAATTTTAGCCATTCTTATAGGTGAAGTGGTATCTCTTTATGATTTAATTTGCATGTCCCTATTGACTACTCATGTTAATCATATTTTCATGTGCTTATCTGCCATTCCTATACCTTCTTTGGTAGAATGCCTGTTTAATTTTTGCCCATTTTTAATTTTTTCCCAGATTTATTGATATAACTGACATAACAATGTGTAAGTTTAAGGTGCTTAATGTGATGATTTGGTACACATATATACTGCAAAATGTTTACCACAATAATGTTAGTTAACATAGTCTTCACTTTACATAATTACATATTGTTTTTGTTGTTCTGTGAGAGCATTAAAAAGTTCTAATTCTCAAAAAAAAAAAAAAGTTCTATTCTCATACCAACTTTCACGTGTACCATACAATATTGTTATCTATAGCTACCCTGTGTCCCTTAGCCCCTGGAGCTTACTCATTTTATAATTTTGGATAATGTTATATATACAAAGCTTGTAAGCTTGTATCCTTTGACTAACATCTCCCCATTTCTTCCACCCCTTGGCTCTTGGCAACTACTCTTTAAGAGTTCTATGTTTCTGGGGCACCTGGGTGACTCAGTGGGTTAAGCTCAGTGCGTTAAGCTCTGCCTTCAGCTCAGGTCAGGATCTCAGGGTCCTGGGATCCAGCCCCGCATCCATCACATCAAGCACTCTGCTCAGCAGGGAGCCTGCTTCCTTCCTCTCTCTCTGCTTGCCTCTCTGCCTACTTGTGATCTCTGTCAAATAAATAAATAAAATTAAAAAAAAGAGTTCTATGTTTCTGATTCCACATATAAGTCATATCATGCAGTATTTGTCTTTCTCTGACTTATCTCACTTAACATATAATGCCCTCAGGGTCCATAAATGTTGTTGCAAATAGCAGGATTTCCTTTGTATGGCTGAATAATATCCACTGGGGTGTGTGTGTGTGTGTGTGTGTGTGTGTGTGTGTGTGACATTTTATTTATCCATTCATCTGTCCATTCACATTTAGAACGTTTCCATGACTTGTCTGCCCACTTCTTAAAATTGCAGTTTGTTTACAGATTACTGAGTTTTGAGAGCACTTTTTATATAAATCCTAAATATAAGTTCTTTATCAGATATGTGATTTGTGATTATTTTCACCCAGTCAGTGGCTTGTCTTTTTATTCTCCTAAGAAGTCTTTCAAAGAGTAGCAGTTTCTTGATTTTGATAAAGTCCAATTAATTAATTAATTAATTAATTTATTAATCTTAATGGATTGTGCTTTTGGTATTCTATTCAAAGGAACTTCACTTAGCCAAAGGTCACAGAGATTTTCTTTTACATTTTCTTCCGGAAGTTTTATAGTTTTAGGTTTTACATTTAGATCTAAGGTCCATTTTTGAGATGAACAGTATGCAGTACAAATCAGACTTTATTTTTTGCATGTTGGTGTCTAATTTTTCTAAAACCCATGACTGAAAACCATCCTTTTCCCACTGATTTACTTTTGTAGTTTGGTTGCAAATCAGTTGACCACATATATATGTGTCTACTTCTGGACTCTGTATGTTGTTCTAGACTCTCTATTTGTATATTCTTAATTGTCTTGATTTCTGTGGTCTTTTAATTTTGAAGTTAGATACTTTAAATCTTCCAGACTAGTTCTTATTTTTCAAAATTGTTTTGGCTATTCGAGTTCATTTACATTTCTATGTGAATTGTAAAATCAGTTGGTTATATAAAAAGAGTCTGCTTAACTCTGACTGGAATTGCACTGAATCTATAAATAAATTTGGGAAGCAACATTATTATAATAATAAGCCCACCAAACTTCCATTTATCTAGGTCATCTTTAATTTCTTTTAGCAATATTTGTAGTGTGCAATATATATAGGTTGTAGATTTTTTGTTGGATTTATCTGTATTTCACATTTTTAAAGTTATAATAAATGGTATTATTTTTAATTTCTAATTATTTGTTGCTAACATACAGAAATGTAATTAATTTTTTCATCAGGTTTGTATTCTGTTACTTCTAATAGCTTTTTTGCAGATTACAGAAGATTTTTTGTGCATAGAATCATGTCAGTTGTAACCTGTAATAAAGACAGGTTTACTTCTTCCTTTTCAGTCTGTCCTTAAACTTGAAAAAAATGAAAATCTGAAAATATACATTCTCCCCTCCATCCAGTGGAAGAGATATTTTAAAAAACATGTATTATATATTTTCATACTCATACGGATAGCCATTTTTATCACTATGGACTAAAATGTGTCCCCCTACCTACAATTCATTGTGTTGAAGCCTAAACTGCCAGTATGATGATTTTGAAGATGGGGCCTTTGGGAAATAATTAGGTTTAGATGAGGTTATGAGGGGTAGGGCCCTCATGATGGGATTAGTACATTTGAACAGACCAGAAAGCTTATTTTTTCTCTCCGCTGTATGAGAACACAGTGAATAGGCAGTTGTCTATGAGCCAGAAGAGCTCTCATCAGAACCTGATCATTCTTGCACCTGATGTTGGACTTCCCAGCCTATAGAACTATGAGAAATTAATTTCTGTCATTTATGCTACCCAGTCAATGGCATTTTGTTATGGCAGCCTGAGTAGATTAATATGCATGTATGCATGTGTGTGTGTGTATGTGTGTGTGTGTGTAAAACTATCTCTTTTGCAATGGACTAAATATTTGTGTTCCCAAAATTCCTATGTTGAAACCTCTTTTGGCATTCCCTTACTAATTCCCACAATGTGTGTGTGGGAAGGTGTTGCCCATATACAACATGATGCAAGATGGGAATTTAACTCAATTCTGACATGGTGTATCTGGAGATAGCATCAGATTACATGGGTTAAGAGCCCAGTCCTACAAGTCCTACAAGACTATCCACCAATCCTTACTTCAGATGCCACTTCAAGCCCCAGGCTATTATATGTGCTTCACAACAATCTGCTACAGACTGGAGATTCTAACAACCTCCTCCTTAGGTTCTTTTAGTTTGCTAGAGAGGCTCACAGAACTCAGGGTAACATGTTTATCAGTTTATTATGGGATATGATAAAGGATATGAATCAATAACCAAATAAAAGATACATATGTTGAAGCCCTAACTACAAATGAAGAACAGATATATCTTGAGAAATATATATGGGAATTATCAAATTATAATTTACATAAATATAATCATCTCAATGACCAAATATATATGTCTTCTAAATCATGTCATACAATATAATTCCCAATATGATGGTATTCAGAGGTGGAGCCTAGGAGATGATTAAGTCATGAAGGGAAAGCCCTCATGAAAGAGATTAGGACCTCTATAAAGAGGCCCAGAATACTCCCTGGTGCTTCTGAGACATGAGGACACTGGGAAGAGACAGACGTTCAAGAAACAGAAAATAGGTTCTCATCAGACCCTGCATCTACTGGGGCTTTCATCTTGGACTTTTCAGCCTCCAGAACTGTGTCAAATGAATTTCTGTTGTTTATAAGCCACCTAGTCTCTGGTGTTTTGTTTTAGCAACCTAAATGGACTAAGACACGCTTCTACTTATATCTCAAAATAGCACCCTGAAATTTGAGATATTAAGATCTAGTGTAATAAAGGAAGAACATTTCCATACTAAAAGAGCTGTTGCAGAATACTAAGGAGGTGAATACGATAGTTAACAATTGGAGCTATACAAAATCACCAGTTTTTGTTTGGTGACTGTTACAATCAAGCACACAATCCTTAGTATATAATTTTCAAAATTTTGGTAATTTCAGCCTTATAGTTACCTTTTGGCAAAGGAATACTAACAGGGCCCTACAACTGATCTCAATAACACTTTCATGTTCTATTCAAAACTATCAAAATCTAAACATACACATACTGAGTGATTAATTCTAAATTTCAAATATAGTATCAACAAATGCAGCTTAGAGCAATCCTAAATAAAAAGTATTCAGAACTTATAGTATAACATGTTGTTTGAAAACTGTATTTTAAAATGTACTAGGTTTATTCAGCAAGACAATTCCTTCTTGCATTTTTGATAAATTATGTCCATAGTAGATATAAGTGTGGGACAAAGAATGTGATTTGTAAATCAACTCCAGCAATAATGTAAAAGGGGATTTAAGCCAGAAAATATTTCTTCTCTCAGAACTTCCATTTTACTTCCATATTTAGCTGAAGAAACACATAAATACACACACACACACACACAGTTGAAATGGGAATTTTATTATTTAATGTATTAATTCTTATTGATAACTGTAAGAAATGTATCTGATTTACCATATTAACAAGCAACTATGGTTCTTGTAACTTAAAATTTTACTTTCAATTTAATTATTGTCACCATTTCAAATTTCAGTCACTTAGTAATTGCTTTTAATAAGCACTGTTCTAAGTTTATAGTTTATCAATTTTATTGTTTGAAATATTAATATAAATTTCCAAACTGAATGAACCAGGAAATGGAAAAGCAAGAGAATATATTTTAAATACTTTCTTTATCAGTACCAATAATATCAATTCCTTTAGATTTCTAAGAAAGGCAGATTCCTAATTGAGGAACTCAATCAAAGACACAGTCTCAAGAGAATTCTACTTTAAATACCAAAAAAATACACACCTGTGAAATTATTGTTCATTTAAATAGTCTCTAAACAAACAAAAATCTTTTATTCTATGGAATAAAAATGGACTAAGTAGATTTTTAAGTGGATTAATATAATTAAATTATGGTAGTTAATCCTCTAAAATTGATTCTAATGAATACTTAAAAAAAAATCAATCTATTTGTGAAATTCACTTGCCAGACAGATTTTTCACTTATGCTTTACTCTGTCTAGGGAATATGTGATGACTAATAATATAAACTGTTAAGATTTCAAAATTTGTTCAAAATTTAATTGAATTCTTTTACACAAATGTATAGTATATACATTTTTTCCCCCAAGCTTACTCTAACTATAGATATACTTTTTTTTTTTTTTTCCCCAAGCTCATCTAACTATAGGATAGAAAATCACAGATTGGCATGGCAAAAAACAAATACAGAAACCAGAGTTAAGAGGCTGTTAGAGTGAACTCCATAAGAGATTTAAGAAGCAGGAAGTAGATTCCTAACAATGACAGTTGGAGGGAACCAATGGATTTGGAAGATATTTAAGGAGACAGAAATAAGATATTTAAAGAGACAGAATTAAGACAGAACCAATGGATGTGGAAGATATTTAAAGAGACAGAAATACGAGCATATTCAGGTTAAAAAAAGAGAGAAAGAAAAAGAAAAAGAAAGAAAGGGAAAACTTTTAGGACTTTCAGTTATCTGTAAGTAGTTCTATATGACTGGTAATTTATTTATTTTGGTTAAAACATAGCAAAGCACCAGGTATGTAACTAAGTTTCTAATTTGAGCAATGCAAAAGAAAGTAGTGGTAAGGATGGATTCTGAAACCAGACTCTGGGTGTGTGAGTCAAGGCCTCACTACCTACCAAGTGTGATTTTTTTTTTTTTTTTTTTTATTTGTTAGAGAGAGAGAGGGAGAGAGAGCGAGCACAGGCAGACAGAGTGTCAGGCAGAGGCAGAGGGAGAAGCAGGCTCCCCGCCGAGCAAGGAGCCCGACGTGGGACTCGATCCCAGAATCCCCGGATCATGACCCGAGCCGAAGGCAGCTGCTCAACCAACTGAGCCACCCAGGCGTCCCCACATGTGTTGCCTGTACATCAGTTCTGTCGTTTGGAAAAGAGGTTAATAACTGTACCTATCTCAAAAATTAAAGTATCAAATATGCTAATGTGTTTATAGCACTTCACCCAGTGCCTGGTAAATAGTTTTCACTAAATGTTAGCTATTGTGGTATACTACTCACTGTGATAAGAAGAGCAGATTTGAATGACACAAGTCTATGATTTTGCTTTTAAATATGCATTGGGGATACCTCTAGGGTATCCTAGTGGATATGTTCTAAAGCAGTCACATATGCTACTTGATATCCCTGAAGTGGGATCTTTATTAGAGATTGAGAAAGGAAATCAACAGGAAGGAGACAGTAACTACAGCCATAGAAGTGTAAGAACATCTTTATAAAATATATGAAGAGTAAGGGGTAAAAGAGGGAAGCTTGGGTCAGAACATCAAGAAAAACAAAAATGTAAGTGAAAGAAGAAGGTTAGTGGTCATGCAAGTAGAAATGTAGCAAGCCAAAGAGTGAGTGGTAAAGGATGAGAAACTTCTGAAGCATGGTGAAATCATAATTTAAAATGTTGGGAAAAATTAGTAAAAGATGAGGAGTGAGAGATAGGTATGAAACTTATTTGAAAATTAAAAACAAACAAACAAACAAACTTAGTGACTTTGGAAGGAGCAGTTTCCATCAAGTTGGGGGTGAGGGATAGAAAACCGACAGACAGGCTGAGAAATGTATGGAAAATGAGAAAATCAAGACTCTAAATCTAGGTAATTCCTTTTGAGTGTTTTGGTAAGCAACATTAGTGTGGCACCAGAAATGAGAACAAATGGGAAGAAATAACGTTCTATGTTTAATATATTTTACAGATTTAAGTGGCCTGTATATCTTTTTTTTTTTTTTTTTTTTTTTTTAATAGGGATTAGGGATGCCTGGGTGGCTCAGTTGGTTAAGCATCTGCCTTTGGCTCAAGTCATGATCCCAGAGTCCTGGGATGGATTTCCACTTCAGGGTCCTTTTTCATCAGGGAAACTGCTTCTCCCTCTGCTGCTGCTCTCCCTGTTGGTGGTTGCTCTCACTCACTCTCTCTCCCTGGCAAATAAATAAACAAAATATTTTTTAAAAAATAAAACAAAATGGGGTTTATATATGGCCAGTAAAGAGGTGGAAGATGAATATACAGAAGAAAGAAGGAAGGGTGGAGAAAAATCTTTAAGGATGGAAGAGTATACTGCACAAAGCACAAATAAAAAGATCAGTCTTAGACAGAAAGACTCTACATCCATTGTAACTGGAGAGGAGAAAAGGATCATTGTGAATCAGTGTCAAAGGGATTCAAATCTGGTGTCTTCTGTCTAAAAGCAGAACCGAAGGTCGGAGGTTTAAGGTCAATGTAACATGGGACAGATATGACATGTTTATCATGTTTATATCAAGAAAAAATAATCTTTTCCAGTAATGGAACTTTACGTGGAATATGCCTGTGTTGCTTATAAATGATCTGGGACACTTGGTCACAAATATCAACATCTTCTACACAGACCAATTAATAATGGGCACCTCTCTGAATAGAAAAGGTCACTAAGGAGCCTTTCTGAACAAACATAATACCAAAAGGATCTATTGCCTCCACTAACAGAAGGATGAACCCCGGTTTACGGATTGGCTTCTCAAGCCTTTGTTGACTGTCAGAGATTTCAGCTCTTCAGACTCCGCCCTGCCCCACGAGCTGGCTGTCCTTTTCCACTGATCAAACTGTGCAATGAAAATCCTCAGAGGAGGGGCACCTGGGTGGCTCAGCGGGTTAAGCCTCTGCCTTCGGCTCAGGTCCTGATCTCAGGGTCCTGGGATGGAGCCCCACATCGGGCTCTCTGCTCAGCAGGGAACCTGCTTCTCCCTCTCTCTCTCTGCCTGCCTCTCTGCCTTCTTGTGATCTCTGTCTCTCTGTCAGATAAATAAATAAAATCTTAAAAAAAAAATTCCTCAGAGGACTCCACACCACTCTCCCTAGCTAGCTAATCCTTTTCAGTTCCTAGAATCAGGCTTTAGCCTAGGTAACAATTCACTGGCTTGTCTGACTCATTTTTTATCCAGGCGGTTTTCTGTCAAAATCAATCTATTTTACTGGTCATCTGGTCACCAGCTTCAATCTATTTTACGTGACAAATAATTCTTGGAATGGAGAGGTAGATTTCATGTTAACGTAAGATTTTTCACTACTGACAGGAAACCAGTGTTAAATATTTTCAATATGTCATCTCCCTTGTAATACAGCTAATAAAACAATGCTTGACCTAATATATTTAATCATAGTTTAGTGGCTGACAGTTTTTGGTATCAACTTTAGATTCTTATTTTTCAGGGATACTCTCTCAATATTTCTTAATATTAGCCTTCACTTTTTTAAAGGAATGATGGAAGGTTAGGTCTTCCAGCATAACATGTGGATAAACTGTCATTTCACAACTTCTACTTTACTTTTACATACTTCTCAACAAATATTCCATAATGTATAGAAAATGATGAATTTGTAGTCCAATTTCCTTTGCTGGTCTTCACTAAATGTTAATGTATTCTTTTCTTATTTTCTTTAGTAATTTTTATATTTAAGTGGTCTGATTTTGATTCTGATTTTGGCAGTAAGGTTCACCCCTTACTGGTGGGAGAAGAAAACAAATTATCTTTAAATATCATAAATCTACTAAAAATACTGAAAACAACTTTCAAAGCATGTTAGTGGAATTTTTTTTTTTGGCAGATATTGGAAAATTCCATAAAGAAGAACATTAAACAAATAGGTAAGCTTATAAGTAAATTCAAATTCAAGGGGTCTCAGAGTACACTGAGATGCTGATGGACTCTGGGGATGTTGTTAGGCATATTCAAGGTGAGAGATTCTAGAAGCTGGGAGAAACAGAAGATTTAGAACAATTTGAGATTTTGAGAAAGATGGAAGACTGGCTAATGATGGGATAATCAGGGCATTCACTGGAATACCAAACAGTGCAGAGCCAAGTGGGCCATAGAGACTAGGATAAGGCATTTTCCTGAACAAAATTCTCTTATAGCTTAAATATGGCCTCCTTGATTTTATAAGGCCAAGGAACATTCTTTACCTTATTAAAGTAGGAATGAAAATTGGCTTTAAGGTTACTCCTGATAGGTTCTATGTCCAGGATACAGGCAAATTGAGTTCAAAAGTTCAGCAGATTTAAGAAGGCATGAGCAGGCCTAAGAAAGCGGCAGGGATATTAGCTAGTAAAGTAAGGGAAAATAATCAGATTTCTAAGCACTATTTTCTTTCATTAATGCTCTATTTTGCATTTTTGTTCTTACAGGGGGAGAAAACATATGGAATCTACAGTTTTAATGAGGAAAACACAAATGACACAAAATAAAATGAACTACATTGAAATTTAATAATTTTGTGATGCAAACAATACTGTCAAAAAAGTGAAAACACAAGTCATTGGAACAGAAGAAAATATTTGTAGACCATATATGACCTTTTTTTAAAGATTTTATTTATTTATTTGATAGAGACACAGCGAGAGAGGAAACACAGCAGGGGGAGTGGGAGAGGATAGAAGCAGGCTTCCCTCCGATTAGGGAGCCCATTTCAGGGCTTGATCCCAGGACCCTAGAATCATGACCTGAGCCGAAGGCAGACACTTAATGATTGAGTCACCTAGGCGCCCCTCATATATGACTTTTATCTAGAATAAAAAAAAAACAAAAACAAAAACAAAAAACTCCTACAACTTTAAAAGTAAAAAGACAAATAACTTAATTTAAAATAGGCAAAAAATTTGAATAGACACCTCTCCAAATATGATATACAATGACCATGTGAAATATGTTCAACATTTGTCATCAGGTAACTCCAAGTGAAAACAAGAAGGATAGACCCCTTCCCACCCAGTAGGATGACTATAATTAAAAAGACAATGACAAGCATTGATGATGATGTGTGGAAATTGAGACTCTCATACAGTGTTGGCAAGGATATACAATTGTGCAGTCACCTTAAAAATAATTTGACATGGGGCACCTGGGTGGCTCAGTTAGTTAAGTGCTGCCTTAGGCTCAGTTCAGGATCCCAGAGTCCTAGGATTGAGCCCCCACATCTGGCTCCCTGCTCAGCAGAGAGCCTGCTTTTCCCTCTCCCAATCTACCTGTTTGTGTTCCTGTTCTCACCGTCTCTGTCAGGTAAATAAATAAAATCTTTTAAAAATAAACAACAAAAAATAAAAATAATTTGAAAATTTCTCAAGGTGTTAAACAGAATTACCTTATTAACCCACAAACTCACTCCACTAAGCAAGTTAAAACGTATATCCACACAAAAATTGGTACATAAATATTTACTACAGCACTGTTCACAATAGCTAAAAAGTGGAAACAACTCAAATGTTCATCAACTGGTGAATGGATAAGTGAAATGTGGTAGATCCTCATTGCACCTGGTAGCTGTCACCACATAAACTAATGACACAGATATTCCCATACAGTGATTTCATATGTAACTAACTGAATAATCTTCTTATGGCAGGATAAAAAATGTCCCAAGAAGCTAAATTACTCTGCTACCTTGTTTGGAAATTCCCAATTTTTCCAATTACACAAATCATGAGATCAAACTTTATGGCCTCTAGCTGTCGTGCTTGCATATATGTATGTGCTCAGTAAATTACTGCTAATTGCTACCCTTATATTTAGACATTTTCAAATGCAGGGGACCAAGGTAAAGATTTAAACCATCTTCAATGAAGATACAATTGCTTTGAGTTGCATGGCAGATTAGTGCAAGAGGACACAAAATACTTTAGTAAATGAAAATGATAAGCAGTGTCCTTTTATAAAAAGTTAGCTAAAATACAAAATTTACTTAATATATCTTGTGTCCTCTGTGTTTGTTAAGTACTAAGGTAAGATGCAAAGCAATATGATACCTGAATTTAAATAATTTATCTAGAAATAAATTCCATCCTTTATAATATTTCACTTATTTGACAAGCAGTTATTCCATATTTTACAAAAATTAAGTATTTCATGTTTCTCCCTGAAATAGCAAACACTAACCCAAAATGACATTAAGATTTTGTTATCTCATATGCAATCAAGAGAAAGAAAGCATAAATGCTTTTAAAAGTTTATAAACGAGGGGTGCCTGGGTGGCTCAGTGGGTTAAAGCCTCTGCCTTCAGCTCAGGTCATGATCTTAGGGTCCTGGGATTGAGCCCCGCATCGGACTCTCTGCTCAGCAGGGAGCCTGCTTCCCTTCCTCTCTCTCTCTACCTGCCTCTCTGCCTACTTGTGATCTCTGTCAAATAAATAAAAACTTTTTAAAAAAAAAAAGCCTATAAACGAAATAATAGATTAATGGCATTTTGATATTAAATGAAGAAATACAAATCTGGGGCGCCTGGGTGGCTCAGTGGGTTAAAGCCTCTGCGTTTGGCCCGGGCCGTGATCCCAGGGTCCTGGGATCGAGCCCCATGTGGGGCTCTCTGCTCAGCAGGGAGCCTGCTTCCCTTCCTCTCTCTCTGCCTGCCTCTCTGCCTACTTGTGATCTCTGTCAAATAAATAAAATCTTAAAAAAAAAAATACAAATCTGACTCTGTCTCTTATTCACCTTAATTATAAAAATGTAAATAATAATGTTATATGACAAATGGATATGCCTGCTGCTTACATTTATCATACTAATTAAAATCAGAATGATAGTTGTTTAGAAAATAGTTGTAATCATGATAAATTTTTCTTTTCTGGTATTCATGAGTATCAAGGCAAGTTAAATAATGAAAATATTAATATATTTACATTGTTTAAAACTCTTACAGTTTAAATCTTATTTAACCAATATGACTAAACAGATGTATTTCCTGAGCAATTGCTAAACACAGGACACAATATGGAGAGAAAATGCTTAATATGAAGACCTTAGAGGACTTATTGCCTAATTGCAAAATGAAAGAATTACATAAGTAAATAAATGCAAAAGAAAGATATTTGCCAAAGAAACAGTCCAAGTACTAGCTTGGTACAAAGAAGGAAGATGTATTCTGTTCAGGAAAGATGAAAAAATTAATGAATAACATATAGAGGTAGTATTTGAAGGGCTTCTGTCCATTTATTTGTTTATTTAAAATTTAGAGGCAGAAAATTAACAAAAGCATACTTTTATGAATCATGGCATATTCATTGTCATTTGATTCATAATGTTATATAATGCTCTATCTAAAGTCAAAGCAAGCCATAATATGTGTCCTTCTAATGTCGTGGCATTGAAAGGCCTCCACTGGAAGTTAAGAGATCCTGGGTTATTTAGAGGAAGGAAAGCATGCTAAGTGAGAAAAGACATTAACAGTTCCCACTTCACAGCCTCCTAATGTTGTTGTGTTCGGCTGTTACCTATTTCCCCAGCGTCTGATCCCTGGATGAGGTTTTATGCCTCGATCATTTTGTTCTCCTTTGACCTCTCTTCATATCTAAATTTCAAACTATCTTTCTCTTTTTGGTATTTTAAGCATTTAACTTCAAAAGTACTCATTACTCTGCAAGTAATGAATGGCATGTGACTCTGTTATAACAAATAATTGATTTGGAGATTAAATCATTTTAACATTTTATGATATTCCAACTTCATACAAAGTATTTTGTTTATAAAAACACTCCTAAGGAAATCTGATTTTAACAACTATATTAAAATGTAAGAGGTTCTGCCTTCCTAGGACAGTCTTTATTTCTTCAGTTCTGACCTCGTTTGCATTTTAGATATTTTGGAAAAAATTTCCAGTCATGATAGAATTTATGTTGCATTAACAACACTCCATCCCTATACAAACAAAGTTATACATTTGAGAGCAACATATTATGGTTAGCATGGCAATCTGTGCTAAGAAACAAAACGCAATTAAAGTCTTAACATGGTTGAAGATATATAAAAGACACACCAATACCTTATGTAAGTATTTTATGTGTGTGTGTGTGTATCTCACATACAACTCTAAAACAAATATTAATTTATCTTCATCTTCAAGCTATTCCTCCCAACAATTAATTCATTTTATGAATTTTTAGATAATGTCATGTATAACCTAACCTACTGAAATATTAAATTCTACAATGTGGACAAAGAATACTTACCATCTCCCTACTGAAAACAGGGGCCAGGCAAGTGATATCTTTGTTATTACTGAAAGAAAATTCAGTTTCCCATTGCCTATGGTCTTATCTATATCAGAGTCAGAATTCTGTCTGAATTAGAAAAAAAAATCTTATAAATATTATAACCTCTATATCAATTTATGATTTGAATTAAAAATTTAACTTTCATACATGAATTATGAATTAGAATTTTATGGATACAGATACATATTTGAATTAGTGCCAGCTTAATTAACTCATGAATCTTGACAATTATGCCTTTTACATCTCAAAAAAATAGTTTTTTTTTCTCAAGGGTGTAAACAAATGGAAGCAATGATACACTAGTGGTGTTTTGATCATCTTTATTAAACAAGAGTAACATGTTTTAAATTTAATTAACTTAAAAACCTAAAATTTATTTTATCTTTCAATACACTGAGTATCACTTTGAGTACTAGGAATACAAAGAAATTTAGTATTTCTGTGTTTTTTTTAAGATTCCATTTATTTATGTATTTATTTATTTGAGAGAGAGAGAGAGAGAGAGAGAGAGAATGAGAGAAAGCAGGAGAGTACACAAGCAGGGAAGATGGGCAGAGGGAGAGAAAGAAGCAGACTTCCTGATGAGCAGGGAGCCTGACTTGGGCTCCATCCCAGGACCCCAAGATCATGACCTGGGCCGAAGGAAGATGCTTAACTGACTGAGCCGCCCAGGCACCCAGAAATTTATTATTCCTTTTTTTAAATGATTTTATTTATTTATTTGTCAGAGATAGAAAGAAAGAGAGAAAGAGAGCACAAGCAGGGGGAGCAGCAGGCAGAAGAAGTAGGCTCCCCGCTGAGCAAAGAGCCTGATGTGGGACTTGATCCCAGGACTCTGGGATCATGACCTGAGCTAAAGGCAGATGCTTAAACCACGAAGCCACCCAGGCATCCCGAAATTTAATATTTCTTAGTGAACAGTCTTCCATACCATGAGACATAATAGAATTATTTTCTATGAAGGAAGGAATTTAATGAGGAATTTAATTTAATTTTATTAATATAAAATTAATAATTTTATAGCTTCTATACAAATATGTATTCATAAACTCTATCTACAAATATTTGTACATACCTATTATATACTAGGGATACAGTGGTATGTAATACAAACAAGTTTTCTTTCTCAGAGTGCCTCCTTAATTAATTGATAAAATAAATAGGTCAGATCAGGCTGTAAAAATTGGGATGCAGCATTTTAATAAACACTAATATATCATAAAGTATTTATCCTAGCTTTATTGAGATATAATTGAAAAATAACATTCTGTTAGCCTAAGGTGTGTGTATATGTTGATTACACATTGCAAATGATTACCACCATAACATTAGCTAAACACCTCCATCATGTCACAAAATTATAATTTCATTTTTGTGGTGAGAACATTTAAGATCTGCTCTCTTTAACAACTTTCAAGTATAGAATACAGTATTACTAGCTATAATCACCATGTTGAACGTAAGATCCCAGAACTAATTCATCTTAAACTGGAAGTTTGTGATCTTTAACCAATATCTTCTCATGTTCCCCAATTCTAATTCTAGTCTCTGTTTTTGTAAGTTAAGCTTTTTTATATTCCACATGTAAGTGATATTATACAGTATTTGTTTTTCTATGTCTGATTTTTTCACTTAGCATAATGCTCTCAAGATTCATCCATGTCACAAATGGCTGGATTTCCTTCATTCTCATGGTTGAATAATATTGCATTACGTGTGTGTGTGTGTGTGTGTGTGTGTGTGTGTGTGTGTGTGTGTATACATTCCACATCTTCTTCACTTTATCCATTTATCCACTGATAGAAACTTAGGTTGTATCTGTATCTTGGTATTGTGAATAATGCTGCAATGAACATAGGAATTCAAATACCTCTGAGACTCTATTTCCATTTCCTCTGGACTTCTACCCAGAAATGGCATTGCTAGAAAATATGGTAATTCTACATTTAGGTTTTTGAGGACTCTCTATACTGCCCCATTTTGCCTGCCCCAATTTACATTCCCATGCACAATGCACAAAGTTGCCCTTTTTTCCACAGCCTCGCCAACACTTGTTATCTCTTGCCTTTTTTGATAGCCATTCAACAGAAGTGAGATATCACACTGTGGTTTTGGCTTGCATTTCCCTGTTGACTGATGATGCTGAGAAACTCTCCATGTACTTGCTGGCCATTTGTACATCTTTTTAAAAAAAAATTATTCCTCCTCTACATTTTTTAGTCAGATTGTTTTTGCTATTGAGCTGTATGAGTTCCTTATGTATTTTGAACACTAACCCCTTACTGGACATATGGCTTGCAAGTATTTTCTCCCATTCTTTAGGTTTCCTTTTCATTTTGTCGATAGCTCTATTTGCTGTGCAGAAACTTTTCAGTTTGATGTAGTCTTTCTTGTTTATTTTTGCTTTTATTGCCTTTGCTCTTGGTGTCAAATCCAAAAAAGCATTTCCAGGACTGATGTCAAAAGGCTTACCCACTATTTTCTTCTAGAAGTTTTATGATTTCAGGTCTTATGTTCAAGTCTTTATTTAGTACACTTTGGATTTATTTTTGTGTATGGTGTATGATGGGATCCAATTTCATTCTTTCAAATGTGGCTGTCCAGTTTTCCCAAAACCATTTATTGAAGAGATTTTCCTTTTTCCATTGTATATTCTTAACTCTGTTGTCATAAATTAAATAACCATATAGTGTGAGTTTATTTCTGGACTCTTTGTTCTGTTCCATTACTCTGTGTATCTGTTTTCATACCAATTTTAGACAGCTTTGATCACTACAGCTTTGCAATACACTTGGGTTTCAGGGAGTGTGATGCTCCCAACTTTGCTCTTCTTTCTCAGAACTGCTTTAGCTATTTGCATACTTTTATGGTCCCATTCAAATTTTAGGATTTTTGTTCTATTTCTGAGAAAAATACCACTCGGAATTTTGGCAGCAATTTCACTGCATCTGGAGATTGCTTTGGGTAGTATGGACATTTTAACAACACTATTTTTTTCATCCATGATCATGAAGTATCTTTCCATTTACTTTTGTCTTCTTCAATATCCTCCATTAATGTCATAATTTTCAGGGCACAGGATTTTCACCTCAGTTAAATTTTAAGTTATTGGCTATTTTGATTTTTTATGCTATTATGAATGGTACTGTTTTTCTTAATTTACCCTTCTGATAGATCAGAATTTTTCTTTCTGATAGATCATTATTAATATATAGGAAAACAACAGACTTTTGTATATTGATTTTATATCCTTCAATTTTACTGGATCTATTAGTTTTAAAAGTTTTTTTGGTAGAAACTTTAGGGTTTTCAATACGTAATACCATGTCATCTGTAAACAAAGACAAATGTACTTCTTCCTTTCTGATTTGGATACATTTTATTTCTTTTTCTTGCCTAACTGCTCTGGCTAGGACTTCCAGTACTATGTTGGAATGAAAGTAGCAAGAATGAACATTCTTGTTTTGTTCCTGATCTTTGAATAAAAGCTTTCAGCTTTTCCACATGGAGTATGATGTCAGCTGTGGACATATCAGATATGGTTTTTATTATGCTGAGATACATTCCTGCTATACTCAGTTGTTGACAGTTTTTATCATAAAGGTTTGAAGATAGAATGAATACTGACTAATAAAAGAATTTAATCAGAGATATCTCATCTGGTTTTGATTCAGTTAGGAGACTGGCCAGTGACACTATTTGTTAAAATGGGGTGACTACGGGACTGGCAGGTTAGGGAATAATCAAGTTCTGTTTTGGCCATGTTAATTTTAATATGTCTACTATATATCAAATTAGAAGTGGCAAATATACAGTTAGATAAATTCATCAGAGTTCTTAATACAAATGAGAATAGCAGATATATGTATTGGAAATAACTTCTTCTCTAATGTTGGTATGAAATCCCCCAGAGTAGTATTTGTTCTGAATATATTTCAATATAAACTATTAGACTAACTGTATTTTTGAACAACTTAGCTAGAAAAACCATTTTTTTAATTTTAAACTGTATTTCTGCATTTCAATGTCATTAAGTATGATACAACTCAATGTAAAAAAAATCCTAAATTTCTCCCCAAATATACTTGTTACCTATTAAATAAAACACATGATTACAAAAGTTGCTTTATCCAGGAACGTGAAGAAACAAAAGATGATAACACCGTGGCTAGGCAAACCTTAACATTTTCATACTAATAAACCCATATATATTTCTAGTGCTTTTTAAATTTTGATTCTATTTGAATTGATACAATTTTAACTCTATAATTGGCACAGATTTTATAACTGTAAATTCTACTGGAAGTAATAATTCTTGTTATAAAATACAGTCATGTTCCTTTAAATAGACCAGAAATCTAATGACTAAATTGTATAAAGGTCTTTTACTGCTTCCAAATATTATATCTCATTTCTGCTCTGCATTTTAATGTGGCTTCCAAAACATGATGGAATATGCACAGTATGAAAATAATGTGGATATGATGACTGCCTTGCCTACTAAATATGGTCCATTTATAGTCTCACAATTCAATGCATTTTCCATGGAATTTACTGTGTAATAACTCAGCATTAGGCTCTCAAATCTTATCAAGTATCACCATAAAAATCATCCATATGAAAATCATTTTTCATGGTCTGTAATACCATTATTTTCTTCAATAACAGAAAATGTGTGAAAATATCAATTTTCCTTTCTTCTTCTAATCTCTGAAATACTCAAAGAGAAAAAGCAAACAAACAAATATAACCCAGTGATTTAAAATTTGCTGAGTAGCTCTAATATTTTCACTCTGAATTTCACTATACTATGTTTTATTTGTTTACTTTTAATGTTATAAGCTTATCAAATAGGCTAAATATGTGGGGATATATATCTCAATACTAATTTGATACTCACACTTCGTGAAAAGTTCCAAAGAAATTTGCATATCTGGGAAAATTCTCTATAAAGTTGTTCTCATATCATTCAGGGTGGGAAAAGACTGTCAATGTCACTTTTTTGGACAACAAAACTGCTTTTTCCAGTTCAACCAGTCTGATAAAAATCTTGACATTTATATGGTCCAAAGTCATATTATATATCATGTACTCATGACTTGCAAATGGAAGTCAATTAAACAGTTTAAGTGTAGAATCTTTATTTTTAGCAATGAAAATGTTTGATGATATTAAATTAGGAATAGAGTTAAACTGGAAGTATAAACATTCTAGGTTGGAAGGTGCCTAGAGATAAGACCATTTGAAAAGCTTGCACTGGGTACCAAAACAACTAGCAACTGCATACACTCACTGTTAGCTTGCATTGCTCATAAAATTCCCTCTATTCAATATCGTCTATTGCCTCAATATTGGTTATAGCCTACTGATTTTTATATTTGGTGGTTTTAGGGACCCACATGAAACCAGAGCCTGAGAATAAATGAAGAAAAAAAAGATAAAGAATGAAAAGCTACTATAAGAGTGAATCCCGAAGTCAACACTGAAGCCAACTGGTGTTTAATTCATGTTTGGGAGCTTCAGCAAGTAAGATGCGTCTCAGAATTATCAACCTGAAGATTGACCTTGACAAGTGTTTATCCACCAGGGCCTTTTCCCTCTTGTCGAGATTTTCCTCCTGAGGTGTTAACTCAAGCTTGCATGTACAGAATAAAAGTGCAGGCAAGAGGCAAGCCGGGTCTCTTTAAAACACTTAGTAATGTAAGATTTATGAAATAATCTGGCTGTAACTGGTCCTAAGTCTTTGATATTCATCATCTCCATCTTCGGCCACTTATTCTGGATTTTCCTCACCTTTGGTCATGGATGTTTGATGGGAGGACTCCTGCAAGTTTCTGTACTATATAAGACATCTCACGGGGGCAGGTGAAGCTTTAAGTGGCATATGCTTGAAGTGAAATGCTTAAAAACCATCTCCTATAGCCATCTCTGAAATTAGAGGTAAGGTCAAATGGTGTGTGTGAGATCACCAGAGGCTTTCAATTAATCACGAATGGCCTTTTGTGGTTGCATTTATAATTTATCAAGGCTTTCTAGGTTGCTTGGTTAATAGAGCAGTAGTACGGTTTCTTATTCAACATTTTATCCTTAATGTCTTTTAGTTTGGGGGATTTGACAGATAGTTAAGTCTTGAAAAAACACACAAGTGAAGTCACTGATCTTCATCCCAAATATCTAAAATATTCCTTTCTTATATACTTCCATTCCTAGCAATTCTACTTAAGAAATACCTACCCAGTCAATCTTCTTCCTTTTATCACCTTGTAGTACATGCCCTGACATGCTGTTTGAATTTACCACCAAATCTAAAATAAGAAAAAAAAAACAAAACAAAAAAAACCAAAATCATATACACAGAATTGGATCATGTCACCCTTCTGTAAAATACTCTGTATGCTCCTTATAATTTTCAGTGCTTTGCATGATAAATGAGCTCATTCACAAACTGGGGATAACCTATAACATCCCCTCAAATCATATTCCAACACCCTATGTTCCAACACCACAAAATGAGCAAATCCTTTTGAACATATCATATATTTTTACACTTCTTTTCCTTGCTATTCACTGCCTAGGATGTTTTCCTCTCTCTTGTTATGGAGATAACCACTGCTAAAAAAAATATAGGCTAAAAGTTATTTTGTGAAGTGTTCTCTTATCTCTTTAGTAAGAGTCATAGCAACAGACCTATGCCACTGGTAAGTCTCATGTAAGTCCCTGTGGTACTCACAAGCCATTTTTCCACAAGTCTGAGAACTTTCTGAGGCCAGGACACATTTATCCTTATATCCTCAACATTATGCTAACTCACAGGAAAATTGCATTTTTTGATAAAAAAGGAAGGAAAGGAAGAAGGATGTGAGTGACCTAGGAAGGCAGGAAGGGAGGATAGAAGGAGAGAGAAAATGAAAAGCTAAAGTCCATAAGCTTCCCCATGAACACTCAAAGGTCACAGGTGTAATTACATACGTGGGTACCCCATTCACACACATTTTTAAATCTTCCGATTTTTTCATAGAAGGTCACACAAAACATCCTCCTGGCCTTACAGGTAAAGAAAGTCACCCTCTGCTTTTTCCAAATTCTCCGCAACAATAGAAACACAAACAAATGCTTAGCACCAGAAATTCTAGCCTCCATCCCATGACAGGGATTAAGGAAGAGCAGACAGCTAGGTACTAAGGCTTACTGTACACACTGAAGGAATGCCCTGGCCAGAATTTTTTCTTTTAATCTACTGAGCATTGCTCTGACCACTGCACCACCGTGGACATCTGGCCTAAGAATCACAAGAAAACTTTAGATGATTTAGACCTAGTGTTTTGTTTGTGCTATCATCACACACACACGTGTGCGCATACGCACACACACACATGCTAAACTCCCACATAGGGCAGCTCCCATCCAATTTGTTAGGAAAGGATGCTTAAAGAGAAAGCTGTGTTCTACCATGTGGTGGTAATATGGCACCTAAATTCTAACATGCTCTTTCCTAATTTCCTCTCTGCTCAGAACCCTAAATGACCCCTTATCCTAGATGAATGTGGGAGTACTTCTTTTGTCGTATAGCTGGACTTCAGTTCTATTGATTATACTCAGCTCACTCTGGCTCTATTAGGACTGATCTCAGACTGGAAACTGGAACCATATATTATTCTGACTGAATTTCCTGGTTGTGTTCTTCACCTATCTATCTTGGCTTGCCTACTCAGCCTGTATGAGTTTCTTCCTTCTCTCAATTAACCTAAGATTTTGGGTGACAGCTTCTAGATCTCACCATGAACACTACCACCATCCTAACGAGCCAGCCTCAGACCTCTGAAAATTTGATCTTCCTCCTACAAAAAAGATGACAGAGTCTTATTAATTCAACCTTCTAAATATTCAGCAACTCTGTGATCTACTGTAACTGCTTTTATTAAAGTCCCTTTTAAAAAGAAATTTAGCTTACCTGGTAACTGGCACTATGTAAGCAATCAATAACTGTTTGACAAAAGAATTGATTAATAACATTAAAGCAAAGTAGTTTATCTTCATGACTCTAGTCTTACCACCCGCAGATCCATACACCACCCTTTTGCCATTGTTAGTTCTTAAAGGAAAAAGAACATAACAATTTTCTCCCTGATCCTATTTTCAATAAATTCAAATCCAAACTCCTCTGCATGGCATCTAGGGTTACTTGTCATCTGAGCACTGCTTATATTTCTTACTTTGTCTTTTGAAGCCCCTATATAGTTGCAAATGTTCTTCCTTCTTCCAGTGATTTCTGTTACCCAGTGAAATTGTTTTTCATTCCTTAAGACTGGGGATTTCCTCAAATAGAACTTTTTAAAAACATATTTTCTATAGAAGAATTAATTGTAATGCATTGTCCCCTAACTAAATGTAAGCTCACTGAATCAAGGATTGCTTTTTTTCTAATAATCAGCATAGCACCTGCTATCAAATACTTTAAATAAATTTTATCTATATCCCTCATCCATTATGTTATGCTTTTCATTTGCCCTCTTACACAACCCTGTCCTAACCTTACAATTACGCCACATTCTCCACCATATCTCTTGGCCTTTGCTTGCTTCTAGCTTAGTGTATCAGATTTCAGGGTTACAACAATCCAGCCTTCAAAGGTTAAGATTTGAGATTTCTCAAGTTTGTACAAATCTTCTCCTTCATCCTTATTATCTAGTTCTTCAACATTGACCTGGGTTTGGACACTGGAAGGGGAGAAGCGTGACTCTGAATCTCCTTTCTGTAATATTGTCTTTATGTATATAATATACAAAGTCAAGTGAAAAGAACAGATCTCTGGTCATTTATTAATAATTGGGGCAGTCTCCAGTTTATAACACAATCGTATGCTTTTTAAACAATACAAAATGAAAATCCTTGAAAACCCTTACTTGTACTTTTTCATATGAAGAATATCACCTCAAAAGCCTCTCAGGCTAGGCCAAAAAGGGATAATATAATTTTTCAAAGACGTAAAACAAAGTAAACTATCCATTAGCTTTTTCATAGATAATTCAAGAAGGAAAGGAAGGCATGTTTCTCATGGAACTTTCAACTTGTGCCAGACACCACATTTATATGTGACAGGCATGATCATTCATGCCTGTTATGGCATGTCAAGGGGAAAAGCCATTTGTTGAGTTAACTAGTAGGTATGAGGTCTCATGGTAGATGCAGAAACAAAATAATAAAAATAAAAGAGACTGCACATCAACCCTCAAGAAGAACACAGTTGTCACAACACCAACATCTCCTTTGAGGCAGGTAATATTATGTCCTCACAGAAAATAAATGACATCCCTGAGGCCACATTTAATAAAAGGAAAGGCCATGATGGGAACCCACATCTCTTGGTGTCAACAAACCTGTGTTTTGCAAGTCATCTTCCTGTACCCTAGAGAAACGTGCTAACAGATGAATCTGCACTGGTTTATCTATTAGGACTCTTCTGAGAGAAAACAAGACAACTTCTAACTTGATTCTTAGGTAATAGGAAGTAATGAAAGTTTTGTTCAAGTATGCAGTGTGGACCTGTGAAAAATAACTAAGATTAATTAGCAGTGAAGATTTCTGAAGAAAGTATGTAAGATTTATTTTGACTTAAAAGTACAGCCATTTTCTTTGTTTTGAGAATGATGTTGGGGATAGTCAGTTTTACTTTGAAAGAAGGAAATCACAAGACATGCAGAAGACTCTTTCAGTACTTCTGGAGAAGAACAGAGGGTAAGAGATGGTTTTCTCAAGGGAAGTGATAAAAGAAAGGATATACAAAGCCTCCAATCCAGGGCGCCTAGGTGACTCAGTGGGTTAAAGCTTCTGCCTTCGGCTCAGGTCATGATCCCAGGGTCCTGGGATCCAGCCCCACATTGGGCTCTGCTCAGCGGGGAGCCTGCTTCCTCCTCTCTCTCTCTGTCTGCCTCTCGGCCTGCTTGTGATCTCTGTCAAATAAATAAATAAATAAATAAATAAATCTTAAAACAAAAACAAAAACAAAGCCTCCAATCTTTCTAAGTATCACAAAATGAAGAGCTTCTGTAGGAAAACTGAAAAGCTAAATCTCAAGGGAACCCCCTTTCTTATAACCAAAATGTGAAGCCTTTATAGGAACATTAAAGTTGCAAGAATTTAGGGGAGAAATACAGCATAAAATTCATTTGGAAAAGTTCTCTCTTCTACAATCTTTTACCTTTCTCCTATAATATAAAGGGAGTATCTGTCCTCAGTTTCTTCCAAGTCTCTCCTCAATGATTTCAGGGAAAGCCTTTTTCCCACGAGTCAGAACCATCTCTTTGAACTACTTTTCTCTTTCATGTTCACCCTACATACTTCATTTAGATTTGTCTTCTAAATCTTTTACATACATCAAATGATTCTCTTGGGTCTTACAACTATTTTCACTTCAATTGGTAACTTTTCTTTAGCTAGATATAGACCAGTACTACATTTAAAACCAATGACATGCTTAAGGTTATTATTTATAAACAAGGTGGAATGGAAAAAACAAAGAGGAAGGTAGCACATTTTTTCTTACTAATATTAAACAACAGTTGAAGAAAACATAGAGAACAAATTAAAAGGATGCATATGCTTTTTATAGTCTTAAATGCCTTCCAGGGCCTGTGGTTCAATTAGGGGGATTTTCTTTTCTATCTTAGTATTTCCAAAACCATTGTTTCCTTTTCCTCTGCCTCCACATATGCTCAGATATTCAAATCCTTGAAAAGTTTAAAAGTAACTGGTAATCATTTCAAGCTATTTTCTCCATTTCTGATCCTTCACTGCTCAAACTTTCAGAATGATAGTTACCATATAAGCCTGTAAGTCCTTTATTTTTAATTCTTTATACATCTTTTATCTTAAAATTTATTTTTCATTTTATCATTGTAATACATAGTTCAAAAAGTCAGTCAATAGTTCTATATAGCCTAAAATTTAAAAATTAATTGAAAATTAATTTTAAAATTTTAAAATTTTAAGATTGATAATTTAAGAATTATCAATACCTTACCTACTATTTCCACCTGCAAAGTCCAGTCTCATAGTCAATCACTGTGCATTCTCTGGACATTTCTCCTATTATTCACTTCTTAATGCTAAATAATAAATGCCATTTGGTTTTCTAATATTATACAGTATCTAATGTTTTCCAAATATAAAAGGGAAATTCCACTCTTTCATATCATTGTCCTCTTTTCCCAAAACACATGACCCCTCTGTTCTCCTCCTCATGTTAGTTTAAAATATATAGTTAAATAAAATTTCAGGATTTGCATCATTTTACTAGTAAATGTAATTCAATTAACAACTTACATTGTACAATATCATTACATTTTCCTTCTTGCCCATCATCTTTTTTTCTGAAGTTACTAACTGGTTCATTTTTTAATTTAGTTTAGTTTTGTTTAAATACCAGTCAATAGTTATAGGACTTACCTAATATGGTCAGGCACAAAAGGTAATTGATCCATTGCTTCCTCTCTCCCCCGGCCCCACAGCAATCTTGAGGAGCCTTTTATCTTCTTACCCGAGTTGTATGACTTGCCTTTCTCTCATCTTGGCCATTCTCTTCACTGTTAACAGTGGGGATTTCTTTATTTCTCTCTCTATCATGTCTCCTTTTCCTAGATCCTATGCCTATCTTATTTCTTCCTTCTTCCACTCTTCCCTTACTGTGCCTCCCTCTCTTCCTTCCTTTCTATTACTCTCTCTCATTTTTGGATCACATTCTATGGTAACTTCCCTATATACTAAGGGTAATTTTTGAGTTGTTCCACTTTTGAAAAACTATGTTCCCACCCAAAACCTAACTGAAATTTTTGGTTGGTTTATGATACCTGATTGACAATAATTTTCCTAGAAATCTAATGGAATTCTCTTCTTTTCTTCTCCATTTTAATATTTTTGTTGTGGACCTAATGACATTTTGTTTTCTGAATACTTTCTTCATGAACCTGAATTCTCAAAACAGACTTTATCCTCCTCTCGTTTATTTTGGGTTCTTTTAATCAGTGATTCTGCTGAAGTACAAATTTAATTATGTCACTCTTCAGTTGTCAGACTCACCTGTTCTTAGAATAAAGTATAGCCTCATTGGCATTTTTGACACCATTATTTATATTCTGCCTCACGAGCCTCATCTCCTTCCACTCAAATCTTGCACTTCATGTTCTGAAGTAATATGTATCTTATTTCAGCTAGCTGAGTATATGTTTTCTTTCAATTTTGGTTTTTGTATGTGTAATACCTCATACTGGTACACTTTCTTATCTTTAACTTCTATTCATCCTCAGGTTCTTATCAATACTTGGTACCTCAACCTTGTGAGAGCTTACCACATATATCTTTAAACCAGAAACTAACACACTGCACTGTATTTTTCCATCTATGTCTCTGTTTCTTTCCATAAGTTGACAATTTCTTTAGATAACGACTGTGACTCATTTATATGGAAATATTTTTTTTCTTCTTTTCCTTTTTTTTTGAAAATATTTTCTTTTAATTAAATGGATTGTACAAATCATACTTTTTTCCCAAGCCCCACCTGGCATGCTATCATTTCCTTAAATTTTTATCATTTTCTTATTAAACACATACTCACAACTTACAACTCCTTGAACTGCACACACATGAATCACATTTTGTCTTGTACTAAACTTACTTTGGAATACACATAATTAACTAGTTATCAGACATGATTTTTTTGTTTGTTTAGCATAAAATTTTGTACCTAGTAGTCACACAATGAGTTAATCTTTAAGAAGTAAAAGGAAGCAGGGTGCCTGGGTGGCTCAGTAGGTTAGGTCTCTGCCTTTGGCTCAGGTTGTGATCTGGGGATCCTGGGATCGAGCCCTGCATCAGGCTCTCTGCCCAGCAGGGAGCCTGCTTCCCCTCCTCTCTCTGCCTGCCTCTCTGCCTCCTTGCGATCTCTGTCTGTCAAATAAATAAATAAAATCTTTAAAAAAAGAAGAAGTAAAAGGAAGGGATAAATAAGATATTTTCCCTTTTTTTGCCACCAAATTTCACCATTCATTTGGGGTATGTGGTGGAGATCAACATCAAAAGCTTTAGCACAACTAGCAGTGGCACTGCAGTTGTCTACACATATATAGGACATTAATAAGTCAGGTGTGTGAAATTCAAAGAAAGCCAATATTACCAAACATGTCTGTCAAATATATTTCACTTAAAATTTTCTTTCTCCAAATAGTTTCTTATCAAACTATAAAAATTATTAAAGAAGTTTATTATCCATCATGGAAAAACAGATGCCATAAAAAACAAGAACAGAATAGAATATTTTTTGTTAAATAAGACATCTAGCAAAGAACATTCCATCTGTGATCTAATTGTCAGAAGATTATGAGATATAAGACTTCTAGGGCACTCTGCCAAAGTATTTCTTAATCACTGGGAACAAGAAAAAAAGAACAAATTCTCCCAATTTTAAAAAGCACTAGTTATTTCTTAACTATGAATTAAAGAAAGAAAGAAAGAATAATAGATGAATTAAAATTTGATTCGGATTTTATGTTCTAAGACTGAAATTCTCTAGTTGAAAAATGTTAGGATTCTCTTTAAACTTACAATGTTCACAAAAAAAAAAAAAAAAGCTCTTTATCAACATGCAGATAATATATCTCTATGAATTCTCCCAGCATGTCACACCTAAAACAATCAGTGGAAACTTATAAACTTCAATATAAGTTAATTATCCTTGAAAGTAGACTAGCATGTGAGCTGAAAATAATAAGCTTCTTGGAAAAATAAATTTCCTTTTACTAATGGGGGCTGAAAACATCAGAAGACCCTTAAGAAGCTTCATATTGTGATGCTGGAGGCAATGAAGGGCAGAGGTTACAATTGTAGGCACTAGATCCCCACTAAGAGGGTTCTTAACTGAGATTCATAGACATCAGGGTTAGTCATTAACCTCCCTGATTTCACATTCTCTATAGCCTATAAAATAAGGATATAGCACGACCACACAGGACTTTCAGCAGGGTTAGATGGGTAGGAGGCACAGTTCAGATGGTCACTGCTGCCATTAGTACATGGCCATGCTTGCAGATAGAGGCCATCAGGTGGACTGTGGACCTCAGCAGGGTGGTTTAGGCCTAATGTTTAGGCTGTTCATTCAGACAAAGATAATTATTTCAGAGGGAAACATGATCATGATGCATCCCATTGTATGCTTGCTTTTTGTTTTAAAAACAAAATAATAAACTTTTATACAACGCATGTAGGGTCTCTGACAAATGCCTAATGAATTTATCAGTGTACCTTTTCAGATTAAGAACTATTAAGACAAGGCTCTCTCCTCATCCCAGAACCAACAGAACGGGAAAGACATTTACATTATCTTAATACTAGTGAGTCTGTCACAGGGAAATGTGCTACTTGCATGCTCTGCTGGTAGGTTAAAACAAACAAACAAACAAACAAAAAAACTCATCTTTCTCCCTGAAAACATATTATAGTGATTACGTCTCCAGATGAATATATAAAAACATGTTTAATCCATAATTGAAATGTCATATATCAGCAATAATATTATTTGTTTTTATTTTATGGTTTATTTTTAAGTACCTTATATTTTATATACAATATTAACTGACCAGTAAGTCATTATTTAATATTTTATATGAAAATTTGCCATCAGGGCGATTCAAATTAAAACCACATTGAGATACCACCTTACACCAGTTAGAATGGCCAAAATTAGCAAGACAGGAACCAACATGTGTTGGAGAGGATGTGGAGAAAGGGGAACCCTCTTACACTGTTGGTGGGAATGCAAGTTGGTGCAGCCACTTTGGAAAACAGTGTGGAGATTCCTCAAGAAATTAAAAATAGAGCTTCCCTATGACCCTGCAATTGCACTACTGGGTATTTACCCCAAAGGTACAGATGTAGTGAAAAGAAGGGCCATCTGTACCCCAATGTTTATAGCAGCAATGGCCACGGTCGCCAAACTGTGGAAAGAACCAAGATGCCCTTCAACGGACGAATGGAAAAGGAAGATGTGGTCCATATACACTATGGAGTATTATGCCTCCATCAGAAAGGATGAATACCCAACTTTTGTAGCAACATGGACGGGACTGGAAGAGATTATGCTGAGTGAAATAAGTCAAGCAGAGAGAGTCAATTATCATATGGTTTCACTTATTTGTGGAGCATAACAA
>NW_019154087.1:79920510-79942480 GCF_002288905.1 Enhydra lutris kenyoni
ATAGCATGGAGGACAAAGGGAGTTAGAGAGGAGAAGGGAGTTGAGGGAAATTGGAAGGGGAGGTGAACCATGAGAGACTATGGACTCTGAAAAACAACCCAAGGGTTTTGAAGGGGTGGGGGGGTGGGAGGTTGGGGGAACCAGGTGGTGGGTATTGGAGAGGGCATGGATTGCATGGAGCACTGGGTGTGATGCAAAAACAATGAATACGGTTACGCTGAAAATACATTAAAAAAATTAAAAAAAAAAAGAAAATTTATCTGCCAAAATTCTAATAAAATAAAAATGAATTATTATTTCAATTTAAAGGATAAAATCTATATACTATAATTTCATTCAATTTTTTATTTATCTTTTTCTCATAAAAGTTATTTAAGAGGCTTAAAGATACATAGAATACAGCAAGAGAACTAACAAGGAGACAGAAGTTTTTATTTCAAATTTTTATTTTGTATATATATTTCCCTCATCCTGATATACTCTTTGCCCTACTCATACCTTTAACTTCTATTCAACCCTTCAGGTTCTAGGTGAGGTTTAGTAACTTGCCTTGTACCAAGCACCACATACATGTCTAAACTAGAAACCAGCTCTCTTGATGGAAGCTCTACCCCCTCTTCAGTTAAAAAAAAAAAAAAAAAAGAAAGAAAAAGCTTAAAAACTTAAACTCCCAACATAATGAAAAACTAAAACTCTAATAAAAATACCCTTTCAGAATTTGTAAGGAGTATCCAGTAATTATAATTATCAATAGACTGGGGCCAAATTGAAAACAGAGAAATGTATCAATATCATCCTTATAGTGTGCCTGATTTTTTTCAATATTTTATTTCCTTATTTGCCAGAGAGAGAAAATAGAGAGGGAGCGGCAGCCAGAGAAAGAAGCAGGCTCCCTGCTCAGCAAGGAGCCTGATGCAGGACTCAATCCCAGGACCCTGGGATCATGACCTAACCCACTGAGCCCCCCAGGCATCCTGGAGTGCTCGATTTTTAGGTCCTATGTTTGGTCTGCTTCAAATAGAAAAGTAACAGCCAGGTCTCTTTCAGGATGACGCCACTGTTTAAGGCAGATTGACTCACCCTGGTTCGACCCTCATTTTCATCATGATAACACATTGAGTTACACATTATAAAGTCATACTCTTTCTAATGAACACAATTCTTTTTGGCAGAAACAAGAAGAAATCTTCAGGCAAAGCTTGCTCGGAGTTTTTTTGTTTGTTTGTTTGTTTCAAGATTTTATTTATTTATTTGAGAGACAGAGATCACTAGCAGGCAGAGAGACAGGCAGAGAGAGAGGAAGGGAAGCAGGGTCCTGGTCAAGCAGAGAGCCCGATGCGGATTCGATTCCAGGATCCTGGGATCATGACCTGAACCGAAGGCAGAGGCTTTAACCCACTGAGCCACCCAGGCGCCCCGAGTTTTAATTCTGAAGACACTCCTTTAGTTAAAAGTAATGGAGAACCAAGCAGTCGGAGAAGCAGCCTGATTCCTTCCTCTCCTGAAATAAAGGCAACACTGTATTGCATAAGACAAAAGCCTCCTGGACTTTGGGGTTTACTGCAGTATTTTAGCCACCATTGTAGCTATAAGTCTCAGAAAAAGACTCAGTTGTCACCCAATGTTGTTCAAAAAAGCTACTAGAACTAACAAGCGATCCTACTGTGGGTGCCAAAATCAAGACCAATATATTAATCAACTTGATTCCTATATACTGGCAGCAAAAATCTTAAATTTAAAAAGGCAATTTATAGCAACATCAAAACTATGATATGCTTTGCAATAAGTTAACACAGTATTTTCAAGACCTGCACAATGAAAACAGCAAATCATTGCGAAGAATTAAAAACCTAAAAAAAGAAAAAAAATGATAGTTACCTTTTACACATTGAAAAACAGTATTTTAAAGATTTTTGCTCTTTAAATTTCTCTATAGTTTCAATGTAATCCCAATCATATGTCTACCCAAATATTCCATGCAGAGTCACAAGCTGATTCTACAATTTACATGGAAATCCAAAGGACTGAGATTAGTTAGTAAAATGTTCAAAATAAAGAGCAAACATGAAGTACTTACCCTGATTTCAAGACTTTAAAAAGTTATGATAATTAGAATAATGTGGTATGGATAGGGACAGACATTTACATCAAAGGAGTAGAACAGGGTCCAGAAATATATATATACACAGCTATGTGGTCAACAAATTTTTGACAGAATCAAGGTAATTTAATACAGAAACATTCTTTTCAATAAATAGTTTTGGAATATCTGAATGTTTGGTTTAGGGTGGCCTGCAGTTTTTCTCACAGTTCAGATGGGGTTATGCATATGGGCACCAACGCCACGGAAGTGGAGTTGTGCCCTCCTCAGTGCATCCTATTAGGGAGTACACAGTGTCAACACATCTGACCACCTTAATCAATCGGTGTGACTAGGGTCTGCCTGAGTCTCTTCATGAAAAGTTGTATAGGTTTGCCTTTAATAAATACCTTTTGGTGGGGCGCCTGGGTGGCTCAGTTGGTTAAGCAACTGCCTTCGGCTCAGGTCATGATCCCGGAGTCTTGGGATCGAGTCCCACATCGGGCTCCCAGCTACATGAGGAGTCTGCTTCTCCCTCTGACCTCCCCTCTCATGCTCTCTCTCTGTCTCTCGAATAAATAAATTAAAAAAAAAAAAAAGCCATTGTGTAATAAATACCTTTTGGGGATATATTTCAAGGCTATGCAAATATCTCATTTCTCATCACACTTCTCCCAATTAATTTTAAAACCCATCCATCAATCTTGCCTATAGCATGTATTACTGAAGTGTTCTCCTTGGTGATTTTCTTATTAACCTCATTACTTCTACATTTAATAATTAAATTTTACTTTAGGGAAGAGAGACTCTTTCTTCCCCATTTTAAAATTTATGTCAGCATAATTAAATGATATTTATCTTACTTTATAAGTTACAATCTAATATTATAATTATTTATTTTTTTCTCATATTATTCCAGCTTTGGTAATTAGAAACTCTTTCAGGTTGGCTCCTGTGTCCTTTCAAAATGTCTCCACCATTTCTGAGTACTTTTTTACTTGCTGACCCCATAAGATGTCCGAGGCTTATCTTGGACTTTCCCTGCCCCAGAACTGAAATTAAGCATCTCTTCAAAGAATCATAGCACTTAACTGGATAATGACATTTACAAATACAACCTGGGTCTTAGATTTATTATTGCCCTTCAGGTGTCACTGCATTTAGTCTCAACAGGTAAAGCTAAATATCTATGTATCCTAACACACATTTATACATCTATTTCATCCCTTTAACTAATATTTATATATTAAAAATCAGACAAACTTGCATTCCAGGCATTCATACCAGTACCCCCAATACCAATCTAACTCCACAGGGTTTATTCTAATTTTCCATCTTTCTACTTGTTCCCTGGCAGTGAGAAAACTGGCTCTCATTATCCACAATACATTTTCTTAATAATTTCTAATTTTCCTAGTATATGCATAAATTGGTTTCAGATATGCTCATATCTCTGTGAAAATCAAATTTACTAACTATAATTCATACTGTTTTTGGTTCATTTTTCTTTGACTTTACAATATACAGTTAAAATATTTTCCAACATTAGTTAAGTTAGTTCCTTCCTCCCCCAACCCATGGGTATAATTATGTTACTCATTTATAAGACAGATTTATGTGTTACTGACTTCATTCCATTTGGGCTTCCTCCATAAACTTGTTGATTTTCATTATTTATTTTGGGATATATAACACAATGCCATGATTGTAACAACCATAGGCATAAAAAAGAAATGCTAAGAAGTGTTTTCCACTTCTCATGCCTGTTATCTCATTCTTATTTCTCCACTATTTCCATCTTATTCCACCCACTCTCTGTAGGCTTAATGAATCTTTTAAGCTTCTGGTATTTTTTTTTTCTCATATTCTTCTGTATAGTATCTCTCAGTACTGATTTGTACTTTTCAGTATACATATCTTGTCTGTGTGGTGTGTGTGTGTGTGTGTGTGTGTGTGTGTGTTTAAGATTTTATTTATTCATTTGACAGAGCGATCAAGAGAACACAGTAGGGGGAGCAGCAGAGAGAGAGGAAAAAGCAGGTTCCCTGCTGGGCAGGAAGCCCCATGCTGGGCTCCATCCCATCAGTCCTAGGGTCCTGGAATCATGACCTGAACTAAAGGCAGATGCTTAACCAACTGAGCCACCCAGGCACCCCCAGATCTTGTGTTTCCATTATGTCAAATTTTATTTCTAAATATTTTATACCATGTAAATAAAACATTTAAAAATGTGTCCTTGGATTTTTTTTTTGTTTATAATAAATACAATTGATATCTTATATATCAACCTATTATCTTTTATAAATATATATGACCTTGCTAAAGTCACCCAAAATTCTAATAGCTATTTTATAGATGTCTTAGGAGTGACGACTTTCATAATTATATCACCTGTAGGTAAAGTTGTTTTTTTTTCCTCATTTCCAATCTGTCTTTTCCTTTTTTGTCTTATTGTACTACCTCAGATTTCTAAATAAATCACTGCATAGAATCATTCAGGTATATACCTTTGTTTTATAAAATCTCTAGATTGTGTTTTTTTTTTTTTAAATATTATTGGTTTTAGTAAACAATTATCTTGCCTGGATTTCAAATGTGAAATTTTGTTACCCATAACGTATAACTACAGATATCACTATTCTGTTTTTTGTTTATTTGTTTAAGTCTCGTACTCCCAGGTATCTCCCCTGTGTCTATATAGCTTAGCAGACAGTATTTTGGACAGTATTTATGCTAAAACATTTATGTCAATAAAGCTTCCCCCATCTGCCCTCTGAGTTGATTGTGGTTGAGGGTCACATTCAATAGTTCAACACGTTTGCAAATTTCCTCAGGCTTCCAATTTTCTCTATATTATCTGGTGTCTCCAGCATATATCCAGTTATTAGTCAGCCAGAAATGCATAGAGAAATTATTAACTCACTTTCTATAGCCCTCTCACTTCCAAAATAATGTTTTAGCTGCCCCATCAGACACAGTGAAATGAGTCTATCCCCTCCACTTAGAAAGAGGTCAGGTTTCTATAACCTGAGCTGGAAATAAGGGTGAGGTAGCAAGATGGGAAAGTATCAAGACAAGAAAGCCACAAACTTCTCACTGGCAGTTTTCAGGTGTAAGTGCTTTTCAACTTCTTATCATGTTTGGTTGATTTCTAATGCACTGATTTTTAAAAAATAATTTTGTAGAGTTTTATGCTTGTTTTGAGGGATTTGCCCATTTCCACTATTTTAAATTGAGTAATTTTTGATCATTAATAGATATCATTAAGAGAATAAAAGAAGATATGTGCAACATATCCCAGACAAGGACTTATTCAAATGTAGTTCTGCCTAGTATGGTGGGACCACAAGAAAGAGAACAGTTGTGATTTTACAGCCCCATTGAGGGTCTCTCTGAAGGATAATGGAGAAGAGAAATTCTTTCTGTGTGCAGAAATTTGACAAATCTACAGGTATTAAGGTTAAGTATGCCTTTAAGACAAAATGGTTAGAAGTACAGATTTATACTGATTCATTAAACAATAACTATATTTAGTCAGGGTTCTTTAAAAAAACAGAACCAATAGGACAGATGTGTGTGTGCATGTGTGTGTGTATACACATATATATGGAGAGAGAGAAAAAAAGATTTATTTTAAGGAATTGGTTCACTTGATTACGGAGGTTGACAATTCAGGGAGAGTGGATAGGCTGGCGACCCAGGAAGTCAATTTTGCAGAATTCCTCCTCTTTTGGGGGAAGGGCAGTCTTTGTTCTATTAAGGCCTTCAACTCATTGGATGAAGCCCACCTACATTACAAAAGGAATCTACTTTCCTCAAAATCCTATTTAATCTGTTTAAATGTTAATCTTACTCCCAAAAACTCCCTTTCAGAAACATTTACAATAATGTTTTTCCAAATATCTGGGCATTATGGCCTAGCCAAACTGGCACATAAAAGTAACCATCAGAGTAAGAGACCTGTAAGTGACATATTTGGAAATTTGGTAACAAGTAGAGCTGAGAAAGAGATATTTTCATAGATTTTTAAAATATGAGTACCAAGGTATTTATAGCCGTATGAAACCTCTCAAACTGGCATCCTGAAGAGGTAGCTCTTGCTAATCATGTAGACAACATGAGCCCCCAAGATGGCAGTGTAGGCAAACAGCAGTCAACACTGGCAAATTTATTAAATTGAAGTTCTTCATAACAAAAGGAGAAGCTTATCCTCAGTGGAATAAACAATTTCTATAGTTTTAGGGGGGTTCCAGATAGCTCTTGAGAACAACCCGCTTTAATGCTTCTGGCTGGTATCATTGGTGGCTGGCCCATGAGCACTTGCAAAAGTTGTATAAAACTCTCCTTTCCTGTACTAAAGTTCTTATACGTATAATAAATACCTCTGCCTGTGATTTTTTTTTCTCCCATGTGTCTTTTTCCTATACTTTTCTTAAACTTACTGCATTGGCGGCATCTCTGCCAAATAAGGAGATGTGAAAGTAGGATGACATATCTAGTCCTCTCCATAAACCCATCAGTATCTACGGCACTCTAAAGATTTTTGGCCAAAATCTTGAATGCTTTCTAAATATACTCTCTAATAATTTTCTTGAAAATTTTAGGCTTTTCTCTTGGTTAGAGAGGATTTAGGGGAAAAAATTGTTTTTAAAGCTTTAGTGGGACTATCTTTATTGTACCACTTCTTTTGCAATCTTTGTTCTCATCAGACACAAATATTTATTTCTAAATAGCTAGATAGTGGTTTTCAACTAGAGGTAATTGTGTCTTCCAGAGGAACAGTTAGCCATATCTACAGATAGTGTAAGGGAAAGAGGACTGTGCTAGTGGCTTATAGTGATAAGAGTGGTAATAGTGTTAAGATAAGAGTGACTGTGCTAGTAGCTTATAGTGGGTGGAGGATAGAGATGCTGCTAAGCAGCATAGTATAAAAGGACAGCCCCCACAACAAAGATTTATACCTTCCAAAATGTCAACATACGTTGAGATATCATGACCTAGAATCTTCCAAGGGTGATACAATTCTTCTTCACTTAGGGATAATTAAACCAAGTCTATGTGAAGTTAACTCATGACCTACAGTTACACAACTACTAAGTAAAATCATCAGAATTTTGTTCTTTTCACTACATGGATTATTTCTAAACCTACTATTAAGGATGGTTGTTTTTACCAGCTGCTAAGTGAGAAAATTTTAGAAATGCCAGACTTCATATAATATAATAATACCCACACTGTATTTCAAGTGCAAAGGATAAGAGACAACTTGTGCAGCAACCTTTGAAAAGTACACGTAGTCTTGCCCATAGAAAATGCTTTCTTACCAGTGATATAGATTAATTTTCATTTTCAGACCCTTTTTTCTGAACGAAATTACCTGGTATTCAGTGCGGAAATGTTCTGCATAGGTAAATAAATGTATTTTACAACACAATTTTATCTTTGGAAACTAAATGTTTATAACACCTATGTGTCCTACAAATTAATGATAGTCACTTTATGATAATCAGTCTAAATAGTAACAGATCTATACGTTTTCTAGCCACTTCATCTATTTTCCTGTAATGCATTGAATTGTGTCTCCCTAAACTTCATATGAAGAAGTTCTTAACCCCTAGTACCTCAGAATGTGACTGTATTTGGAGATAGGCCATTAAAAAATAATTAAATTATAATGAGGTCATGAGTGTGAGCCCTAATCCAATATGCCTGGTGTCATTGGAAGAGGAGATTAGGACACAGAGACACAGAGGAAAGGCCCTGGAAGACACAGAGAGAAGACAGCCATTTATAAAAAGGGGAAAGGAAGAAGAAACCAATCCTGCTGATGCCTTGGTCTAGGAGTTCTAGCCTCCAGAACTGTGAAAAATATATTTCTGTTGCTTCAATCACCTGTTCTGTGATGTTTATTACAGCAAAACTAATCCACTCCCCAACAACATATAACAGATCCATGTATACAATGCAGATCCAATACATGAGTATTGACATATTCCAAAATACTCCTACATACTTTTCTTCAATGTCATAATCATTGCCTCCCCATCACAAAACCCCAACATGTGGCTTGTTGCCAGCTAACATCTGTAAGAAGTGAGTGGAAAATGGCCAAGTCAGTAACCACCATTTGGCTTGATACAGCAGATTTTTCAGAAATATTTCTGTGCTAGTTGATCCATAGGTCAAAGACAAATAGATGTTTAAATGGAGGTGGAGAGAATAATTTTTCCTAAGAATTAGCAATAATCAGTATAAAAACTCAAAGAAAAATGACTCTGTGGACCAAGACAGGCTCTAGAATTAATACTCCATCCTCCAATGGCAAATGATTGCTAATATTTGTCGTTCTACCAAAAATATCTTTTCTTCATTAGTATTTCTGTCTTTTAAGACTTATTAAAAGAGTGTAATGGACTTTTGACCTATTACAGACAAATTATCTTCTGGGAGATTAGAAAGAAAGGGTATCTTCTTGGTTTACAAAAGTGTTTTGAAATGTTAATTCCAATTTTTTTCTAAAATTGAATGTATAAGGCATCATTTTATGCATAATGCATTTACTATATCTAGTATTTTTTAAAAAACAAGTGAAAAAGTTTAGACAAAATAACATCTAGTCACATGAAGTGTTTAATGTTTTTTTGTTTGCTTTTCTTTAGAGAGAGAGAAAGCACCCAAGCTGAGGGCAGAGGGAGAGGGAGAGAGAGTATTTTCAGCAGGCTCCATGCTCAGTGTGAAGCCCAATGCAGGGCTTGATCTCACAACCCTGAGATCATAAGCTGAGCTGAAACCAAGATTCACTCACTTGGGGGCCTGGGTGGCTCAGTTGGATAAGTGTAGTGTTTGACTTGGCTAAGTTCATGATCTCAGGGTCCTCAGATGGAGCCCCAAAATAGGCTCCCTGTTAAGTGGGGAATCTGTTTATCCCTCTCTCTATGTCCCTCTCCCTGTTCAAGCACTCTCTCTCTCTCAAATAAATAAAATCTTAAAAAAAAAAAAAAAGTCTCACACTTAACCAACTGCACCACCCAGGCATCCCTAAGATGTTATTTTAACTCAGAATATACCAACAGATAACTCTAGAATGACAATTAAATATTAGGTGAATTAATTTTCTTGATATATTTTAGGTTAGAGTATTTACTTTCTATACAAATAAAATAGCTTCCTCAGTTTGAGTAATATACCAGCTCATGATTGTAAAATGAGGCAAACTGTCGCTAAACCAAAATTAGAAAGCTGACAATGTACTTTAGAATAATATGACAAATGATTACTTAATCTGGGATCCACTAAAACCTGGAATAAGAAAAACACTAATACTAGACAAAAATCATAGTATATCCAAAAACTGGTTAGTTTTATTCAAAGGCTTATTTATGTCCAAATGTCTTTATGCAACCCCCCAAAATTGCCTGTTTTCCAGAAAGTGTTGTTACTTTAACAAGCTTACTTTAAACTCTCATTCAATATATATTCAGCATCTGCCAATAATTTCTCCTCCCTATAGAAGGTTATTCCATGGGACTTGGGTGTTATTAACATTCAACACTCTCCAGCATTCTTTCCAGTTATTTCCTTTTCTTAAGATAACAATATTTAGGCCTCTCCAGTGCAAACACTTGACCTGGTCCAAGTTAGTTTTAAAACTTATCCCTTCCACATAAGAACCATACCCACCTCAATTTTCACAATTTCAGTCATCATTTTCCAGTTGTATTTTCTGCTTTTGTAACTTCTCTATCACCTCTCAAATTTCTTCTCATTTTCTCAACTAATGCCACAAGACGCGTAAGGCTAAGTTTTCTCTCACAGGCCAAACACAATCTAACACTAAACTTGACACATTTAAAATAATTTTGAACTCCAATTTTTCATGGTATTAAGAGAGTAAAAGTGGCATAAATTCTCCATTACAATATTAATTGAAAATTATAAAAATACAACCATGCCAACTGCCAGAATTATAGCATATATAGTATAAATATTTCAGAATTTCACTAACAATATGACTACATGATACTTGGTACCTAAAAATCATTTAAGGCTTATTACAAATAAAAGAATAAGGCTACCAGTTTCAGCTTATACAGTACTAAGTAAGAATGAGCACAGTTTCCACCTTTAAAAGAAGGAAAAAGCTAGAGAACCACAAATTAATAATTTTAATTTAATCAACCAGGGAACTGAGGTCACAGGGAAAATAATAAGGACTCCAAAATGTACAGCTTGTTTGCATAACAGTATGAGCCCTTTCTCAGAGCCACTCTAGAAACCTAAGCTGGAGGCATTCCTTGCCCAAAACTCCATGATTGGCAAGTACAATAATGTGGTCTTCTACAAGTACATCAACAGCAACATGAGCACCCTCCACCAAGGGCCACAGGCCAACATGTCACTACTACTTGACCTTACTCCATGCCATCTATCACCAAGAACTGTCACTCAGACTGTCACCAAGAACATCTGCCAGACCCACATGATCTAGAAAGGCTGGAACTGCCTCAGCATGGAGCTAACCCTTCCTGAGGGACTGCCAGTGATTCAAGCACATCTCTTTCCTATTTCAGGAGGAAGGAATCTATCACATTAACCCCTACATGGTCAAGGAGGTGGCTCAGAACCTCATGGTACCAATGTTTGCCACTAGGATCTTTGGCCCCATCTGTAAGCAGGATAACATCACTCTTACCTTCAAGGAACTTTTTGGCACTGAGGGCCACAGGGGGCTATTCTGATGCATTTGTTATCATGCGATGCAAAACGACCTCCTATAGATGCTGTGTCTGGTAGTCGTGTAGAAGCCTGCCTCCATCAACTCAGAGGACATCCACAATAAGAAAGTCAAGGTATCAAAATGTATCTCAGAAGTACCGGAGAACAATGAGCTCCTCGACCAATATGTGTGGAATCCCAAGGGAGAGGATGAGGCCACCAAAGCGTACCTGAATGACCCCACAGTGTCCCGTGGGTCCACCATTGCCACCTTCACAGTGCAGAGAACAAAAAGGTAGAATGAGTGCCCTTCTTCCCGCTGTGTGGCAGAGTCCCGAAAGATCGCAAGGCTGAGGTGCGGCTGTTCCCAAGGTAGCCACAAGCTTCTAGCAGCAATGCAAGCCCAAGTTGCTGGTGATATGTGTGCAGCCCAATGAAGCCACTCATACCAAAACAATGGCCAAAAAGTCCAGCATGGTCTTCAATCCCGAGGTGTAGGCACTGGACCTGGCTTATGGTAGTCAGTACAGGCATGGGAAGCTCCCAAATGCATGCGAGCCCTCATCCTGGATGACTTCTGTGGGATGCAGATGCACTTATGTTCAGTGACTTGCTCTCGGAGGCCTGCGCCACTGCTGCACAGGATCGCGCAGGAGGCCCCAGCCCATCACCTACTTTACGGCAGCCGACGCCCTGCAAACACAGGCGGATGAGCGCAGAGCCGTGGGCTTCCAGTACCCAGACACCTCCAGTAAGTTAACTCTCACAGGTTCCCCTGCACCCCTCCTTGGCCCTGTCTTGTGCCCTTCCCACCTTCTTACTTCCCAACTCCACTTTGAGAGGACTTCCGGACCCTAGCCCTCAGCCTCAGGTTGCAGGCCGCTAACAAACTCTGCCCGCCCTTTGCAGCTGCTGTCTGAGTCCAGTTACGTTCCTCAACCGCTGAACACTAAGACTTGCACCATGACTGTCCCCTGCCACTCAGGCCCTGCCTGAGTCGTTTTTTGTCCACAGCACTGAGCCCCAATGGAAGGAAAGAGGAGCAGCTCTTCCAACCATCCCAGGCTTCTCATCCTAGAACAGGATGATCAGGTGACAGGGAGGGAATGAGTAGGCCTCAGTGGGGCAGTGGCCTGCTCACATTCCTACTGGCTGTGGGTAGGCTCCACAAAAGTTGCAGGAAGAGGTGAGAGCATCCACGAGGAGGTGCTTATCAAAGGCTGTGAGAGGGCGCGGCAGCCACTGGGGCCGAGGTCACATTCCGTATTCCTGGGCACTAGCTGGAAGAGATCTTCGTGCCACCCAGCAATCCCTCTGTCTTGGGCCACCTGGATGTCTCTCTGTATCAGTAGCTGCCTCCCACCACTAGAGCTCTCCACTCTGTGGCCACCCCCACCCTGCTCCATACATTAGTGGCCCCCTTGCCACTGGAAAAGCAGAAGCAGTAGCTGGGATGACCCACCACAATCTATTGCCATTAAATTTATAAACAGAAAAAAAGCAAAACCATTTATTTTTTCTTAAAAGAAACAGTTTCAAACAAGACTTGTGTGACCACAGATGTAACTTTTAGGCGGGAGGCTGTGTAGGTTTGCAATCAGAGCTTCCCAAGTGTAATCTGAAACTGGCCTTTATACCCAGAGGGCAGGGAGAGTCCTAGGAAACAGGCCATTCCTGCTTAGTCAAGGGCTGTTTTGTTTTGTTTTGTTTAATTCTATTTTATTTTTTCAGTGTTCCAAGATTCATTGTTCGTGCGCCACACCCAGAAGGCAGTTTTAATAAACAAAAGGAAGTTACATTGAAGGCTTGCCTTGAGTGAAGCAAGTTGATCCTTGCACCCTCGCACCTGTCCACCACATCTTAAAAGTTTATGCAGAGGCATTAACTAGAGTCATCATGTAGATCATGCAGCTGTTCTCCACACCACATGACTATCTGAAGGCTATGTCCTTGGAGCAGCCTCTGGGAGTGGGAAAGAATGTGAGTTCTGCTTGCCTTTCCCACTCCCAGAGTCACATTCCAAGGACAGGAGAGGAAGTGAGGAGCCTTGGAATTACTGGACCAGCTCATGGGTAACTGGGAGTCACATTTTTTCAATGACCTTCCCCAACAATCTGAAGGAAAAAAACAGGATCTGAGCATTTGTTTGCCTGGGGCATATACCAGATACCGTTTCAACGGTAAGAAAGAAGTTTTGGACAGAAGATTTTAAACAAATTGCTGAAAATTAATGTGGAGTAGCATAAGGGTGTAAAACTCCTAAAGGCATGCAAATACGGGGGAGTAATCACACTGTTGCTTTTTCTCCAGGACCCCACCACTCACTCATGGGGAAGGTAGAAGGACTACTGAGAAATCTCCCTGTGGTGCTGGGCTGGGAGAAGGGGACAGAAGGCCCTGCAGAAACTATACATAGAACACTTCTATAGAAAACCTTAATCCAGGGTGCCTGGGTGGCTCAGTGGGTTAAAACCTCTGCTTTCGGCTCAGGTCATGATCCCAGGGTCCTGGGATCGAGCCCCGCATTGGGCTCTCTGCTCAGCAGGGAGCCTGTTTTCCTTCCTCTCTCTCTGCCTGCCTCTCTGCCTACTTGTGATCTCTGTCTGTCAAATAAATTAAAAAAAAAAATTAAAAAAAAATAAAAAAAATAAAAAGAAAACCTTAATCCATAGGGAGTAAGACAAACAAAACACAATACACAAAAAATGTAGACATAGAGCACTAGTGCAGTTGCAGTTAGGAGAGACAAATAAGGGGCGAGGTAGGGAATCTCTGTTCCTGGGGAAGAGCAGGGATATTAGGTCTGGACTTGCATTAATTTGGAGTAAAATCAAGGATACCTGAGGGGAGGGATGCTCCTAGACATTTACCCATTTTCACAGTACCTACCCATGACTTAGGTTTTACACGTGAGAGGGTTTTAGAAATCATGCTTATATATCCTCACAGCCACACTAGTAAGAATCAAGTAAAAATAAGATATCAACAGCTGAAGTTGCTATAAGAGATAGCTCCTTTGACAGAGAAACACAAAGGGAAGACCTAAAGTCTAGAGGAGAGACCCAAAATGATGCAGAGGGCATTTAGTGAGATGAATCCTCTGATTTATTATTCCACATCATGAACACAACATATCACTAGAGAAATGTAAGGTATCACTGTGGGGCACTAAGGATGAGCACAGAAACAGATACTTAAAACTCATGCAGTTCCTAACTAGATTAACGCAAATCCCCACATTAAGACATAGCTGAAAAAAGGATGAGTTCATCTCTAAGTAGAAAAGTATTTATCTCAGTATTTACCACTTTGCAAAACATGTTGGATTTCAATAAGAACATTACAAGGCATATGAAAGGCAAAAAACAGTGCAAGCAAGAATCTTATGACACAGATGTTTAAACACTTAGGGAATTTTAAAAAACCATAATTAATGTGTTAAAGGCTCCGATTTCAAAGGTAAGCACATGCATGAGGAAATAGTTAATTTCATCAGACGGAAGGAAACCATATAAAAGAAGCATATGGAAATGCTAGAAATAAAAAACAGTGATGTGGAAATGAAGAATATTTCTGATGTGCATGTCAGAAGACGTGATGCAGGTGAGAAAACAAACAATACAATTGAAGATAAACCACTGCAAAGAAAAATAAGTCAGTAAAACTTATGATATGCAAAGAAAATGATACGCAAAGAAAAATAAGTCAGTAAAACAGAACGAACTAGCTAGAGTTCTCGGACAGTTATCAAACTAACACGGGTGTGATCAGAATCCCAGAGAGAGAAGTGAGAAAAGAGGGGGAAGAAGATATTTTTGAGGAAATAATGGTCAGATTTTACCAAAATTAAAACCACAAACTACTGATCTAAGAAGACTGAAGACGCAGAAATGAGGTGGGGGGGAAGCACCATCGTGGCTTATCATATTCACCCCAGAATTCTCTATCCAGTGAAAATATCCTTTAAAATTAAGGAGGGGGAAGAAACAACAGAAATTCGGTGTCAGCAGACTAGCTCTAAAATAAATTTTAAAAAGACTCTTCAGTCAGAAAAATATAATAAAGTTACATATTTGTAACATTTAAAGAACTCTTAAAATCTTAAAAAAAAAATAAAATCCCCAAACTTAGTGGTCAAAGATGGAACACAATCTTCAATGAAAAAATATAGTTGACAAGCCTATGGAAAAAAATGCCCAACATCAATCATTAAGGAGATGAAAGTTAAAAGCACAGAATACTACCATACATCTATTAGAATAGCTAAAATAATTATCAACAATGCAAATGGGGGGAAAAATCTTAAGAATACCAAATATCACAGAGAATGCAGGGCAACAGGAACTCTCATTCACTGCTGCTTAGAATGTAAAATGTTATGGTCACTTTGAAAAAGAGTTGAGCAGTTTTTTAAAAAAAGTTGAAAAGTCATTTACCATTTGAACCAATTATATCACTTCTAGATATTTACCCAAGAAAATTGAATACTTATGTTCAAACAAAAGCCTGTATATTGAAGTTTATAGAAGATTTATTCAAATTCGCCAGAAACTGGAAACAACTCATTTGCCCTTCAGCAGGGGAATAGTCTTTGTCTATTCATACGATATAATACTGTGCAGGAATAGAAAGAAATGAACTATTGTTTCATGCATCAACATGGATGAATTTTAAAAGCATTTTCAAGGATCCAAAAGCCTGCACATTGTATGATTCCATCTATACATGATAATGGAAAACAAAACCATTGGGACAAATACCTATCAGGGGTTGTGGAAGGAGAAATATGTGACTAAAAAGGGGTTGCCCAATGGGATATTTAGGGCAGTGGAACTACTCAATGGTACAAATAGCATATGTACTTCCTAAAATCCATAGGATTGTGCATCTCAAAGAGGGAACTTTAAAAATCAAACAGCAATAATAATAGTAAAGACATCAATCAGGATATTGGGAAAATCCAAGATGAAATGCGGCCCCCTACAAACTAATTATAATTAATTGTTATATACCTTACTTAAGACATGAAGAAAAAAGCAGAACTAGGTAACATTGGAAAACAGGTTTTGATTAGATTATTGTATGATACTGTAATGATGGATACATATCATTATGTACTTGTCCAGATCCATAGAATGTACAACACCAAGGGTGAACCCTAAGGCAAACTATGGACTTTGAGAATGTAGGTTCACCAGTACTAATAAATGTATCATTCTGGTGGTGGATGTTGATACTGAGGGAAATTATGCATTAGTATAGTATAGTATAGTATAGTATATAGTATATATAGTATATGGTATATAGTATAGTATATAGTATAGTATAGAAATTAGTGGGGCAAGGAGTATAGAAATCGCTATAGCTTCTCAATTTTGCTGTGAACCTAAAATTGCTCTAAAAACACAAAGTCTTTAAAAATATAGCAAAGATAAATGTAAAAGCTTAATGAATGCTTTAAACATTTCTAAGTAATATACAGATTGCCTTTAAAATTTTTAAATAGCTACTTTACAAGGTTTTCTTATAAACAAGTGATTATATTTGTGTTTCCTGAGAAAAATTACAGGAGATTCATTAGTAATAGGGCTGTTCTTATATGTGATCCTTTGATTCTCATCTTTAATACTATGAGGGCCTGATGTTTTTTACATTTTTTTTTTATTTTTTTATTTTTTATAAACATATAATATATTTTTATCCCCAGGGGTACAGGTCTGTGAATTGCCAGGTTTACACACTTCACAGCACTCACCATAGCACATACCCTCCCCAATGTCCATAACCCCACCCCCCCCTTCCAAGCCCCCTCCCCCCATCAACCCTCAGTTTGTGAGATTAAGAGTCACTTATGGTTTGTCTCCCTCCCAATCCCATCTTGTTTCATTTACTCTTCTCCTACCCCCTTAACCCCCCATGTTGCATCTCCTCTCCCACATATCAGGGAGATCATATGATAGTTGTCTTTCTTCGATTGACTTATCTCGCTAAGCATGATACCCTCTAGTTCCATCCACATTGTCACAAATGGCAAGATTTCATTTCTTTTGATGGCTGCATAGTATTCCATTGTGTATATATACCACATCTTCTTTATCCATTCATCTGTTGATGGACATCTAGGTTCTTTCCATAGTTTGGCTATTGTAGACATTGCTGCTATAAACATTCGGGTGCACGTGCCCCTTCAGATCATTACGTTTGTATCTTTAGGATAAATACCCAGCAGTGCAATTGCTGGGTCATAGGGTAGTTCTATTTTCAATATTTTGAGGAACCTCCATGCTGTTTTCCAGAGTGGTTGCACGAGCTTGCATTCCCACTAACAGTGTAGGAGGGTTCCCCTTTCTCCGCATCCTCGCCAGCATCTGTCATTTCCTGACTTGTTAATTTTAGCCATTCTGACTGGTGTGAGGTGATATCTCATTGTGGTTTTGATTTGGATTTCCCTGATGCCGAGTGATGGAGCACTTTTTCATGTGTCTGTTGGCCATCTGGATGTCTTCTTTGCAGAAATGTCTATTCATGTCTTCTGCCCATTTCTTGATTGGATTATTTGTTCTTTGGGTGTTGAGTTTGCTAAGTTCTTTTTAGATTTTGGACACTAGCCCTTTATCTGATATGTCATTTGCAAATATCTTCTCCCATTCTGTCAGTTGTCTTTTGGTTTTATTAACTGTTTCCTTTGCTGTGCAAAAGCTTTTGATCTTGATAAAATCCCAATAGTTCATTTTTGCCCTTGCTTCCCTTGCCTTTGGCGATGTTCCTAGGAAGATGTTGCTGCGGCTGAGGTCGAAGAGGTTGCTGCCTGTGTTCTCCTCAAGGATTTTGATGGATTCCTTTCTCACATTGAGATCCTTCATCCATTTTGAGTCTATTTTCGTGTGTGGTGTAAGGAAATGATCCAATTTCATTTTTCTGCATGTGGCTGTCCAATTTTCCCAACACCATTTATTGAAGAGGCTGTCATTTTTCCATTGGACATTCTTTCCTGCTTTGTCGAAGATTAGTTGACCATAGAGTTGAGGGTCTATTTCTGGGCTCTCTATTCTGTTTCATTGATCTATGTGTCTGTTTTTGTGCCAGTACCATGCTGTCTTGATGATGACAGCTTTGTAATAGAGCTTGAAGTCCAGGATTGTGATGCCACCAACTTTGGCTTTCTTTTTCAATATTCCTTTGGCTATTCGAGGTCTTTTTTGGTTCCATATAAATTTTAAGATTATTTGTTCCATTTCTTTGAAAAAAATGGATGGCACTTTGATAGGAATTGCATTAAATGTGTAGATTGCTTTAGGTAGCATAGACATTTTCACAATATTTATTCTTCCAATCCAGGAGCATGGAACATTTTTCCATTTCTTTGTATCTTCCTCAATTTCTTTCATGAGTACTTTATAGTTTTCTGTGTATAGATTCTTAGTCTCTTTGGTTAGGTTTATTCCTAGGTATCTTATAGTTTTGGGTGCAATTGTAAATGGGATTGACTCCTTACTTTCTCTTTCTTCTGTCTTGTTGTTGGTGTAGAGAAATGCAACTAATTTCTGTGCATTGATTTTATATCTTGACACTTTACTGAATTCCTGTACAAGTTCTAGCAGTTTTGGAGTGGAGTCTTTTGGGTGTTCCACATGTAGTATCATATCATCTGTGAAGAGTGATAGCTTGACTTCTTCTTTGCCAATTTGGATGCCTTTAATTTCCTTTTGTTGTCTGATTGCTGAGGCTAGGACTTCTAGTACTATGTTGAATAGCAGTGGTGATAACGGACATCCCTGCCGAGTTCCCGACCTTAGCGGAAAAGCTTTCAGTTTTTCTCCATTGAAAATGATATTTGCGGTGGGTTTGTCATAGATGGCTTTGATAATATTGAGGTATGTGCCCTCTATCCCTACACTTTGAAGAGTTTTGATCAGGAAGGGATGCTGTACTTTGTCAAATGCTTTCTCAGCATCTATGGAGAGTATCATATGGTTCTTGTTCTTTCTTTTATTAATGTGTTGTATCACATTGATTGATTTGCGGATGTTGAACCAACCTTGCAGCCCTGGAATAAATCCCACTTGGTCGTGGTGAATAATCCTTTTAATGTACTGTTGAATCCTATTGGATAGTATTTTGGCGAGAATTTTTGCATCTGTGTTCATCAAGGATATTGGTCTGCAGTTCTCTTTTTTGATGGGATCCTTGTTTGGTTTGGGGATCAAGGTGATGCTGGCCTCATAAAATGAGTTTGGAAGTTTTCCTTCCATTTCTATTTTTTGGAACAGTTTCAGGAGAATAGGAATTAGTTCTTCTTTAAATGTTTGGTAGAATTCCCCTGGGAAGCCGTCTGGCCCTGGGCTTTTGTTTGTTTGGAGATTTTTGATGACTGTTTCAATCTCCTTACTGGTTATGGGTCTGTTCAGGCTTTCTATTTCTTCCTGGTTCAGTTGGGGTAGTTTATATGTCTCTAGGAATGCATCCATTTCTTCCAGATTGTCAAATTTGTTGGCGAAGAGTTGCTCATAGTATGTTCTTATAATTGTCTGTATTTCTTTGGTGTTGGTTGTGATCTCTCCTCTTTCATTCATGATTTCATTTATTTGGGTCCTTTCTCTTTTCTTTTTGATAAGTCTGGCCAGGGTTTATCAATCTTATTAATTCTTTCAAAGAACCAGCTCCTAGTTTCGTTGATTTCTTCTATTGTTTTTTTGGTTTCTATTTCATTGATTTCTGCTCTGATCTTTATGATTTCTCTTCTCCTGCTGGGTTTAGGCTGTCTTTCTTGTTCTATCTCCAGCTCCTTTAGGTGTAGGGTTAGGCTGTGTACCTGAGACCTTTCTTGTTTCTTGAGAAAGGCTTGTACCGCTATATATTTTCCTCTCAGGACTGCCTTTGTTGTGTCCCACAGATTTTGAACCGTTGTGTTTTCATTATCATTTGTTTCCATGAATTTTTTCAACTCTTCTTTAATTTCCTGGTTGACCCATTCATTCTTTAGAAGGATGCTATTTAGTCTCCATGTATTTGGTTTCTTTCCAAATTTCCTCTTGTGATTGAGTTCTAGCTTCAGAGCATTGTGGTCTGAAAATATGCAGGGAATGATTCCAATCTTTTGATAACGGTTGAGACCTGATTCAGGACCAAGAATGTGATCTATTCTGGAGAATGTTCCATGTGCACTAGAGAAGAATGTGTATTCTGTTGCTTTGGGATGAAATGTTCTGAATATATCTGTGATGTCCATCTGGTCTAGTGTTTCATTCAATGCCTTTATTTCCTTGTTGATCTTTTGCTTGGATGATCTGTCCATTTCAGTGAGGGGAGTGTTAAAGTCCCCTACTATTATTGTACTATTGTCGATGTGTTTCTTTGATTTTGTTATTAATTGGTTTATATACTTGGCTGCTCCCATGTTAGGGGCATAGATATTTAAAATTGTTAGATCTTCTTGTTGGATAGTTCCTTTGAGTATGATATAGTGTCCTTCCTCATCTCTTATTATAGTCTTTGGCTTAAAATCTAATTGATCTGATAAAAGAATTGCCACTCCTGCTTTCTTCTGATGTCCATTAGCATGGTAAATTCTTTTCCACCCCCTCACTTTAAATCAGGAGGTGTCTTCGGGTTTAAGATGAGTTTCTTGTATGCAACATATAGATGGGTTTTGTTTTTTAATCCATTCTGATACCCTGTGTCTTTTGATTGGGGCATTTAGCCCATTAACATTCAGGGTAACTATTGAGAAATATGAATTTAGTGCCATTGTATTGCCTGTAAGGTGATTGTTATTGTATATTGTCTCTGTTTCTTTCTGATCTACTTCTTTTAGGGTCTCTCTTTGCTTAGAGGACCCCTTTCAATATTTCCTGTAGAGCTGGTTTGGTGTTTGCAAATTCTTTCAGTTTTTGTTTGTCCTGGAAGCTTTTAATCTCTCCTTCTATTTTCAATGATAGCCTAGCTGGATATAGTATTCTTGGCTGCATGTTTTTCTCGTTTAGTGCTCTGAATATATCATGCCAGCTCTTTCTGGCCTGCCAGGTCTCTGTGGATAAGTCTGCTGCCAATCTAATATTTTTACCATTGTACGTTACAGACTTCTTTTCCCGGGCTGCTTTCAGGATCTTCTCTTTGTCACTAAGACTTGTAAATTTTACTATTAGGTGACGGGGTGTGGACCTATTCTTATTGATTTTGAGGGGGGTTCTCTGAATCTCCTGGATTTTGATGCTTGTTCCCTTTGCCATATTGGGGAAATTCTCTCCAATAATTCTCTCCAATATACCTTCTGCTCCCCTCTCTGTTTCCTCTTCTTCTGGAATCCCAATTATTCTAATGTTGTTTTGTCTTATGGTGTCACCTATCTCTCGAATTCTCCCCTCGTGCTCCAGTAGCTGTTTGTCCCTCTTTGCTCAGCTTCTTTATTCTCTGTCACTTGGTCTTCTATATGGCTAATTCTTTCTTCTGCCTCATTTATCCTAGCAGTCAGAGCCTCCATTTTTGTTTGCACCTCATTAATAGCTTTTTTGATTTCAACTTGGTTAGATTTTAGTTCTTTTATTTCTCCAGAAAGGGCTTTTATATCTCCCAAGAGAGTTTCTCTAATATCTTCCATGCCTTTTTTGAGCCCAGCTAGAACCTTGAGTGTTGTCATTCTGAACTCTAGATCTGACATATTACCAATGTCTGTATTGATTAGGTCCCTAGCCTTCGGTACTGCCTCTTGTTCTTTTTTTCTGTGGTGAATTTTTCCGCCTTGTCATTTTGTCCAGATAAAAGTATATGAAGAAGCAAGTAAAATACTAAAAGGGTGGCAACAACCCCAAGAAAATATGCTTTAGCCAAATCAGAAGAGATCCTAAATCGTGAGGGGGGAGAAAGGGGATAAAAAGAGGTTCAGAAAGAAAAAAGAAAAAAAAAAGAAACAATTAAAAAAAGAAACCAATAAAGAAAAATATAAAAAGGAAAAATATATATATATATTAGATAAACTAGTTAAAAAACGCTAAAAAAGAAAAGGGTAAAAGTTAAAAAAATTTAGGAGAAGAAGAGAAAAAAAATTGAAAAAGAAAAATAATTAAATTAACTGCAAGGCTAAACAAGCATGGGGAGAAAGCCATGAGTTCCATACTTTGCTTTCTCCTCCTCTGGAATTCCGCTGCTCTCCTTGGTATTGAAACTGCACTCCTTGGT
>NW_019154087.1:79942580-79980928 GCF_002288905.1 Enhydra lutris kenyoni
AATCATGGGGAGAAAGCCATGAGTTCCATACTTTGCTTTCTCCTCCTCTGGAATTCCGCTGCTCTCCTTGGTATTGAAACTGCACTCCTTGGTAGGTGAACTTGGTCCTGGCTGGATTTCTTGTTGATCTTCTGGGGGAGGGGCCTGTTGTAGTGATTCTCAAGTGTCTTTGCCCCAGGCAGAGTTGCACCGCCCTTACCCGGGGCGGTCTGTGTTATCCGCTCGGGTTTGCTTTTGGGAGCTTTTGTTCCCTGATCGCTTTCTGTAGAGTTCTGGAGGGCGGGAATGAAGATGGCGGCCTCCCGGTCTCTAGCCCCGAGGAGCCGAGTGCCCGGGGCCCCACTCCTCAGTGCGGAGGGCCTGATTTTTTTACATCTTATCACTGATGCCCTCTCCCCAGTTACTGTTAGACTCCTGGTCATGAGAAACATATGTGCTCCATGTTTCCCCGCAACATGAGTTGGTGCTATCACTGACACTCATCTTTTATCTTCCCAAGAGATACCCCCCCATGACTATATGACCTAGAGCACACAAATGACCCAGCAATTAGAGCCATACATTTAGGGCATTAGGTAGATTGATTTTTGCTGCTGTTTCTCAAACTTTAATGTTAAACAGAATAACATGGAAAGCTTACTAAAACAATTTTCTAGGTCCCATTCCCAGAGATTCTAATTCAGTCTTTTGGGATGTGGCCCATGAATTTGCATTTCTAACAATCTCATGGGTTATGCCAATACTGCTGGCCCAAATACCAAAATTTGAGAACTGCTAATCCAAAATATCTCATATACCTTCCTTCAGTTAATCTCTTTTATATAATCTGGCATAAGAGATTTCTACAAATCTTATTTCTTAATCTTAGAAGTGATATGTACACAGGAATAGGCTGCATAGGTCTGTTTCTAGGCCAATTGTGGCTAAAACATGTTTATTTCAGAATGTAAAAAGATGATCATCCTAATCCTAAAATTAATGTCAAATATTTAAAAATGTGTCTATGTAAGCGGTATAAATAAGATACCTACATGGTATATAATTATACATACAGAACCTCACTTTCATTAATATGTTGTCATTTTGAAGCAAACCCATAAACAGCATTTATTACTTCAGAAGGAAAAAGGTAAATTCTAAAACAAGTAAAGGTGGTGCTCATATTGAAAATCCAGTGCCATACAGAAAGTGAAATGCCAAATATATATATCAACTTCCATTTATGAATAGCCTATGCATATAGAATACAAATTACTGTATATTGCATTGCTATCAACAATATTATCATATTTTCTGCACTTACTTGAGAAAATGCATGGAAACAGATATCCTGTAATTGCTACAGTGCTTATTAGAACAATTTCTAATCTAGGTTGTGGAAAAAAATTCCTTTGAGATATATGTAAACAAATGGGGATTTTCCTTTCTTGATCATGAAGACATAGAGTCGCTTGAGAAAATATTTGAAGCAGTCTGGCCATCCATATAGATCATCAGTGTAGTCCATTATTACTGTATAATTTTTTAAATATTTTATTTATTGGAGAGAGAAATAGAGCATGAGCAGAGTGGGGGAGAGGGGAAGGAGAGAGGGGCACAAGAGGGAGAAGCAGGCTCCCTGCTGAGCAGGTAGAGGATTCAGGGCTGAATCCCAAGGCCCCAGGATCATGGTCTGAGCCTAAGGCAGAATCTTCACCAACTGAACCACAGGTGCCCCTATTTTGGAATATTTTTTCCTCCTTCAAGCTGGTACTCTTTTCCTGAATCTGATATACCAAGGACAAGCTAATGTTCTGGAGTGTGTTCACAAGCAATGACAAGTTAATTGTTCTGGAGTAGAGTGAACACAGATTTAATGCATCATGATGTCATTTTTGTGTGCATTAATAGCTCAACTTCACATTAGCATTTATCACACACCATAGACTATTTTGTATTCTACAGTGCACAAAAACTGATTCTCCCATAGGCTTGATTTCTCTCTTTCAAGTAGTAGTCCAAAAAGATGAACTATGGTCCTCAGATACAGAATATGTGTGTCAAAATGCTAAGAAGAAAATGAGCAAGACATTCACTCTTTGTAGCTAACTATAAAGCAAATGAGCAAGACATTCACTCTTTGTAGCTAACTATAATCTAAACTGTATCAGTAACATTTATCTTGGAGCAAACATTTTCTTCTAACTGCTAATATTAAGTCTTATGGAATAACCACTCTGTTGTACAGAGACTGTGTCCCTCCAAAAATTAAACCAATTCATTTTTTACTCTACAATGAATAATCATCTACTCTTTCTAAAACACTGTCATTGGCTTAACCTAGACAAGGTTAAGGTGAATTAGAAATTACCTCAAAATAATAAGGATCAGATTGTAGATTTACGAAGAATATAAAAAGATAATTTATAAAAACTCAATAGTAAATACATTTAAAAGATTCAACTTTATTGGAATATTTTACACTTGAATATATAGGAAGTATAATTTACCAGTCTAGAGGTGGGCAAGTGGTCTATACTGGTTTTCAAAATGAAGTGGTGATTCCTGTCCTAGGTCTGCAAGAATAAAAATGAATTGACAGAAATCATGGAGGTAGGGGTACACAGTGTGAAAGCTCTAAAACTGTGGGAGGAGCTACCTATAAAATAAATTATATATGCCATTTGCTATGTTTTAGGTATATAATAAAGTGATGGAATAGGGTTTCTGATGAGAATTGGGTTGGGTGTCAGAACATGAAAAATAAAGATTAGGAATATCAAATAAGTAATTATAACAACTCAGGTTTAATTCCATGCCCCTTTGCTACAAGATCAGTGAACTTAGAAAAACCACTTAACCTTAACACTTTGGATTTCCCATATGTTAATTGTGATGATAACAACACCTACTTAATAGGGTTAGTGTGTAAATTCTGTTATCATTGCTGGCATACAGTGCTATATATATAGATAGATATCTATCTATCTGTGTATATGTATACATATATGTATGTATATATATGTATAGGTAAATACATATCTATGTATATATAGGTAGATATAGATATCTATCTATATATGTATAATGTATGTATAAAATTACTATCATAATATTTAAAGTCAATTTTAATCTAAAAGAAAAAGTTATTCAATGAAAGGATATGTAAGAAATCATATTATTTCCAATGGCTTCTAGCTCACAATTAGCTTCCAAATTACTAACTACTGATTTTTTTAAAATATGAACACACTCAAGGCAAAGGGAAATACAATGAATGGATGCTAGTGTAATATTATTCATAGTGATTAGTTATCAATGAAATAGCACATCTTAATCTCAGTACATTATCTACTGAACTTTTGAGTTTAAAATGAGAGTCTAAATATTGTATCTGAGGGAAATAGTTTTCTTTGTTCAAATGAACAGATGCATGAATTTAAAGGCTAATGTAAAATGTTGTGCAAGTGATAAAGGCTCAGTATATATTTATTGAACAGACAAATGGGCTCCTGGGAAACAGGGAAGACTATATCAACTTTTAGAAATAGTAGTACAAAGAATGATGAGTTGAAGATTCAGTCTTCATCTTCATCTTTCTCTTTTTCTTATTTGCTTTCTTACCTTCCTTGGCTGAGAAACTGAGGCATAAAACTATTAGGTGCAACAAAGCAAGAAAGGTAGCCACCATGAAGTTTGGAGAGGGAGGTGGATGGGAGCTCAAAGTGCAATGTCAGAGTCTAGATGAACCAAGGCAAGTTTCCAGGAGAGAAGCAAAGGCTAGGCTTGGGAAGTTATAACAAGAGCAAGGGTGAGAAGAGCATATATATACAGAGAATTAGAATGGTGTGGGATGTCAGAATCTGATCAGTGGAAGTCATGACATTTAGAGTGAGTAACAGAAAAAGAGTAAGCAGGGCAACTGTGCAATAGGCCTAATCAGTAAGGTACGCTCAATAAGAGAGTTTAAGTAGAGTGAGGAGGGCATTCACCTAGAAGGCAAATAGAGACTGTTGCAATGAGGAAAGTAACAGTGAACGTGAGCTACTGGGGCATAATCATGGTGACAGGGTCGTGCATGCATGGGGGCATCTTTGTATGGGGTGTCAGAAAACAAATCTCAAAGGGAAGCACCCTGTTATGGGATGACAGAGCTAAGTTGGGTGAGGAGGACATCCTGAGATGAAGTGCTGAAACCCACAAGCAGTGGGAAAAACTGAGTTGGGGAGAAGAAACTCAAAAAGAGGAAAAACTAGAATGAACCTTGTAGTTTAGATCTAAATGGAGTATTTCACTGTAAAGTCATGTCTTTTAACATATAAAGATAGATGTAGAAATACAGATATTAATATGAATGAGTATATGTGTGCATGGATGCATACATGTACAGCCTAATTATATCCCCTGAGATGGCTTGGGGCATGGAATAAAAATCAGCACAACTAGTACTTGTACTTTGGTTTCTACTTAACATTTTTCCCTCAAAACAAAAACAAAACAGAACCAATTGGAGAAATTGCTGATTCATGGGCTGGGGCAAAGAAAATATAAAAGACGTAGAGTGTCTTCTGCCAGAAAGAATGCTTAATAAAAAAGTATATTATAAAAGGATACAAAATAATAGAATTTCTCTTCCCAAATCTGGAACAGTTCAAAATTTTACTGAAGTATGAAGAATTACATAATTACAGTACATTTCCCAGAAAAATACTTATTAATTGTGTTGGGAAGACATACTGTATAGTGGAGAAGTGTGGCAGACAGTAAATACCTTCATAAGGTTAGCAACATGAAGTTCATCAGTAACAGGGCAAAATGACATGCTGTGCCAATGCATAGGATGCAATGAGGATACAGCAACATTTGGAATGCCCTTCCTCTGATATTCCTGTATAAAATACATAACTTGAATCAAGTGCTTATGAAACATCAGGCAAATGTGATTTGAGGGACATTTTACAAATACCCTATAATCTTCAAAATATCAAGGTCATAAAAATTAAGATAAAGACTGAGGAACTCACCCAGACTGAATAAAACTGAAGAAACGAGGCTATAATGTTCACTATAATTCTCAGCTGGAAACTTTTGTTCTAAAAGGTATTCCTGAGACATGAGTTCATTCTAGAATCAGATGGTATTTATATTAATTAGCTGATCTGACAATGTTTCTTAGTTATAAAGGAAAATGTCTGTGGTCATAAAAAATACAAACTGAAGTCAGGAGAAAGATAAGACATCGGATCAGCAAATACTTTCAAGTGGTTCAAAAACTTATTTTTACTATTCAATTTTTCTTTAAGTTTGAGATTGTTTAAAAGAAGATGGACAGCAAAGAAGTTTACTTGTTAAATAAAACTATTTCTATTGAGTTTGTGGAAATTCAAATGGAAGTATAAATACAAAAGTACAAGCTCATTTATACATATTTTTTCCAATCTCTTTCTATCTTGATAAGGTCAGGCCAACTAACATAAAATAGTTGAGTAGTTGATAAATTGATTTTGCCTTTTCTTTGTTCTTCATAAATGGACTTCATATTCAAGTCAGTCTTTTTTTAAAGTTTTTCATTTATAACTAGAATTTTTTTTTTGTAAAAATGACTTACATGCATATCTTTCCTCTTTCGATTTCCCAGAGGCAACAGCTTTCTAATGAGCACCTATGGAAGCAAACAAAAACACACACACAAATATATGTGTGAATGGATATGCACATGTATCTCACACATGCATCCATACACACAAATATATGTATGAAACATAATAAAAATAAATACACATATATGTATGTATGTGTGCATGTATTTTTATGCATGCACACATATATTCTCCCAAAAAGGAATTTATAATATATATTTTTCTGAAATCTACTATTTGTATTTTCCAGGTAATCACACACATAATTCACACTCTGTTTTCTCCCAGATGTTTAATACTTTGTTATACATATGTAATCAGTACAGTTGAAATTATTATTGGGTTTGTTACAAATTTTAATGTAACAGATATGCTGCAATCAATATCTTAGTGTGTGTGTGTATGTGTGTGTATAAATACATATGCATATATATATAAAGTAATTGCCCAACTGATATTCAAGAAGTTTGTAATCATAAAATTCATGCCAGCAGTCTAAGAGAAAACCAGTTTTCTCACCTCCTATTCCTGGCTATTATTAATATTTTAAGTATTTGCCAAACTAATATTTAAGAAATATCCATTATAGTAGTTTTCATTTCTTTACTTATGATAACCCTGGACTTCAGAAGCTTTCATTTTTCAATAGTATAGCATTATTTAGGGATCATTTTAACTATCTGTTCTGAGAGATTAGAAATAAATGTTTATTTAGCTATTTAGTATAAGGATGGCATATTTTTTAAGGGCACATTCATATGTCACCTTTGTCATATCATGGCCATTGAGAAATGTTATTATCAACCAAATTGAAATATTAATGAAAGCAGATCAGTGTATTGTCTCCTTGTAAAAACAATCAACCACCCTTGACATGTGTGTGGAATTCTTTCTTTCAGTCAGTCAACAGTCAACACATACCCACTGAGAACATAATGGAGGTCAGACCCTAGTTTGGACACTGGAAATTTGGCAGTTAACAAAACAGACAAAAATCTTACACTCACAGAAATTATATTCTACTGAAGAAAATATACACTGATTGTCTCAAAATGTAGTAACAACACATTATAAAGCTTATAAATATAATTTTCATAAAAGGGAAATACTTGTCCAGAATTTTGAATCTTTAAGTCTGTAAGCATTGAAATTCTTTCTGTTGGAGGGTGCTTAGGTGAACACTGCTCAGTGAAGACACTGTCAATTTGATTCGGATATTTTCATGGACACATAGTTCCTTAAAATTTGATACCATCATTTACTTTACAGCCTAGTATTGCCTACTTGGAAACCACTGATTGTTTCAGTCTTTGTTATTGTATAAAATTCTAATCAGATCTATTATGTGCTGACTTTGATTTTGCAATTCTAGGCAGAAAGTTAAAAAGAAGTTGTGCTTCCAGGTGCTAGGAAGATGTCCCCATTTCCTCAATGTATCAGGTTTGGAAATATGTATGTATTAATTTAATAACAAATTAAATTTTAAAAAATTAAAAAATTAATTTTTCTGAATTTTTAAAATTTTTTTCCTGATGCTGATTTGTTTTTGCAATCAAATATTTCCATTTTAGTGTATTCTCATTTTACAATTTACAGTTTTTCTCTACAAACTGATTTTTAAAGGTGGCATAAAGTCAATAAATAAAATGCCACTGAGTTTAATAATTTTCTATTTCTTACTAGCTAAAAGTAAAGTTTACTGTCCAACTGTAATTTCTTAGTATATTCCATTTAATAACATTTGATCACACCAATATTTTTCCTTCCAACAATAGATTACAAAGGATTAAACAATTTTTTATTTAGAAAATGACTTAAAGTTTAGAGATATTTTCATAACTTTTTATTCTTTTAAAGATTTTACTTATTGAGAGAGAGAGAGCACACAAGCGGGTGGAGAGACAAAGGGAGAGGGAGAAGCAGACTCCTCACTGAGCAGGGAGCCTGCTGTGGGGCTCAACATCAGAACCCTAGGATCATGACCTGAGTTGAAGGCAGATGCTTAACTGACTGAACCACGCAGGTGCCTTATGATATTTTCATATTTTTAAGAAAACTTAAGAAATTTAAAGTTTTTTGAGAAGTATAATGGTCACAATAAATGAAGTTTGGGGATTTGAAGTTTAAAGGTTACTTAATTACATGGAGAAGTTTGCCTATGTATAAAATTCATAGGATACATAAAATCAAATAATTTTCATATTATATATTTTTAAAATCCATAGCTAATTTTATGATTTTTTAAAAAGTACTGGAATTAAATGCATTAAACTATAAAAAAATCAAAGAATGATGGGGATGCAGATAATTTTAATATTCCTCTAAAAATGTTTTTGTACTTTCAAATTCTTTAATGTCGCCAAAACTAATTATAACCATTTCTTCAATACTCGTCCTGGGCCAGACCCTTTCCATGAATTTTGGAGATCTTACGTAATTTAAATTTTATCACCTAACTACTTAAAATGTTTAATTACATAACTTTCGGTGAACAATATATTCTTTAAAAACAAACCAATAGGGATGTGTAGGTGGCTCAGTCAGTTAAACATCTTCTTTCATTTACCTTCGGCTCAGGTCATGATCCCTGGGTCCCATGCTCAAGTCCCGCATTGGGCTCCTTGCTCAGTTGGGAGCCCGCTTCTCACTCTGCCTGCTGCTCCCCCTGCTTGCATGCTCTCTCTCTGACAGATAAATTAATAAAATCTTTAAAAATAAAATAAAAACAACCCTATGAAGTATCATTTCTTTATAGATAGGAAATTTTAGAGTAAGGATTTTTACTCATAGAATCTTTCTCCCAAGTCCATCTTAATATCTACTACTTTGTAATATCTAGTACTTTGTACTACTTTGTACTTTGTATCCTGTCACTTAATTATTAGTTTTACAAATGGAAAAACTTAGTATTAAAATGATGTTTAGTGATAAAGTAGAAGTAACACATTTCAGCTTGAATAACTCACAGTTATACACCAAAAAACGGAGCTAATTCATGATGTTGTATCAGTAAAAATAATATAAAATTCAGAGGAGTTTTAGTGAAAAGTTAATTCAGTGAGAAAAAAGCAAATGGTCAATAATGCCACATAAAATGAACAGTTCTAAGAATTCAATTGCTTAATACATGTTAGTTTTTAAAGTAGTTTTTTTGTAAAATAATTGTTACTCAGTCTCTAATGTGAGGTTGATTCACACGCACACTGATACATAATACAGATCACTGTGAAAAGAGAGATCTCCAAATAATTATAAATAAGGCAGTGAATGTTAGCATGATAATGGAGGTACAGGTAGAAATCCACAGTGAATTAAACAAAAGAGATTACTGGATCTGCAAAGATGAATGAAGGGTGCTTAGAAATTATTAAAGTCAGTCATTGATATCTGGACATCTGAAGAGAAGAGAAATAGCAGTTACTAAGCAATGAGTTTACAGGGCACCTTTAGAGGAAACATACATTTTATACATGTATACATATATACACAAAATATACACATGTATACATATATACAAAAAAATCAAAGCTTAATTTCAAAAGAGGGAGCACTGAAAAATAGATGTAGACCCTATTGTGATGGACCCAAAACAGACTAAGCATTTATATTTTATTTATTGGACAATAGTCTGCTTTTGAAGGTACCTGAGAACTAGAATACTAATAGGATTGGATTAGCTGTGAGTATCAGACAGTTCTAAAATAAGAGTTTTGATAGCAGCTAATTCTCTCTCAGTAAAGAATTATTTGAAGTGGTCAATTCAAGGACGATTTGGTGTTACACGATATAAAGGGCCCAGACCTTTTCTATCTTCTTGCACTGTCATGCGTCGATTTCATTCCCAGTGTGACCTCATGATTTTATATGTCTTCTGCCAGTCAGAAGGAAGTCAGAAACAGGATGTGTCATGTCACTAGATTTATATATACCACTCCCACTTACATTCCATTTGCCAGAATGGAGTCAGTGAACCACATGTGCATGCAAAGGAGGCTTGGAAATATATTCATTTTTCTAGGTGGCATGTGCCAAGCTAAATATCAAGCAAGGGTTTTATTACTAAGTAGAAAAGGAAGAATACATATTGAGAGCAATTAATGTTCTTTCCAACAGTAGATCTATGATCTGAATTTAAAATTAGTGGGATTATATATTTTGCTGGATAAGAAAGAATTGGAAAAATTGAGCGACATCCCATTTTCAAAATGAGGGAAAATATAAAGGTGGGCTATAAATGTGATAACACAGAATATTTTAAAAGAATTAAGGATGGGGGGGGGAAGTTGTAACATAGTCAACATAGCAGAAATCAGCCTTTAAGAAAGAAGTTGCAAGAGAACAAGAATATTGCTGTGTTTTGAAAGCCAAGAAAACATTTTATAAAGAGTGGTCAACTATATCCAGTAAGGCAGCAATTACTAAATGCATGTGTATTTTTTTTAATTAATTGGTTTATTTGATAGAGAGCAAGAGAGTGCACAAGCAGGAGGGGCAGGGAGAGTGAGAGAACATCTCAAGCTGACTCTGTGCTGAACCCAAAGCCCAATGTAGTGCTTGATCTCACAACCCTGAGATCATAACCTGAGCCAAAACCAAGAGTCAGATACTTGCCTGACTGTGTCATCCAAGTGCCCCTAAATGTATGTGGTTATAGATAAAAATGCTGGAATGGACAGTTAAGAATATTGGTCCAGGGGCACCTGGGTGGCTCAGTTATTAAGGGTCTGCCTTCAGCTCCAGTCATGATTCCAGAGTCCTGGAATTGAGCCCCACATCAGGCTCCCTGCTTAGCGGGAAGGCTACTTCTCTACCACTCCATCTGCTTGTGTTCCCTCTCTCACTGTCCCTCTCTTTGTCAAGTAAATAAATAAAAATCTTAAATTTTTTTTTTAATTTAAGAAAAGAATACCAGTAACATCGAACACTCATTGTAGCAAATGGCAAGGACATATTTCATTAAATTGTAAACTTTAGATATCTTAGAAAAAAGGTAGAATATTTTATTCACTGTTCTTGTAAAGGGAAGAAATATAATTGGGTTTTAGCCTCTGAGAATAACACTGCCATGGTCCTTCCTTTTCTTCTCCCTCTTTTACCTTCTGTCTCGGTCTCTATCTTCTTTTCTCTGCTTTACTAAGGTATACTTTCATTAAATTTGATAACAGTATCTTTTGAAGAGTAAAATGTGTAATATACTATAAAACTCGCCAATTTTAAAAGTATGGCTTGATGAATCTTATGTATAGTTGTGTGATATCAGCATAATCAAACTATAGTACATTTTACCATCTCAGAAATTCTTTCCTAAAACATTGTATGTACTTCCCATCTTCCACATAATTTCTGCATTTCTTGACGTGTATATGCATGGAATCTTCACCAGCCTTTTCTATGTAGATTCTGCCCCTGACAGCTTTTGCAGTTCATTCATCTTGTGAATAACACATTGATTTTTATTGCTCAGTAATATTCCATTTTATAAAATTATTCGCACATTCATTATAGTGGATATTTGGTTTGTTTTCATTCTGGGGCTAATTTAATAAAGCTGATAAAAACACTAATTTTCAAGTGTTTTTATGGACATATCCTTTCAACTCTTTGTGATAAATGCTCAAGAGAGAAATGTGTGAGGGTATTTAGTCCTTATTCTCATCAGCAATTGGTAGTCTGATTTTTAGCCATTATATTGGGTGTATAATGTTGTCTTATTATTTGTAGATATATATATATCTACTTAGTAGATATATACATAAATATACGTATATATATACACATATATACATACAAGATATCATGCATCTTTTCATTTGTCATTTTTATTTTGTTTTGTTTTGTTTTTGTTAGTTATTGGTATATCCTCCTTGATAAAATTAAAATATTTTTGCCATTTTTAATTGAGTGATTTGTTTTGCTATTGAATTGTTCAGTATGTTTTTGTACACAAACTCTCAGGTGTATTTTTTATAAATATTTAATTCAGTATGTGTCTTTCCCTTCAATGTTTTTAATTTTCTTAACAATGTCTTTTAAAGAACAGAAGTTGTGGGGCACCTGGGTAGCTCAGTGAGTTGGGCCTCTGCCTTCAGCTCAGGTCATGATCTTGGGGTCCTGGGATCAAGCCCCTCATTGGGCTCTCTGCTCAGCTGGGAGCCTGCTTCCCCTCTCTCTGCCTGCCACTATAACTACTTGTGATAGCTCTCTCTCTCTCTCTCTCTATGAAATAAATAAATAAAATCTTTTAAAAAAATAAAGAACAGAAGTTGTGATCTTGATAAACTCTACTAGTTCTAGTAGAGTTTTTTATGACATTGCATAGAATATTGTCATCTCTAATCAAACAAGATCTTTAATTTATATGCCTTATATTTATCTTAATTGTCTTAAGAAGATGAATATTTTTTACTGTGATTTGGAACTTGAGAGGAAAATTTGTTCTTTCAGCATGAAGTATAGTATAAGTTCTTACTTTATCATAGTTGTCATTTTTCAGGTAGAAGATTTTTTCCCCACCCAGTTCACTGAGAAGTTTTGCTATAATTGAATATTAAATTTTGTCAACTTTTTGCATCTTTTGATACAATCAAGATTCTTCTACTTTAATCTATTTACATAATGGATTACATCGAGTGATTTTCAAAAATTAAATCAATCTTAGATTCATGCAAAAGATCCTACTAAGTTATGATACATTTCCCTTTTTTATGTAGCTGGATTTAATTTGCCGATATTTTATTAAGGTTTGTGTTTCCATGTTCATAGAAGTTCTTGAAAAGTACTTTTACTTCCTTGGAAGTTTTGGCTGGTTTTGGTATCTAAATAACGAGTCGGGTCAGTTAGAATCAATTGTTCCATCTTTAATTTGTTGGATGATTGTGTCTGTCATTGATATTTTTTCTTCTTTAAATTTGATAGAATTCCCCAGTAAAAATGACTGATAATGAAGTTTTCTTTGTAAGAAGGCTTTTAATTAAAATTTTATTTGTCTATATATGGAATATATTTTTATATAGAAAATAGACACACACACACACACATATATATATGTGTATATATATATATATATATATATATGCTTTTTGTCAATATATATAGGCCACTTCAGGTCATTTCTTCTTGAGTGAGCTGTGGTAGTTTGTGTAGTTCAAGGAATTTGACCACTTCATATGACTGTCATTCATAATAAAGTTTTTGAATAGAGTTACTCATAATAATTCCTTATTATCTTTCTAATGTCTATAGGATCTGCCATGATCTTTTTCATTCTTGATATCAATAATTTTTGTCTTCTCTTATTTTATCTTGATAGGTCTGGCTAGAAATTCTTAAAATTTAATCATCTTTTCAAAGAAACAGCTTTTGTCTTCATTGGTTTTACTATTTTTTTTAAATGTTTTCCATTTAATTATTTTTTCAGTTTTCATTATTTTCTTCCTTTGGTTCTTTATATTCTCTTCCCTCTTCTTAGTGTTTTTTGGTTTGTTTTTTTTTCAGGTTAAAGTAGGTATCGTTTATTTTGGGATGTTCTTCCCTTTTAATATGAGTATGTATTTCTCTACATTTGTCTTCAAATGCCTTAGGTGCATGCCACAAATTTTTATGTTTGGTGTTCTCATTTATATTCAGTTCAAAATATTTTTCAATTTTCCCTTTGATGGGTAGCTCACACTGTGGATTTGACATTGTTGAGTGCTGCATTTTGTTGAATTGTATAAAATACTTTTGAATTTTGCCTGGCATACTACTATGCAGTTTGAGGATTGTTTTGTCCCTTTAGAGGCTTTTGAAAACTTTTTTCTATGGCAGATCCAGAACAGTCTAGTCTAGGGCCATTTTAGTCTCTCTGCAAAGATCTGACCTTTATGAGGGCTATGCCCAATCCCTGTGTGATCCAGGTGTCCAGTTTGAAGAACCTAACTTCCAGCCCCATTTGGCCGACAACTTTGCAGGGTTTCTATCCTGTCCCTTCACATATGTACCTGTCAGCATCCAAAGACTCAGGCAGGCCTCCACAAATCTGCAGTGCTCTCTCTCTCTCCCTCTCTATGTAGCTCCCTCCTCTCCAGTCCTCATGTTGGGAATTCTGACAAGTCCAGCCTCTCCAAACTGATTTCCCTCAGTTTAATTCAGCAAGCCCCCCCAGGTTATTGTAATTTCCTATCCAAGTTCTAGCTTGGAGACTGAGACTGAGGGAATAATAGGGTTCATTGTTTCCTTTCTGTCAGGGATGACAGCTCTTCACTGCCTGTTCTCCAATGTCTGAAAGTGCATGCCTAAGTTTTTTTGTTTTGTTCTTTCCATTTCCTTGTGGCCAATGGGAACGTTTTATCGTAGTTAACCCTTTAACCCACTGGGTCACCCAGGCACCGCAACCCTTAATGGGCAGAAGTAAAAGCCATTCTCTCACTCCCTCTCTGCCATTCTGCCTCTTTTTCTCTCTTGCTTTCTTCCCATTGTCATTCGAGAAGCGAATGGACATTTATGGGGGGAAGAAAAAGGATTTAGTTGATCACAGCACGAAGATGAAAATATATAGTGTAATTTGTAGAGTGACACCATAGAAGAACTGGGAGAGGATGAGAGAGTAACAATAATTTCTGTAACTGTAATTTCTTTAGCACTCAATATGTAGGAGGTCAGCTAATGCAATACATACCAACTAGTTTTCCAACAGGGCATCAAGGAAAACACAGATCTATTTACAAATCATTAGAAAATTCTTAGGAACATAAAAGCGTAATTTTAACCATGTTGTAAGTATATATGGATTTGAATTAAGGGGGAAAAAGACAGTTTGTTTAAAGAAGGGGTACCAGCAAGTGATTATGATGAATCTTTTCCATTTCCTTCTAGTAATTAGTGTTTAATCCTTCTAACTTCAATGAGTTTCTCAAGCCAGTTCCATTGGCATCAGCAGCCTCTGCTCAATCTAAAATGCAGAAGGCTACGTTGCAACAAATAGATTTGTGCATTACCTCATAATGCCAACTTTATTAGCAGTTTGGCTTTCATGCAGTATCTATATTAATCACATTCCACAAGTGTACAAGTGTGTCAGTTGTTTCCCTGTGCTGATTGGTAAGCCTTTAGTGCCAAAGTCACTAGCTAAGTAAGCTGAAGGATAAATCCATAAGGTTTATTATTATTAAAGGCTCAAAGCAGAGAAGCAACACAAAGATTGTCAGTAGCAGAGAGTGGTGGATACTCACAAATGTACACATAATATAATATTATATAAAACATTAAAATTTCATGGATTAGTCAAATGTTAATACATATTATTGTAGACTCAGGAAAAAATGAACTTTTCTTGAAAAATAGAGTTTTTAACTCAAAAGCTTTTAAATTTTTTTGGGACAGTAAAAGCCAACTGATGATTAAAGATTGTTTAAAATGTGAAATCAAACAAGGGTGAGTCTGTGAGTCTGCCAGCTAGAGAATGGACTAGATTGGCTCATTGGATCTTTTAAAAATGTGACAAAGAAGCAGACTTAGACATAGAAGATAAAATTTTAAAATCATTTAATTCACATAACTAATTGATCCTCTGAAAGGTTTGGATTTGTACATCGATAACCATTTTGCACTAATAAAAAGACAGAAATGTAGAGGCTGCTTTTAGACAACAGGCTTGAGCAATGGAAACTTGATCAGGGTAAAAGGGCTCCTAGCAACCACCTGGCTAACTACAGGCAGGCCCATCAGGCAACCAACCTCAAAATATCCATTAGCCCTAGCTGACCAATGGGCTACTCACAAGCAGGCACAGTTACCACAAAAGGGAAAATTCCATAGGTAGCCATACATCTTCACCCTCCCTCTTTAAAAACAGCCCCTATCTACTGTCTCTAAGTGCCCCTATCTCCTGTGCTGTATATTCAATACCCACAGCCTTGTGGCAGACAGTCTCTCCTCCGCTGTCCTGCCAGGTGTGTTCAAGAAATTTCTGTCTCCTCTGTTCTGCTTTTAGTGAATCCTTTCACCACCTACACCACCAGCTTCCATTCAGTTATCGCTCCACATTTGGGGGTCCCCATCCAATTGGAAGAGACACCACAAAACAGTGAGGCAATGGTACTGTGGTAAGCAGAATAATGATCCTTCAAGCATATCTACATTCTAATCACTGGAGACTGTAATTATGTTCCCTTACATGCAAAAGGGAATTTGTAGATATGATTAAGTTAATGACATTTAGATGGGGATATTATCCTGAGTTACCCTGGAAGGTGCATTTTTATCACAAGTGCCCTTAAAAGTAGAAGAGGAACATCGCCAAAGGCAAGGGAAGCAAGGGCAAAAATGAACTATTGGGATTTTATCAAGATCAAAAGCTTTTGCACAGCAAAGGAAACAGTTAACAAAACCAAAAGACAACTGACAGAATGGGAGAAGATATTTGCAAATGACATATCGGATAAAGGGCTAGTGTCCAAAATCTATAAAGAACTTAGCAAACTCAACACGCAAAGAACAAATAATCCAATCAAGAAATGGTCAGAGGACATGAACAGACATTTCTGCAAAGAAGACATCCAGATGGCCAACAGACGCATGAAAAAGTGCTCCACATCACTCGGCATCAAGGAAATCAGGAAATGACAGATGCTGGCGAGGATGCGGAGAAAGGGGAACCCTCCTACACTGTTGGTGGGAATGCAAGCTGGTGCGACCACTCTGGAAAACAGCATGGAGGTTCCTCAAAATGTTGAAAATAGAACTACCCTATGACCCAGCAATTGCACTACTGGGTATTTACCCTAAAGATACAAACGTAGTGATCCGAAGGGGCACGTGCACCCGAATGTTTATAGCAGCAATGTCTACAATAGCCAAACTATGGAAAGAACCTAGATGTCCATCAACAGACGAATGGATAAAGAAGATGTGGTATATATACACAATGGAATACTATGCAGCCATCAAAAGAAATGAAGTCTTGCCATTTGCGACGACGTGGATGGAACTAGAAGGTATCATGCTTAGCGAAGTGAGTCAATCAGAGAAAGACAACTATCATATGATCTCCCTGATATGAGGGAGAGGAGATGCAACATGGGGGCTTAAGGGGGTAGGAGAAGAGTAAATGAAACAAGATGGGATTGGGAGGGAGACAAACCATAAGTGACTCTTAATCTCACAAAACAAACTGAGGGTTAATGGGGGGAGGGGGTTGGGGGGGTGGGATTATGGACATTGGGGAGGGTATGTGCTATGGTGAGTGCTGTGAAGTGTGTAAACCTGGCGATTCACAGACCTGTACCCCTGGGGATAAAAATATATGTTTATAAAAAATAAAATTTAAAAAAAAAAATAATAAAAAAAAATAAAGTAGAAGAGGGAGGTAGAAAATCAGAGAAATGGCAGCATGAGAATTTCTCAACTTAATATTGCTGACTTTGAATATGGGAGAATGAGACCATGAGTCAGGGAAAGTAGACAGCCTTTAGAAGTTGGAAAATGCAAGGAAATTGGTTTTTTCCTCAAGGTTCCAAGAAGGAATACAGTCCAGTGATATCTAGATCTTAGCCCTAGGAAATCTCTGTCGGACTTCTGATGTACAGAACTGTAAAATAATAAATGTGTGCTTTTTTAAGTCATCAAGTTTATGGTTATGTTTTATAGGAGCAATAGAAAATTTAGCATCATAATAACCAAGGAAGGTAAGACAAATGATCTACCAATGCAACTGATACACTAGTATAATTCAAGAAAACTTCTAGTTCCCAGGAAATTTAAACTTTTGTTATTTATATGCTTTGAAATTTATATAGGAATGGTATGTTATTCAATACTGCTATAATAACAAATGGCCCCAATATCTCTGTAGTTTTCAACAGAAATTGTATGTGTTTTTCACTTTGAATGTAGGCTGGAGGTGAGCTGTGGCTCTACGCCAGGTTGCAACTCTGGGTCTGCTTATCCATGTAGGCAGGGAAAGTGAAACTCTCTATATATGGGAATGCCCACCCCAATGGCAGATATGAAGAGCAAGAGAGCAAGCAGAAAATCAAGATGCCACTTTTAGCATTTCTGCTTATATGCGGTATTCATAGAATCAACTCAAATTCAATTGACCAATGCATATCACATGTCCTTGTGCAAAATCAGTAAGACAGGGACTACTTTCTTCCCAATGGAGATGGGAAAGACACATGACAATATGCAGGGAAATGTATAATCCTAATAGAGAAAGAGTATATGAAATTGCTAACATAAGTAATAAAGTCTGCCTTGCACTGCTTTATTGCAGTTTTATATATTCTTCTTATAATAAAAATGCCAAATGGAGACTAAAGTATTTAGATTTTCCAATGAAAAGAAAATGGCTATATCCCATGATTACACACACACAGACTCACACACAAGCATGCCCATACATACACACTTAAATATTTATGCATATGCATATTTACATATATAGATATATGTATATATGTATATGTTTCTTAATTCATATTTCCTATCAAGTGACAGGTTGAACATGGTCTTTTGTACCCTTTATTTCCTGTGTTTCCTGGTTTTTAGATCTGGACACTTGATCTGGTACAGGATTAACCATTTGTCAAGCATATTTATAAATGGTCTGTGTGTACTTGGGGGCACATTACATCCTATTGTATTATTAGTAGCCATTAAAATTATTATCTATATTGAACACTACATCTGAAACTAATGATGTACTATGTGTTGTCTAACTGAATTTAAAAAATTAAAAATTAAAACAATAAAATTATCATCTGTATTTATTGTTTCATTAGGAGTTTGCAAAGCCTAATTACTATTTTATAGATTTTTTTAAGAGATCATGTAATTTCATAAGGAGAAAATTTTTCTCATCAACTAGATAAATAAGAAAAGGAGGTTAAATGCTAAATTTTTTCTCTTTGTTTATAAAATTTCAGAGTAATGAGTGTGTTTCCTAACAATTTGGGGAAATTATGGAATAAAATTTGATTACTTAACAATATCTTTCTGATCTCATGGCTTTTAATCCATTTCATATATTTTAACCTTTGAGTACTTGTTATCGGTGCCAAAATTGTGACCATCACATTCAATAAGAGCCTCTTCTAATGGACTTCTGAATCTGTTTCATATAATTTTAACAATTTTTGGTAGCTTATATACATAAAATATATGCATATTTTCAAAATAACAATACCAGTAATATTAAGAAAATCAGTAATTTAGTTATAGGGTATTTTTTCAGATTTTTAGGTCCTTACAAAGGCATTTCCTTTTATTAAACCTAAATTAGTGTGTACTGATTTACAAAGTACTCTAGGTTTGAACAAATTACTATTTCAATGTCACTTGAAATAATTTCTCTTAATGTAGTAATGTTCCCTATTATACCAATTCATTTGTTTCCTTTCCTGAATAAATTGTTTTTATTCTTCTTATTTTTTATAGTTATGTTATTTTTTGTAGTTATGTTATTTATTCTTATTTTTATTATTTATTATTTTTTGTAATTATGTTAAACATTTACACATTTTAAAAATACAATTTATGAGATGTTACAGGAATATTATGTCAGTTCAAGCATTTCAGACATTTCAGTGTTTTTTTTTTTTAAGATGTTACTTATCGATTTTATTTTAGAGAGAGAGAAAGAGAGCAGGGGAAGGGGCGGAGGGAGGGGGATAGAATCTCAGGCAGACTCTGTGCTGGCACAGAACCCATCATAGGACTTGATCTCATGACCTTGATATCATGACCTGAGCCAAACCAACAGTTGGAAGCTTAACCAACTGAGCCATCCAGGTGCCCCATCAATGTGTTTTACGATAAAATTTTAATTCACATATTCATTTCCAATTTGTCATTCTGTAGTTACCTTTAAATCTAAAATAATGTCATTGCATTGAAATATAGTTACATACTAACTTCTTTGATGTTCACAAGTATCTTTCTTCACTTATAATACTTTTAAATATATTCTTCCCATTTGCTACTTCCATCTTCAGAAATTTAATAAACTTTTATTTTAAAAATTTTAACCATTCCCTCATCCTTTGAATTGATTTTCATCATATCTTTTACTTACACATACTTTATAAGAGTTGCATTACAGTGGCATTACTTTTGCTTTAGTCCGTTACCTTCTAAGAGAGTAATGGTAAAACAGTCCATATATGGTTTATATCTCCTTATCATTCCTCATTGTCTTCATTCCTTTTGTAAAAGCTGATTTCCATTTTGTATCTTCCCACTTCAGTCTACACAAAACCTTTAGCATTTGCTCTTGCAGACATGCCCGCACCAAATTCTCTTAAGTTTTATTTGTCTTAAAATATCTTTTTTTTTTTCAGCCTACTATTTAAGGATATTCTTAGTGGATATTCTAGATTGTTTTGTTTCTGTTTTTGCTTTTGTTTTACACTTTAGAGATGTCATGTAGTGATGTTTTAGTTTCCAAAAGTCTCTAATGAGACATCAACTGTCATTCATACTATTACTTCTACATAGGTAATGTGTTTTCTCCCCTTTGGCACATTCAAGATTTCCTCCCTGTCCTTGATTTTCAGAAGTTTGATTAGAATGTGCTTAGATGAATTTAATTTTTTATTGTGCTTTGATGTTATTTACCTTCTTGAATTATACTTTACCTCTCCCCTTTTTGTTTCTTATATCCCCTTCTGGTATTTCAGTCATACGTTAGGTATTATCCAATTATCCTTGGTTATAGCAGTTATTTACTATTCCTAGAGTGTAATCTGTGGATAATTTTAACCAGACCACAGACATGCTAATACACCCTGAGAAAAACATATGTAGATTTGATGATTCCAGATAACTGTAACCTGTCTCAAAAAAGGACTTGTCTCATGATTTTCTTTGCATGATTGTGTACTTAATATCCAACATATCTGTGTAACAAACACATGCCCACAAACACTTCATTCCATAGGAAGCTATAAATTTAGAAATCTCCCTTACTCTCTTCCAAAGTCCTTCCAGGAATTAAACTCTTACTTTATTAGGGATCTCTCTATTCAAATTTAAGTTACGCTGGGTAAGCCAGTGTTTACTTATCATAGTTAGAAAAGGTTAACTTTGCTGGTTTCATTTTGGGGACCCTAAACAGTTTAAGAAACTGCTTTCCCCTTGAACATTTTAAAGAATCAAAATATAGGAGGTTATTTGTTATAATTTCTTAAAGACTATGATTTCTTTCAATATACATGTTTTCAAACTGTGTCAAGCATTTCAGATAAGTTAAATGTATGACCTCTGTATTATTATTACTCATATTTTATACATCAGAAAACTGAACCCCCCCCAAAATAAATAACTTATTAGTTAGATAACTAATGAATAAAAGAACTGGAATACGATTTCAAGTCCTTCTTATGTTAGGGTTTCCAATCTTTCCTATATAATAGAGTGCCTTGGAGAATAAGGAATTAAAGCAGCTGGCTTGGAATCCATTTCTTTCTAATTATGGGAGGGGTAATGATATTGGGGAAACAAAAAGTGTTCTATTCTAATATCCTTGTAAACATGCTAATAACTCATCTCCTGCTGAACTAATAGCATTTGTTAGAAGAAGAATCCTTATCTGTAGAAACCTTTTAATAGAATATTCCTGGCTTATAATTGCTTATGATAAATAATTCTAGAATTTATGGATATATGAGGTATCATTCTTCAGAAATTTCAAGGGAGGTATATATAAAAATCTAGGTATTAAAGTGAGGTATTTCATTACTTAAATGCCCTCTATGGTGTGTTAGAGATCTTGTCTATTACTGTGGGCTACAGAGCAAGTCTGATGGGGGAAGAAAACTTAAAGTTATGTTTAATAGCCTACACCACTCTTCACTTTTCTACTGTCTCTTGGTTCTTTATGTCATTGAAATTATTAGTGAATATATATACATATATATATAGTATATATTATATGTGTACACATACACATACATACATACACACTAAGTAAGAATTCTGATTCTTATTTGTCTTACTTGGCATTTAATAATTTGTTAATATCTTACCTTACATGGGAAAAGGGACTTTGCAGATATAGTTAAGGATGTTAGGATGGGGAGATTATTCTGCATTGTCAGTGGTGTTGGTGAGACAGGGGAATCAAAGGGACCCCATGAGAGACAAAGCTATTTTTGCTTCTTTTAAAGCTTCTATTCTTGCAGAGGACCTGAACTAGTACGCCACTCTTCATACACTTTATAATGCAAATAGCATATGTCCTCCTTGTAAGGGACAAAGAGATAATGATATCTTTGGAGGCTTCCAACACAGTATTTAAGGAATAACCTGGCAGAGCCATCATGTGTCTATTCCAGACCACTGGGGCTAGATATCTCCATGCCATGACCCCTGGTTTCATGGAATGAGCGACCTTTGTAGGACATCCCTACCTGTCCTTGTTCTGACCAATTCCTGGATGGCTGAAAGGACATGTGCACCAGACCACAGTCACCAATAAAAACATCAGACCCCAAGCAAAGACTAGACCCATGCTCTTTTCCCTTCCGAGTCTCTGGGATCCTCAGTCTGTCTCTCTCTGTGTCTCACTGTCTCTATATGTACCTTCAGTAAACTCTGCTTTCCCCCTGCAGTGGCACATATTTGATTTCCATCCTGTGTGAAGGCAAGACCCTCTTGGCTGGTCTTGTGGGACCTCCCTTGTGGTTCCTCAGACTCGCCCACCCCCATGAGCAGTGGGGGTGGGAGGCAACATAAACACAAGTGTCTTTATAAGAGGGAGGCATGAATATTACAAAGAAAGAGATGTCACCAGGGAAGCAGAGTCTGTGATGCAATGACAGATGGAGAAGATGGAAAGTGCCAGAAACCAAGGAATGAGGTAGCTTCTAGAAGCTGAATAAAGGCAAAAAACAGATTTTCCCTAGCACCTCAGAAGGAACAGAGCCTTGACTAGGCCTTAACGACCTCCAGAACTGTAAGCTAAGAAGTTTGTGCTATTTTAAGCCACAGTATTTGTGTTCTTTTTTTTTTTTTTTATATCAGCAATCAGAAACTAATGCAGGCACTAATGCAGATACATGTTGCTCTCGATAATTGCAGAGATATTAACTAAGTCCATTTTTCTTCGACCATGCTAAGTGAAAATTTTGAATTCCTGAGCCTTCCTCAGTAGTAAACATTAGGAACTACAGAGTTCTAAGAGGATAACAAGAGAAATGGCTGAGGTGGATTTTTCTCGAAGTCCCTTTATAACGTTCTTTCCTGTAAATACATAAAGGAGATGTTATCTGGGGGTTAATAGTAGACTATCAAAGATTAAACAATATGGTTCTTATTGCTTCAGCTATACTTGGTGTGGTAAAAATCTATATAGAAAGAACAATAGGTAAAGGAGAAGTAATGTGCCATCAAGGACCCTCTTAGTTGCTCATATGTCAAAGGTAAACTGGTTGATGAATCCAGCTAAAATATAATGCCCAACCCAATCTGTGAACTTTAGGGGAGTTATGCAGACTAGATCAACTGGACATATTTTTCAAATTGTGAGAAATATATTATTCTCTTTTATAGATACTGGCAATAACCAGGAAGCTCAGATACTACTCAGGTTATTCAGGTTCTAGAGAAATTATACTTTTCAAATAAGAATCCTTTTCAAGTTCTATTCAAAGTCAAAAGAAAAAAAAAATCTGACAAAAAATACTTAAAAAGAAAAAAAGCATTTTCAGGGGTTCTGAAGAGAAATAGCACTAAAAGATTTGTGGAGAGTAGGCCCAGGGAGTCCAGCTTAATCCTTTATGACTCACCTGGTTAATTGATATAGAATTATCTGCAACTGGAGTACTGTAGGGCAGAGTCTTTGGCATAAATTGAAATAGGGTACCAGGGAATGCTTCTTGGTATTTTTCAAAGTTGCCTGAGGAAACTTTATTAATAGTACAAATGAAAGAAAGTTGTTAGATTTTTTTAAAAAGATTTTATTTATTTATTTGACACAGAAAGAGAGAAAGAGAGAGATCACAAGTAGTTATAGAGGCAGGCAGAGGGGGGATGCTGAGCAGAGAGCCCAATGCAGGGCTCCATCCCAGGACCCTGAGATCATGACCTGAGCCAAAGGCAGAGGCTTAACCCACTGAGCCATCCAGGCACCCCCAGTTGTTAGATTTTTATTGGGTGTCAGTCAAAACAAAATTTATTAATGGGTTATTGTAGATTTTAACCAGTTGACCCAGAGAATGATAAGTGAGTGTTAACTGGAATCAACACCTGTGTTCCTATAGAGTTCAATAACCTTGTCTAGAGCAACTCCGTGAATACATGTAAAGATTCAGAATACAGAGTTAACTGTCAATTCAGCAGCATACTTCAGATTTTTCTCCTGATCAAGGTATGCATTTCACTGCTAAGAAAATAGACACATGAGTAAGGAAACAAACTTACTGCATGCCTTATCAACTTAGAGCAGTGAAACTATTATAGATGTTTGAAACACTTGTTGCCCAAAGGAAAGTTTCTAAGATTAGGAAGTAACAAATGGAGGCAGCTAAAAAAATATATAAATCCACAGCCATTCATTTTTCCAACCTAAAAAAATGTTTATTTGTCTGGGCTGATCCAGTTGCTCCAGGATCAAGCTTGAACTTATATTTATCAAGAAAACTGAAACCAGTGCTCAATACACAATATTGATTACATTGAACTCACCAGTTTAAAGTCCTAAAGGTACTTTGAGGTGAGTGAAACTGTCACTTCTTGACACCTCATGAAAACAGTTTCATTACCAAATGTCTGTTTGTTGTTGTTCTGTCTGTCAGTCTGTCTATCTATCTTTCACCAGATCTATGGGTAAATAGTACATATGCTGAAATAGAAACCCCAATTGTGGAGTAAATTGTCTCAGCTAAAATAGGTAATAAATGTGAGAAAATTAGTAGAACACCTAGATGAGAAAGATTGTAACAAGTGGATTTAAATCCAAGAAAGAATGCAGTGATGCTATTTCCATGTTAGCATTTTAGAGTAAGAGAGTAAACTCATTTCTCTCTTATAGCATTGACAGCCAATGTTGGGAGAAACCCTGGGTGGATTTTATCTGTTGGAAGAAGACTAGATTTTCACTGATCTTCAAATACTCTTTAAAGGTTTTATCCAGTGAATCTGAGGAAAAATATGACATAGCACACCCTGACTAGTCAAGTGGAAGATGGCAGTGTGGAATCTCTTCATCCTTAAGGCCAGAAATAAAGAAAAAATGTTGCTAAACAGTTGCCTGGGTATGGTAGAAGGCAGATTGAAACTGCCTGCCCCGTATGTCACAGTTTGTTGTGATCCTTTGAATGAGTCAAATGTGATTTTGCATAAAATTTATTTAAAGAAAATTGAAACGGAACTTGAACACCCTCAAAGATGTTAGATATGGATGTGATTATATAGTCTGACAGTCTGACAATATAGCTCACTCCCCTTAGAAGTACACAAAAGACTTTTATGGGAAGACTATTTTTTTAAGATTATTTTTCTCAAGTAATCTATACACCCAACAGGGTGCTGAAACTTATAGTGCCAAGATCAAGAGTCACATGCTCTACTGACTAAGCCAGCCAGGCACCCCAGGAAGACTTTTAATATATCCAGATGAAGCTATATTCAGAGGTAGAATATACCAAATAGAAAGTTTTGTTGGGTATGCAGTATTTGGTTGTTCAGATCATTTTCTCAAATTTTATAAATTCATAAATCAGCAGTGGAACAAAATATGTGATAGCTTGCCCACCATTTGCTTCAAATGGGCCCAAATGTTTGGTAGAGTTATTAGTAGCTGGTCGTGGGATACTAAGTGAGGCTGAAAAAATATTACTAGAGGCTTCTTTTCACAAAGACTTTTTAATCCAAACAGAGTCATCATAAAGGACTCTTCCAAAATGGAGAGACAGCACAATTCTAATTGGATGGGATGATCAATAAAGACTGTATTCATATTTGTTAGGAATTCTGGGAGTCGTTCCTAACGTCTCAGGAAAAACTATTAGATGCTGGAATTACAATGAAATCTGAAGTTTGCAAAGTTCTGTGGTCAGGATCTTAGAGAGCCAAGTCAAAGGCACATAGCTATTGGACAACTTTGGTAAGATTAAATTATGGTAGGTCATCATTGGATAATGTGGCTTTCATTGTTTTCTAATGATCCAAGTGCCACAGATAAGAATGATTTCCATCTTTCCTTTCTTGTTCTTTTAAGCCTGTCTATTATATATATCTTAGACCTTGTGGTACAACAAGTTAGGAATGAAAGAAAAAGGAACAGCACAGTGTTACCCTTATGGGAGATAGACTGGCAACACTATATAGTGACACAGGATCTGATATCTGTTAAAACCCATACTATTATTTGCAAGATAGTTATGTCCACATAAAATACATATTCAACTGGAAAAATATCTGAAGACACCATGCCAGTCATTTCTAATATAGAAAAAGTTACTTTGGTTGGGAAATGATGGAATATGTTATTATAATCTTAATTTACACACAAAATGAAAAATATGGTTTTAATCTCTTCGCTATAGCAACCTGGTAACAAAAAATTTCTTCTACCTGAAAACTTGATTTATGCATACCATGATTCCAGAATGAGAAAATAATTTGGGAAACTGAAATGGAGTCTTGAATTGATATAGTACCTATGGAAACGAGTTGAAGTTAATTTCGCTAAATTCAGGAAGTTTACATAATCAATGCCTCCAGTTTCTATAAATGTTCAATAATTGGGACAAAAGAGAATAAATAGGAATTCATCTGATTAAAGAATATTGGTATACCTATGAAGAGATATAAGTAAAAATTCACCTGTTTTGTAGAGGAAATTCCTACATTCCCTTGGAAAACAAATACTGGTGATAACCCACCAGGGTATTAATGGGCTTATGCTATTAATTACTGCCATTATCAAAAGGGTGCTCCTGGAGGAGCAGAAGGAAAATGATCCAGTCTATTCTTACTGATATCATAAACAAACCTAAGGATTTTATGATGATATCCTTATTTATGGAGGGCTCTTAACAGTATTTCTGATCAAAGATTGTGGAAAGTAAATAAACCCAGAATCTTTAATTTTATTAGTCTTGAAAACCGTCATCTACGCAGTGGTATAAAATGGAGATATCTATAAGATAATCATTCTCCATTAGATGAGGAGAAGTTATATGCCATGTATCTTATTAGGAACGTTGTATATTTGGGAGTAAGAAAGGCCTTTCTGATGTGTGAATGAAGAATCTGAAACTCATATGTAATGATCACTTTCTGATTTATATGAGCTGTTCCATTGCTTGAAGCATGGAAACTAATTGTAAAATTTGAATAATGGTGAAGATCTCTGAACACATGAATCTAATTTGACAATCATATTGCTATAGATTGAACTGTGTTTGCCCTCCAAATTCATATATAGAAGCCCTAACTCGCTATGTGGTAGTATTTGGAGATGGTGCCCTTGGAAGGTGATAAGATTTAGATGAAGTCATGAGAGTGGGGCACCCTTGATGGGATTAGTGCTTTTATATGAAGATATACCAGAGAGTGTGTTGTCTCTTTTCTGGCCATCTGAGGATACAGCAGTAGGAAAGTGGCCTTCTACAAGCCAGGAAGAGAGTGCTCAACGGGAACCAAATCTGCTGGTACCTTGAAATTGGACTTCTAGTCTCCAGAACTGTGAGAAAATAAATTACTGTTTTTAAACCTGTCTATGGTATTTTGTTATGGCATTTGGAGCCAACTAAGACACATGTCTTTTGTTAGCTCAGTAGCATCAAATCTGTGGGTCCTTTATGAGTTTATGAAAATACTTACCCTTGGGGTGCCTGGATGGCTCAGTGGGTTAAGCCTCTACCTTCGGCTCAGGTCATGATCTCAGGGTCCTGGGATTGATCTCTGTATGGGGCTCTCTGTTCAGCAGGGAGCCTGTTTTCCCCCTCTCTATCTGCCTGCCTCTCTGCCTACTTGTGATCTCTTGTCTGTCAAATAAATAAAATCTTTAAAAAAAGAAAATACTTAGCTTTATGTCCTTTACACTTTTTCTTTTTTTTTTTTCATTTCTTTTTGTTTGTTTGTTTGCACACTTTTTTTAATCTCCCCATACTGCAGTATGGAGACAGTATCTGACCTCTCATTAAATTCACTATGTTGTTGTTTTTTTTTCAGCTATGCCTAATCCACTATTAGCCATATTCACTGATTAACTTTAGTTGTTATAACTGTCACTTTAGGATTTTTATTTGTTCTTTTTTATTGTATCTAGTTTTCTGTTGGAATTTTGGATCTTATTATTTAATTCCCTCAACATAGTAATCATTATAAAATTCATGTGTAATAAAATCAATATCCACATAACCAATATTTATTCTAAGTTTCTGTTTTTCTCTTGGTTTTCACTAAGTTATCTTCTTATGTGCATGGTTACATTTAATTGAGTGCTGACATTACATTTAAAGAAATGGGCATAATTTGAGGTCCTGGATGTGGTTTTCTTTTGCATATGGCAGGAACAAACCTAGGAACGATCAATTTAATTGATTAATAAATTAAATTATTTGAATTTGTGTTATTTGAGGTCATAATACTTTTAGGAAGACTTATTCTGCATAGGCTGCTATATCAAAGTACCATAGACTGGGTGGTTTAAACAACAGACATTTATTTCTCAGAGTTCTGGAGGCTGAGAAGTCCATGATTAAGTGCCAGCAAATTTGGTTTCTGGTAAGGGACTTCTTCCTGGCTTGAAGATGACTGCCATTTCACTGTGTGTTCACATGACCCCCTTTTTAAGTGCATGCAGAGAGAGAGCTCTGTTGTCTCTCTTTTATTAGAAGGCACTGTTACCATCATGAGGGCCCTATCCTCATTACTTCATTTAAACTTAATTGTTTCCTAAAAGGCCCATCTCCAAATATCACCACATTTGGATTTACAGCTTTAACATGAATTTCAGGGGGTACAATTCAGTCCGTGGTATAGGATGTTCCATTCAAAATCCTGGGTTGCTTATAAAACTTTGTAACTTTTTATAGTTTCTTAAATTTTTGTCCTTTTAGCTTAGTCTCTCATTCTCCCACTTGTATCTTTTTCTTTAAATAATATTGACTCAGGGCATCTGGGTGGCTCTTTTGGTTAAGGATTATTTAGGCATCAGACTCAGATTTTGACTCAGGTCATGATTTCAGGATTGTGAGATTGAGCCCTGCATGGGGCTCCACACTGGGCATGGAGCCTGCTTAAGATTCTCTCTTTCCTTCTGCCTCCTCCCTCCCACTTGCTCTCTTTGTCTCTCTCAAAAAATAAAAATAAATAAAAGTAAAAAAAAATATATGACTCAAGGGAAAAGTTTAACAAATGTCAGGTTCATATATCATAGCTTCTTTTATCTTTATCTCTTCCCTAAAAACTTCTGAGCATTGGATTCTTTTTCAGTCAGAAGTGTAATAAGGAGTATAGTAGAAGAGTGAGCTGCATGCAGTCTTATACAGAGTAAACAAGTTAGACTACCACACAACATCTGTCAGCAAAACTACATTGTTTTGCTTCCAAGGTATTATGTCATTATTTCACTTTTAATAATATTTACTGCCACTCTATTTTGTGGGATAGTTGTTATTTCCATATTGCAGTTGATGAGGTTTGAATAAGAAATTTTATTATTTTTTAAAGATTTTATTTATTTGAGAGAAAGTGTGTGTACAGGAGAGAGAGTATGAGGGAGGGGAGGAGGAGCAGAGGGAGAGGGAAAAACAGAACCCCAATGAGCAGGGAGCCCAAAGCAAGACTCCATCCCAGGACCTTGAGACCATGACCTGAGCTGAAGGCAGACACTTAACTGACTGAGCCATCCAGGTGCTCCTAGTGACTAAGAAATTTTAAATAATTTCCTCAAAGTTGCTTATTATTAAATGACAAATTTAGCAGACTTCCCTACTACAAAAAGCCTCACATTGAACTAAGACTTAAAGATCCAATGAATTATGACACAAAATCAGTATACTATGCTGAGCATTAACCTAATATATATATGTATATATTTAAAGATTTTATTTATTTATTTGACATAGAGAGATATCACAAGTAGGCAGAGAGGCAGGCGGAGAGAGGGGGAAGCAGGCTCCCGGCGAGCAGAGAGCCCGATCCCAGGACCCTGAGATCATGACCTGAGAGAAAGGCAGAGGCTTAACCCACTGAGCCACCCAGGTGCCCCTAACCTAATATATTTTATAGAGGTGTTCCTAATTTCAGTAATAACTTTGAAAACCCAGCAACAAAAGAAGATTATTTAAATTCACATCTTATAAATATGCCTCTCAAACTTCAAGCTCACAATTTATTCTTCATCTTAGTGAGAAAATTACCTTCTGATTTTTTTAATCATGTCTTTCAGTACTAATAATGAAAAATGAGGGACTTTACTTAGAAAAAATTAAAAACTACTGAAATATTAGTCTTAGTAATGCTTAATTCTGTTGTTTCTCATCTCAATTTCTTAGCAGTTTTTAAATTTTTTTTAAATTCTTGTTTCCACTTTCCTTCTTTTTAACTTGAACTTTAAAAAAATTCTTCTATAGTCAATTAAAATCCTCTTTTTAATCTCATACTGATTGTGACAGGAAAGTAAAGTGCTTTAAAACTAATTAAATGATTAACAAGACATGTCTGAAAAAATGATTGTTGCTCAAAAGCATAATATAGCTAGAACCAAACGTTAGGTGTGAATTAATCAACAATGTTATATATAGGGGCGCCTGGGTGGCTCAGTGGGTTAAGTCTCTGCCTTCGGCTCAGGTCATGATCCCAGGGTCCTGGGATCGAGCCCCACATCGGGCTGTCTGCTCAGCAGGGAGCCTGCTTCCTCCTCTCTCTCTGCCTGCCTCTCTGCCTACTTGTGATCTCTCTCTATCAAATAAATAAATAAAATCTTAAAAAAAAAACAATGTTATATATGATTAGGATAAATAGCTTTGTATTTTCTTTGAAAAAGTTTTACTCCACTTAATACGTCTGAAATAGTATTTTCACTCTGAAAATTCTCCATTTGTTATCAATGTACTAAAATATTAAAACTTCTAATAATGGTAAATAGAATTCCATAATTTCAAATAGAAACAGAAACTTTTGGCTGTAGTTTTCAGTGCATAGAAATTAATTTTTTCCTAAGAAAATACAAGTTTATTTGCTACCCAACTGAAAGAAATAATCCCTTTTATAGTAGGTGTGAAGTGCATTAATTGTATTTCCATTCAGTCCAGTTGGAATAGATTTTCTCATTTCACCCAAGAAACTTACTATTAATTATATCTATTCTTAAATGCCAAAGAACATGTATTGACCGTTTATATGTACCATGGAAAGCACAGGCAAAAATTATCTCAGGAGTGTCAGATGTTGATAGTATGATAGTATCATGAGTAAATTACCAAAAGAGAAAATTTTAGGGGCAGCTGGGTGGCTCAGTTGGTTAAGTGTCTGTGTTTGGCTCAGGCTGTGATCTTGGGGTCCTGGAATCAGGCCCCATGCCGGGCTCCTTGCTCAGTGAGCGTGCTTCTCCCTCTGCTCCTCACCTCTGCTCTTTGTCTCTCTCTCTCTCTTTCTCAAATAAGTAAATAAAATCCTTTTATAAAAAAAAGAGAAAATTTTAAATGTAAAGTAAATAGGTGAATTTTAATGCCTAAGATTGATGAAATCATATCCAGTTGCTATTGGTCTAATGTATATGTTCAGTCCTTGATACTATCATTTTCACAGTATCTTTCTATGGCAAAGATAAAAGCCAATCCCCAATTCTCCCAAAGTCATTTATTTTCATAATTCTGCACATTACAGACATCATGAAATACATTTTTTATACTTCCTCTAGCAAAAATATGTATTATTTGAATTTTCCCAGAATGTTTTGCTTTTATTTTTAATAAACAAATACCACATATTTTGATGCTTTAATTGCTGCTACATGTCTAATCTTGTTGAGGAAACAAAGTAAAATAAAGACTGATGGTTGCTTCCTTCAAATGAACAATTTTTTTAATAACAGGATGCAGAAACAAAATTTCTGAACAATTGATTTTCTAAGCATGATTAAAATTAAGTTTTATTATATGATAGGGGTGCCTAGGTGGCTCAATCATTTAAGTGTCCGACTCTTGATTTTGGCTCAGGTCATGATCTCAGGATCCTTTGGCTCTGCACTCAGTGGAGAGTCTGCTTCTCCTTCTGTCTTTCTCTCTCGCTCTGCTCCTGCTTTCTCACTCTCTCAAATAAATAAATAAATCTTTTAAAGAATATATTATATGACAGATACTAAGTAAAAGAAATGCATTTCATTAATAATTAAGCTCTCACTATCACTAATAAATCAATGCTCTCAAATATGGCTGATTTTGACTCCTTAGTAACATATTTTTAGTACCTATATTAATATATTTATGTTATATGAGGTAGGAAAGGAAAGCAGAATCATTTATCTTCATATCCAGTTATCGTGATTATTAATACTTCCTTATCTTGATTCATGTTCATTGTGAATCAAAATACAGATTTTAAAACTGAAGTCAAAACTTTCAAACTTACGGGGGAGGAGTCAAGATGGCGGAGAAGTAGCAGGCTGAGACTACTTCAGGTAGCAGGAGATCAGCTAGATAGCTTATCTAAAGATTGCAAACACCTACAAATCCAACGGGAGATCGAAGAGAAGAAGAACAGCAACTCTAGAAACAGAAAATCAAACACTTTCTGAAAGGTAGGACTGGCAGAGAAGTGAATCCAAAGCGACAGGAAGATAGACCGCGGGGGAGGGGCCGGCTCCCGGCAAGCGGCGGAGCAACGGAGCACAAAATCAGGACTTTTAAAAGTCTGTTCCGCTGAGGGACATCAATCCAGAGGCTTAACCGGGGTGAAGCCCATGCAGGGTCAGCGTGGCCTCAGGTCCCGCAGGGTCGCAGAAGGATCGGGTGTGTCTGAGTGTCGCAGAGCTTACAGGTATTAGAACGGGGAAGCTGGCTACAGAGACAGAGCTGAGGAGTGAGCTCTCAGCTCGGGATTACCTTGAACCAGTCGCAGCCTCGGTCAGCTCGGAGCACGGCTGGAGGGAGGGTGACGGGAGTAATTGGACGCTGTTCTCTAAGGGCGTACTGAGGAGTGGGGCCCAGGACTCTCGGCTCCTCTGGGACAGAGACTGGGAGGCCGCCATCTTCATTCCCGCCCTCCAGAACTCTATGGAAAGTGCTCAGGGAACAAAAGCTCCCGAAAGCAAACCCGATCAGATTACTCAGACCGGCCCCGGGTAAGGACGGTGCAACTCCGCCAGGGGCAAAGACACTTGAGAATCACTACAACAGGCCCCTCCCCCAGAAGATCAACAAGAAACCCAGCCAGGACCAAGTTCACTTACCAAGGAGTGTAGTTTCATTACCAAGGAGAGCAGCGGAATTCCAGAGGAGGAGAAAGCAAAGCACAGAACTCATGGCTTTCTCCCCATGATTGTTTAGCCTTGCAGTTAATTTAATTTTTTTTTCTTCTTCTGCTAAATTTTTTTAACTTTTACCCTTTTCTTTATTAACGTTTTTTAACTAGTTTATCTAATATATATATATATATTTTTTCCTTTTTATATCTTTTCTTTATTGGTTTTCTTTTTTAAATTGTTTTTTTTTTTTTTTCTTTCTGAACCTCTTTTGATCCCCTTTCTCCCCCCTCACGATTTGGGATCTCTTCTGATTTGGCTAAAGCATATTTTCCTGGGGTTGTTGCCACCCTTTTAGTATTTTACTTTCTCCTTCATATACTCTTATCTGGACAAAATGACAAAGCAGAAAAATTCACCACAGAAAAAAAGAACAAGAGGCAGTACCAAAGGCTAGGGACCTAATCAATACAGACATTGGTAATATGTCAGATCCAGAGTTCAGAATGACGATTCTCAAGATTCTAGCGGGGCTCGAAAAAGGCATGGAAGATATTAGAGAAACTCTCTCGGGAGATATAAAAGCCCTTTCTGGAGAAATAAAAGAACTAAAATCTAACCAAGTTGAAATCAAAAAAGCTATTAATGAGGTGCAAACAAAAATGGAGGCTCTGACTGCTAGGATAAATGAGGCAGAAGAAAGAATTAGCGATATAGAAGACCAAATGACAGAGAATAAAGAAGCTGAGCAAAGAGGGACAAACAGCTACTGGACCATGAGGGGAGAATTCGAGAGATAAGTGACACCATAAGACGAAACAACATTAGAATAATTGGGATTCCAGAAGAAGAGGAAACAGAGAGGGGGAGCAGAAGGTATATTGGAGAGAATTATTGGAGAGAATTTCCCCAATATGGCAAAGGGAACAAGCATCAAAATCCAGGAGGTTCAGAGAACCCCCCTCAAAATCAATAAGAATAGGTTCACACCCCATCACCTAATAGTAAAATTTACAAGTCTTAGTGACAAAGAGAAGATCCTGAAAGCAGCCCGGGAAAAGAAGTCTGTAACGTACAATGGTAAAAATATTAGATTGGCAGCAGACTTATCCACAGAGACCTGGCAGGCCAGAAAGAGCTGGCATGATATATTCAGAGCACTAAACGAGAAAAACATGCAGCCAAGAATACTATATCCAGCTAGGCTATCATTGAAAATAGAAGGAGAGATTAAAAGCTTCCAGGACAAACAAAAACTGAAAGAATTTGCAAGTACCAAACCAGCTCTACAGGAAATATTGAAAGGGGTCCTCTAAGCAAAGAGAGACCCTAAAAGTAGTAGATCAGAAAGAAACAGAGACAATATACAATAACAGTCACCTTACAGGCAATACAATGGCACTAAATTCATATCTCTCAATACTTACCCTGAATGTTAATGGGCTAAATGCCCCAATCAAAAGACACAGGGTATCAGAATGGATAAAAAAACAAAACCCATCTATATGTTGCCTACAAGAAACTCATCTTAAACCTGAAGACACCTCCAGATTTAAAGTGAGGGGGTGGAAAAGAATTTACCATGCTAATGGACATCAGAAAAAAGCAGGAGTGGCAATCCTTATATCAGATCAATTAGATTTTAAGCCAAAGACTATAATAAGAGATGAGGAAGGACACTATATCATACTCAAAGGAACTATCCAACAAGAAGATCTAACAATTTTAAATATCTATGCCCCTAACGTGGGAGCAGCCAACTATATAAACCAATTAATAACAAAATCAAAGAAACACATCGACAATAATACAATAATCGTAGGGGACTTTAACACTCCCCTCACTGAAATGGACAGATCATCCAAGCAAAAGATCAACAAGGAAATAAAGGCATTGAATGAAACACTAGACCAGATGGACATCACGGATATATTCAGAACATTTCATCCCAAAGCAACAGAATACACATTCTTCTCTAGTGCACATGGAACATTCTCCAGAATAGATCACATTCTTGGTCCTGAATCAGGTCTCAACCGTTATCAAAAGATTGGAATCATTCCCTGCATATTTTCAGACCACAATGCTCTGAAGCTAGAACTCAATCACAAGAGGAAATTTGGAAAGAAACCAAATACATGGAGACTAAATAGCATCCTTCTAAAGAATGAATGGGTCAACCAGGAAATTAAAGAAGAGTTGAAAAAATTCATGGAAACAAATGATAATGAAAACACAACGGTTCAAAATCTGTGGGACACAACAAAGTCAGTCCTGAGAGGAAAATATATAGCGGTACAAGCCTTTCTCAAGAAACAAGAAAGGTCTCAGGTACACAGCCTAACCCTACACCTAAAGGAGCTGGAGATAGAACAAGAAAGACAGCCTAAACCCAGCAGGAGAAGAGAAATCATAAAGATCAGAGCAGAAATCAATGAAATAGAAACCAAAAAAACAATAGAACAAATCAACGAAACTAGGAGCTGGTTCTTTGAAAGAATTAATAAGATTGATAAACCCCTGGCCAGACTTATCAAAAAGAAAAGAGAAAGGACCCAAATAAATGAAATCATGAATGAAAGAGGAGAGATCACAACCAACACCAAAGAAATACAGAGAATTATAAGAACATACTATGAGCAACTCTATGCCAACAAATTTGACAATCTGGAAGAAATGGATGCATTCCTAGAGACATATAAACTACCCCAACTGAACCAGGAAGAAATAGAAAGCCTGAACAGACCCATAACCAGTAAGGAGATTGAAATAGTCATCAAAAATCTCCAAACAAACAAAAGCCCAGGGCCAGACGGCTTCCCGGGGGAATTCTACCAAACATTTAAAGAAGAACTAATTCCTATTCTCCTGAAACTGTTCCAAAAAATAGAAATGGAAAGAAAACTTCCAAACTCATTTGATGAGGCCAGCATCACCTTGATCCCCAAACCAGACAAGGATCCCATCAAAAAAGAGAACTACAGACCAATATCCTTGATGAACACAGATGCAAAAATTCTCACCAAAATACTAGCCAATAGGATTCAACAGTACATTAAAAGGATTATTCACCACGACCAAGTGGGATTTATTCCAGGACTGCAAGGTTGGTTCATCATCTGCAAATCAATCAATGTGATAAAACACATTAATAAAAGAAAGAACAAGAACAATAGGATACTCTCCATAGATGCTGAAAAAGCATTTGACAAAGTACAGCATCCCTTCCTGATCAAAACTCTTCAAAGTGTAGGGATAGAGGGCACATACCTCAATATTATCAAAGCCATCTATGAAAAACCCACCGCAAATATCATTCTCAATGGAGAAAAACTGAAAGCTTTTCCGCTAAGGTCAGGAACTCGGCAGGGATGTCCGTTATCACCACTGCTATTCAACATAGTACTAGAAGTCCTAGCCTCAGCAATCAGACAACAAAAGGAAATTAAAGGCATCCAAATCGGCAAAGAAGAAGTCAAACTATCACTCTTCACAGATGATATGATACTACATGTGGAAAACCCAAAAGACTCCACTCCAAAACTGCTAGAACTTGTATAGGAATTCAGTAAAGTGTCAGGATATAAAATCAATGCACAGAAATCAGTTGCATTTCTCTACACCAACAACAAGACAGAAGAAAGAGAAATTAAGGAGTCAATCCCATTTTCAATTGCACCCAAAACTATAAGATACCTAGGAATAAATCTAACCAAAGAGACTAAGAATCTATACACAGAAAACTATAAAGTACTCATGAAAGAAATTGAGGAAGATACAAAGAAATGGAAAAACGTTGCATGCTCCTGGATTGGAAGAATAAATATTGTGAAAATGTCTATGCTACCTAAAGCAATCTACACATTTAATGCAATTCCTATCAAAGTGCCATCCATTTTTTTCCAAAGAAATGGAACCAATAATCTTAAAATTTATATGGAACCAGAAAAGACCTTGAATAGCCAAAGGAATATTGAAAAAGAAAGCCAAAGTTGGTGGCATCACAATTCCGGAATTCAAGCTCTATTACAAAGCTGTCATCATCAAGACAGCATGGTACTGGCACAGAAACAGACACATAGATCAATGGAACAGAATAGAGAGCCCAGAAATAGACCCTCAACTCTATGGTCAGCTAATCTTCGACAAAGCAGGAAAGAATGTCCAATGGAAAAAAGACAGCCTCCTCAACAAATGGTGTTGGGAAAATTGGACAGCCACATGCAGAAAAATGAAATTGGATCATTTCCTTACACCACACACGAAAATAGACTCAAAATGGATGAAGGATCTCAATGTGAGAAAGGAATCCATCAAAATCCTTGAGGAGAACACAGGCAGCAACCTCTTCGACCTCAGCCGCAGCAACATCTTCCTAGGAACATCGCCAAAGGCAAGGGAAGCAAGGGCAAAAATGAACTATTGGGATTTTATCAAGATCAAAAGCTTTTTCACAGCAAAGGAAACAGTTAACAAAACCAAAAGACAACTGACAGAATGGGAGAAGATATTTGCAAATGACATATCAGATAAAGGGCTGGTGTCCAAAATCTATAAAGAACTTAGCAAACTCAACACCCAAAGAACAAATAATCCAATCAAGAAATGGTCAGAGGACATGAACAGACATTTCTGCAAAGAAGACATCCAGATGGCCAACAGACGCATGAAAAAGTGCTCCACATCACTCGGCATCAAGGAAATCAGGAAATGACAGATGCTGGCGAGGATGTGGAGAAAGGGGAACCCTCCTACACTGTTGGTGGGAATGCAAGCTGGTGCGACCACTCTGGAAAACAGCACGGAGGTTCCTCAAAATGTTGAAAATAGAACTACCATATGACCCAGCAATTGCACTGCTGGGTATTTACCCTAAAGATACAAACGTAGTGATCCGAAGGGGCACGTGCACCCGAATGTTTATAGCAGCAATGTCTACAATAGCCAAACTATGGAAAGAACCTAGATGTCCATCCACAGACGAATGGATAAAGAAGAAGTGGTATATATACACAATGGAATACCATGCAGCCATCAAAAGAAATGGAATCTTGCCATTTGCGATGACGTGGATGGAACTAGAGGGTATCATGCTTAGTGAAATAAGTCAATCGGAGAAAGACAACTATCATATGATCTCCCTGATATGAGGGAGAGGAGATGCAACATGGGGGGTGAAGGGGTTAGGAGAAGAGTAAATGAAACAAGATGGGATTGGGAGGGAGACAAACCATAAGTGACTCTTAACCTCACAAAACAAACAGGGTTTCTGGGGGGAGGGGTGTTGGGGGGGTGGGATTATGGACATTGGGGAGGGTATGTGCTATGGTGAG
>NW_019154087.1:79980938-80184974 GCF_002288905.1 Enhydra lutris kenyoni
TGCTGTGAAGTGTGTAAACCTGGCGATTCACAGACCTGTACCACTGGGGATAAAAATATATTATATGTTTATAAAAATTAAAATTAAAAAAAAAAAACAAAAAACTTTCAAACTTACAATTGTGACTTATTTTTCATCATTCAAATTCAAGGTGAAATGGAAATTGCCTTGGGAACAACTAATTAAAATCTAAGAGCACTTTGGGAAAATGAGACTCACTGTTATTTCAAATATTTGTAATCATTTAGTTTGGGCATTTTAGATAAATACAAAAAAATTAAGAGTGATACTAATGAAGAATTAAATTCTCCAACTGCATGATAAACATACAATTTTATAGGAATGACATGAATTTTGTTTTCTTCTGTTTTGGCAGTATATTTCAGCATGAGCTGGGAGATCACTTAAAGAATAAGGAGTCATGTATAACACTGAAAGAATTTCATTTATGATAAGTTCATCTAACTCATGGATTCAACTGAATCTAATATGGAATATGAACGAATTATTTCATAAGTTAATATAATCTGTGAGGTACATAATGATGTGTTGATGCTTTTTTATAAATCTGAACCAAATATATGAGCAAGGGAACTTTAAAGAATGACCAAAGGGTTAATAAATTTATAGGTAATGTACAGAGACATATGAGAGAAAATATGCAATACAGCCATTTCTTAAAATATGAAAGATGGTTTTCTGAATGTAGATTAATACACTTTGTGTTTAAATTTTATAAAGTCAAAATAAACTATATGCCTAAAGTAGTGGAATGAAATGTAATGGCATATGAGCTGGGTTGAATAGTTCCTTTCAAAAATTCATGTCTACCTGGAACTTGTGAATGTGAACTTATTTAGAAATAGTCTTTACAGATGTGATTAGTTAAGATGAAGTTATCCTGAATTAACATAGGCCATAAATTCAATATGATTAGTGTTTTTATAAGAAGATGAAAAGAGACAGACACAGAGACACACAAGGAAAATGCCACGTAGAGATGGAGTCAGGGAGGGTGATGGACTATAAGACAAAGAATGCCAAGGATTGCTGGCAATCCCTAGAAGCTAGGACAGAGGAATGGAATAAATTCTCCCCAGAAAATTTAGAAGGAACCAACCCTTTTGACACCTTGATTTCAGATTTCTAGCCCCCGGAACTGTGAGACAATAAATATCTGTTTTAAGCCACCCAGTTTATGTCAATTTGTTATGGCCACACTAAGAAATTAATACAGCCCATATTCATAGAGAACCAGATTTTTGTTGAATCAGGCTCAGTTGGATCCAGGGCCATAGAAGTAGATTTTATTTTGAAGAAAATGGTAACCAAAACCTCTTAGTTAATATCAGCCTTATAGCTAGAAACCCAAGGAAAGAGTAAAAGTGCCCTTCCTAATAGCAATAGATAAAAAAGGTTGAGATAAAGAACATTTGCCAGTTCAAATGCACTTAAAATAGTCAAGATGGCCAAAAGACTAAGAATTTTAATTGGAAAAACCTGAGACATGTATTAAATTCTACAGACTGGGGCCATGTTGGAGGAAAAGCGGTTATTGCCTTTAATGAAATTATGCAGAATAAAATCCCCTTCTAAAAAAAATTAGCAGGTATTCTAATTATAAAACTACTAGACACTCTGATACTGTATTGGAAATTTTATAATGAAATAGAATTACTGAAACACTATATTCACTTGAATGGTAGGAACTGTGGAGAATTATTAATTTCCTATTAAGTAAACTCAAACATGCCCTCATAATAAGAGAATTAATTTTAGTTCCTGTAGAAAACTAGGGAAATTTACAGTTAAAATAAATCATAGGAAGAGTGCTGAAAGCTCATTCCACTTTTTCTTTTCTGATATTTATGTATTAAGAAATCTTTAATATATTCTATAGAAAGCTTTTTCTAACTCATCTATGCAGAAACATTTCCACTATTGTTTAAATCAAGGATGACAAATTTAAATGATCACCCCAAAAAAGTAACTGAAATGAATGTAATATTCTTTGAATGTTAGGGACAAAACCACATACAAAAACACATATATATATAAAAACATGGTTAACACTTTTGAATTTAAAGAAAACAGATACACAAAAATTTTACTGGAAATTTCCCATTTTTAAATGATTAGAGATAATTTTAATAGTTCTTACAGATTTTTCAAAGTTTTCCCTTTCTCCATCATTTTACAAATTCTGCTCTATGTTTATAAGTTGTTTGTTTTTATATAACTTATTTGTAATATATTCCTACTTATACATTAAGCTACAATCTAGTGAAGCATAAATCAATTTTATCTGTGTATACAAATAAATGACAAGCACATATTAATTTAGTGAAAGATTAACTTTTGTTAAATTTACATGATAATTGGAATAAATGAGTAATGAATAACCTCATTTATTTTTTTACCAAGTAAAATACCGTATCACTTTTGCTTAGTGGAAGAAAATTTTTGAGCTTAACTCAAAAGGTAGATCAGAAATAAGTGTAACATGACATTAGTGAGATCATCTCAGGGTCTAAGGTGGGAGTAGGGACAGAATAAGAATGTAAAGAATAAATCTACCTGAGAGAAGAGACTAGTGGGCTTGAAAAAACAAAACAAAGTAAAACTGAAAGTACATAGCCAGGTGTAGGGTCTTAGAAGAGGGGTATCAATTTTGGTTCTGTTCCAAAGAACATTTGGAACTCTGCTATGTGCATTAAGAGAAGAGTGTGAATGTTATGCTAAAATTATGTATGAAGAATAGAACATAAGGAAGCAATGCAATTTCTAGAAACAGAACTGTTTCAAAATGATAGAGAATGTTTTCTATGATCAACATTCCTCGGTCCTACAGATGGGAGTGCTCAGAGGGGCTACTGTTTACACTGCACTGAAACCTTTTTATATGCACCAGTTTCATATCTTGGGTTTATAATTTCCTTGACAAGGACAATTTAATTTATGTTAAATGAACTCAAATCACTCTAGTCACAGTGGTATGTTAATACCACCCTTGCTGGGTTTTTAAACAGAACCAATTTGTCAAAAGCATAAAATCTTTACAACTGACCATGAAGTTTACTTAATAAAAAGAAACTTTGGAAATAACTATTGAAATTATCAGTTTGATACATTGTAAGAATTCTACAATTCTCTTACATCTTTTACCAAAAATTATTTTGGTATAGTATTTAAAGGCCATTCTTGGAAGACCCTTAAACTTAAATGGGAAATAAATTCAACTGTTCCCTACTTCATTTTGCTTATCTAAACTTCTTAACTCTTTGCTTACTATTTCTTCCAAATTTTGCCATTAGAAGACAGGCAGATTTATCTACAGTATAAAATTTCCTCACTAGGGTATTCTGCTAAAATGGAAAAGCACGTTCAAATACATCAATAACTAAGTCAACCATGTTTCTATATGAAGAGAGAAAAAGCTGTGCCTATCATCATACCTGAATAATTTCTCATATAGCAAAACAGAGAAAAGACTTAGAGGTCCATTATATGCCAAACAATATGATACTGGAGTGGAAAATGGTTTAGGGTCCAGGGGTCCATAATCTACTGTTAGAATAACCTAAAATTACTACTTTTAACACTTTTCCTACAGATTTCAAAGTAGCAAAATTATTAGCAAAGCATCTGTTTTCTTCCACATTTACTACAGTACTACTACGGGGAGATTTCCTTTTTTATTTCCTTCCCTTTTTCTTTAATTTCCTTTTGATTCAGATATTTACAAAATTTGAGAACAAATATAGGAAATGTGAAAACGTGATAGGTATTCTTATTTTTCTAAGACTCTAAAACCAGTTGCAGAGGACCACTTTCAAAAAATAAAAAATAAAAAAAGGAAAAGATTGTAATCATATGAATATATTTGTTTTTTAAGAGCCTTTTTCAACACATTTTCCTCTTCCAGTACTATAAATGTTTATACTATTAAAATTGTTCTTCATTTCTTGAACTAATAAAGACTGAATAGCCGTGCTCTCCATGGCTAAGAAGAATGGTGTTGGCATTAAATAGGATAACAATGAATTAAATATTGTAATAGATAATGTGAAAAAGGTATAAAAATAGAAAGCAATCAAGATTTGAAGGGAATGCCTAAAATTTTAGGCTAACAAGACTATCACAATTCTTATATTAAGTTTATTTTACTCTTTACCTGCCGATTGTTTGAGATTTACAGTCATAACATATAGCCTAAACAAGGTAGTAGTTATGCCCAGAAAACAGGACATTCTCGATATTTACATTTTGAGAATTTTTTTGAGCAAGAAAATGTAACTTTTTAGATTTAGTTGTATTTCAAACCTGCAATTATATGCTTAGTGAATTCTGAACATGAATTATCTATATAGTTGAGCTAGTCTCTTGATAATGTAAATAAGTTAGATCAAGCATATTTTACATGAATGCAAATATTTTTCAAGATTTTAAGTGAATCATAGAACAAAGAAAAATTATAGGAGATACTATAGCAATATTAATACAATTTAAACATTGACAATATGCAAGACTAGGATATGTCTTCTGGGGGTCTCAGAGATCAAAGGTCTGTACCTTTCTTTTAATATCATTCCTTATTTCTCTTTTAAAAAGTAAAAACCATGAAAAGCTGAAGTCTTTCCTGCTTAATTTGAAGTGTTCACAGCTCAATGTGAAGCCTATAGCCTAAAAATATTACTTATGTTGATTTGGATGCTTTTGGATTTATCTGAAATAATCAGAAGGAGCCAGCTACTCCCTTTAATTCCTTAACACACATAAATAAGTACATATTTAAACAGGTATTTAAGTTCTAGTAATAAATTTAAAAATCCTACTGTAATAATTATAATGCCATAATTATATCTACTTCAGCTGAAATAAGAACAGGGTTGCCTAAATTAAATAATCTATTTTATTAATGGAAGTTAATTTGATTTGATATTGTAAATACATGAGGTTAATTCCCAGTCTTTATGGAGAAGATATTGTTGTTAGTATGATTTAACATTAGCCAGTAATGTTAGCTTATGTGTTGGTATTCAACTTGAAACTGTTATCATAAAAATATACTGAATCAAAGTCACTTTGGTATGAGCTCAGAGAACTGTAGCAAAATATTTTTACTAATATTAATACATGCTCCACAATGCTTAACAAATAAGTTCCTAAAATACTAATGGTGTATATATTATTTTTTGTCCTGCTCATCCCACAGATGTACAGTTTATATGTTGAAGACAGTTATTGTCAACCTGGGGGAATAATTTGTCCCTAGAGTCTCCTCTGAAGACTTGAACATTTGTATTATTTTTTAAAACCAAAGATGCTCTGGAGGAGTATTTAAAAATCAAATAAAACAATGTAGGAACAATTTTATGAAATGGTAATTATGTCAAAGATTTCATTACATGGTGTGATTCTCATATAATTGAAATTGAGTGAGTAAACAAACATTTGTTGAGTTGTACTGTGTATCAGGGACTATTCTTAATGCTGGAGATACAGGCTTGATAATGCCATGGAAAGCCTCAATATTTATTAGATTTTTCCCTACAATAGCAGAGTAGCACACAATAAACAATTAGATAAATAAATTTAAAAACATATAAAATAGAGTCAAGTGCTATTATTAAAAGAAAAATAATGGTGATGTAGTTAGGAGTGTAAAATAGGCAGTGATTAAAGAAGAGATTTATTTTGATAAAGACCTTTTACTAAATTTAACCAAAGACAAGGAGTCAACCTAAAAGTAGTAACAACTTGAAGAAAAATAACAATCTTTGTTGTTATTAACACCTTTGCAACTTATAAAACCCTTTATGAGAAAAAAAAATAGACAAAAACAAAACAAAAACAAAAAAACAGGGAACAGTCTGTGGAAAAAATAAAGAGATATTGGATAGTCTCTAACCTGGATATGCCCTGGTAGTTTCGGGAAACAGAAAGACATGTGTGGCTAGATCAAAAGGAATGAGTAAATACATAAGGTAGAGCCCTGGCCGTGCCTCAGATCATATGTGCTGTGAAGCCTGGATACTGAATTTGGATTTTTTTTTTCCTAATTTTTTGGAGGGAGCAAAGGGAAGATTTTAAGCAAGAGAGCAGTATGTTTCCTTAATATATATTATGACTCACTCTTGCAGATATTTGGAAAATGGATGAATGAGACACAAATAGAAATAAAGAGATAAGTTTTATTAGTTCATCTCTCCAGGTGAAAGTGATAGTGAAAACAGAAGCAAATTGCAATATGGTTAAAGTTGAAATCTACAGGGAAATCTGTTCTGTATATAACCATGACAAGGTCCTGAGGCCATAAGTGCACCCTTATAGCTGAGGCGCTCACAACTGCTAAAGCACCTGCAGTTGACCTTGGTCTCTGTGCTGGCCATGACCCTTGCCCTATGTGTGTATGCAACCAGCCTTTGCCAATATATAGGCTCATGCAGATGCCCCCTGTAGATGTGCATGTCTGGCTGCCACCACTGCCTGCCTTGGTCCCTAGCTGCTGAACCTGGATTCACCACTTAGAACTCCCAAAGCACTTGCGACCATTGTGCACCTCAGCAGCACTCATGAGGAATCACTCAGCTGTAGATGTTGTGGACCCCTGTGGCCTGATCCAATGAGACATCATGCCTACATGGATCACAGCTGCCACACACCTCCACACTCATCACCCTGCATCAATCCATACACACATGCACAGTATTCTTCCATGTGCCTCCATGTACAGGTGATGGAGTTTACTTATCAAAGTCAGTCTATAAACTCTGGAAGAGGTGACTGCTTCTTCAAATGTGCAGACATTTTCAAAAGTCTACAGGGATCATGGAGAATCAGGGAAGCATGTCATCACCAAAGGAACACAGTAAACTTCCAGTAATTGGCCTCAAGAAACAGAGATATATGAATTACCTGACAAAGAATTCAAAAAAACTGTTACAAAGTTGCTCAGAGTGCTATGAGAATGTACACAATTTAACAAAATCAGGAAAATACTAAAAGAACAAAATGAGAAGTTGAACAAAAAGTAGAAAATATAAAGAGAAACCAAACAAATCTTGGAGTTGAAAAATACAATGAGTGAACTGAAGAATTCAATAGAGAGCTTCAACAGAAGATTGGACCAAGCAAAAGAGAAGCCATCAATGACTTCATCAAATTTGACTTCATCAAATACATATTATTTGAAATTATCCAGACAGAGAAGCAAAAAGAAAAAGAATGAAAAGTAATGAAGAAAACCAGTGGGGCTTATGGTCATCATTAAGAAAAACAATTAATGGGTTATTATAGTTCCAGAATAAGAAGAGAAGGAGAAAGGATTATACAGCTTTTTTAATGAAGTAATGGCTGAGAATTTGCCAAAATTTGGGAGATTTGGACATCTAAGTTCATGAAGCTCATAGGTCCCCAAACAAAGTTAACTCAAAGATATTTTCTTCAAGACACATAATAATAAAACTGTCAAAAATCAGAGAAAAAGAGAAAATCATGGACAGAAAGAGAAAAGAAGGTTTTTGTTTTAAAGATCTTATTTATATTTTTGACAGAGAGAGATATCACGAGTAGGCTGAGAGGCAGGCAGAGAGAGAAGGGGAAGCAGTCTCCCTGCTGAGCAGAGAGCCCAATGTGGGGCTTGAGCCTGGGACCCTGAGATCATGACCTGAGCTGAAGGCAGAGGCTTTAACCCACTGAGCCACCCAGGTGCCCCAAAGTGTTTCACTTATAAGGGGACTCCCACAAGGATATCAGCAGATTTCTCAACATAAACTTATAGGCTAATAGGACGATGTAGATTCAAAGTGCTGAAAGAGGAAAAAAATGCCAACCAAGAATACTTGACCCAATAAAGCTGTCCTTCAGAAATGAAGGAGACATACATACTTTCTTTGACAAACAAAGGCTGAGACAGTACATCACCTGCTTTGTAGGAAATAATGAAAGAAGTTATTTAAGCTAAAATGAAAATATTTAGTATTTAGTAACCATTCAGCAACACAAAAACCTGTGAAAATGTACAACACACTGGTAAAAGCAAGTGTGTAACAAATCCAGAATACTCTGATACCACAGTATGGTGATAATAATTAATTATTAACACTATAATTAAAAATAATTAACTCTAGTATAAAAGTTAAAGGACTAAAGTATTAAAAATAGCAATAGTTACAATAATCTTAAGGGATACACAACATAAAATGATGTTAATTGTGACATTAAAAACAAAAGCCAGAGGGAGTAAAAGGATAGCATTTTCATATGCAAGCAAATTCAGTTGTTATGAGCTTAAAATAGACCATTATGTTTACAGTATATTTCATGTAAGCCTCATGGTAACCACGAAGCAAAAACCTATAGTAGACACACACAAGAAAAGAAGGGAATCAAAGTACCTACTACAGAAAATCATCAATTCAGGAGCAAAGATAGCAAGAGAGGAAGAAAGGAGGAGAAGCATTATAAACCTCCAGAAAACAATTAACAAGATGACATTAGTCAGTCGTTGCCTATCAGTAACAACTCTAAATTTGAATGGATTAAATGTCAAATTGAAAGGAATGGAGTTGTGGATGGATAAGAAAAAAAAGGCTCAGCTATATGCATCCCATAGATTCACTCTAGGTTTAAGGACACACATAAAATCAAACTGAGGGAATGGAAAAAGATATTCATGCAAATAGAAACCAAAAGATCAGGGGTAACAATACTTATATCACACAAAATACTTGAAGTAAAAAAAAAAAAAAAAAAAAAGTAACAAGAGACAAAGATGATAAGAGGATATAAAAATTATAAATATTGGGGCGCCTGGGTGGCTCAGTGGGTTAAGCCGCTGCCTTCGGCTCAGGTCATGATCTCAGGGTCCTGGGATGAAGTCCCACATCGGGCTCTCTGCTCAGCAAGAAGCCTGCTTCCCTCTCTCTCTCTCTCTCTGCCTGCCTCTCCGTCTACTTGTGATCTCTCTCTGTCAAATAAATAAATAAAATCTTTAAAAAAAAATTATAAATATATATTCACCTAAATCAGAGAAACTAAATATTTTAAGCCAATTTTAACAGATCTCAAGGGAGAACTAGACAACAGTATAATAATAGAAGGGGTTTCAGTACTCCACTTTCAACAATGGATAGATCATTCAGACAGAAAATCAATAGAGAAACATTGAATTTGACCTTAGGCCAAATAGACCAAACAGACATATGCAGAACATTCCATCCAACAGCAACAGAATACACATTTCTAAAGCATACACAGAACATCCTCCAGAATAGGATCATATGTTAGGTCACAAAACAAGTTTTAGCAAATTGAAAAGATTAAAATAGTACTAAATATCTTTCTCAACCACTATGGTAAAAACTAGAAATCAGTAACATTCTTGGAAACTGGAAAATTCATAAATGTGTGAAAATTAAACAACATACTCCATATGAAATTTAAAAATATCTTACAAATGAAAATGAAAATACAGCAACCAAAAGATACAGTATACAGCAAAAGCAGTTCCAAAAGGGAAGTTTGTAGTAATAAATTTCCAAATTAAAAAAAAAAAAGATTTCAAACATATAACCTAACTTTATACCTCAAAGAAGTTGAAAAAGAATATCAAATTAAACCCAAAATTAACAGAAGGAAGGGGATAACAAAGATTAGAGCTGAAATAAAATAGTAAATAGGAAGGACAAAAAGATCAATGAAACTAAGGGTTTTTTGGAAAGACAAAATTGACAGACTTTTAAGTACAGTTTTCAAGAAAGAAGACTCAAAAATGGAAGAGGAGACAATTGCCACTGAAATATGATCATAATAGATCATTAAAAGCCACTATAAGCTATAGTGGTTTTAAATGATCTATTAAATGATCTATAGTGGTTCCACTATACTCTAAAAAATTTGACAACCTGGAAGATTTGGATAAGTTCCTGAAAACATACAACCTACCAAGACTAAATTATGAAGAAACAGAAAATCTTAACAAACCAATAGCAAATAAAGAGACTGAATAAGTATTCCAAAATCTCCCGGTGAAGAAAAATTCAGAACCAGAAGCCTTCACAGTTAAATTTTAACAAACATTTAAAGAAAAATTAATGCCAATCTTTCTCAAACTCTTTCAAAAAATTGAAGAGGAGGAAATTCTTTCAAACTCCTATTATGAGGCTGGCATTCCTTTTGCACCAAAGCCAGACAAGGATACTGTAAGAAAAGTAAAGCATATTCAACATATTTTACAATTTTATTGGATGATTTTTAATGCCCCTTCTATTAGGTGCTAATTTATGTCCCACCAAAATTCATATGTTGAAGTCCTAACGCCTGGTAACTCAGAATGTGACAGTATTTGGAGATAGGGCCTTTGAAAAAGTAATTGAAATAAAATGAGAAAATGTGTGGGCTCTGATAGGCCTGGGTGGCTCAGTTAAGTGTCCAACTCTTGATTTCAGCTCAGGTCATGGTCTCAGGGTCCTGGGATTGAGCCCCATGTCAGGCTCTGCATTCAGCAGGGAGTCTGCTTGGGTTTCTCTCTATCCCTCTTTGCCCTTCCCCCTGCTCTCTCTTTGTGTCTCTCTCTCAAATAAATAAATAAATAAATAAATCTTTTTAAAAAAAATGTGTGGACCCTAATTCAATGTCTAGAGCCCTTATAAGGGGAGATTGGGACACAGACACACACAGATCAAGGGATGATTATATGAGGAAACACTGAGAAGGCAATTATCTACATGGCAGTGAGAGAAGACCTCAGAAAAAAACAAACCTTCCAATAGCTTGGTTTTGGGACACCCAGCTTCTAGAACTGTGAGAAAATTAATTTTTGTTTGTTTAAGCCAAAAAGAAAGAAAGAAGGGAGGGAGGGAAAGAAAAGAAAGAAAGGGAGAGAGAAAGAAAGGGAGGGAGGAAGGAAGGAAGGGAGAGAGAGAAAGGAAAGAAGGAAGAAATAAGGAAAGAAGAAAGAAAGAAAGAAAGAAAGAAAGAAAGAAAGAAAGAAAGAAAGAATCCCTCCAGTTGTTGGCTGTAGCTCTCTTGTTCTTAATGTTAGTCTTGGAGTGTTTATGACTTTTTATTGATTTTTCCTGCTCCACCCTTAGCTTGAAAGAAACCCTATATTCCTCTGACAGAGTTTCTCCACGCTCTTGTGTCTCTCTCAACATTAGACAGGTAATATTGTTTATTCATGCACAGCCTGTGGGAAAGGGGAGTTCTCATTATTATCCTCCTTAATCTGTTCCAGACTTGATATTAAGCAGTCCCTGAATGGCTGACCCTCGCAGGTGAGAATTTCTGTTTTTCTGCACTTCTTTCTGAAGCAGAAAACCTCCCTTTCCTCCTCAGTGCAGAGTCTAGAGTGCAGGAAGTTATCCTGCCCCTCTTGCAGTGGTAGCACATCTCTTCTGTATATTAAAGATCCTGATCATGAGTAGATCTCCTGCCCATCTTCCAATGACACACTTTTTTAAAAATAACTTTTGCCAGTGCCAGTGTAACTAGCAGTCAAACCTAAAACCAGAAAAGGGAAAATATCCTCCACTTTTCCTTGGGGCAGACAGCCTGCCTATCAAAGCAGGTTCATTTCCCAGGAGTGAGTACATTTCCTGCCCTTCCTGCAGTGACAGACATTTTCTTCTGTATACCAGACCAAGTCTGAAGTGTGAGTAGGTTTCATATCTGCCTTCTAGCAGCCACCAATCACTGCCTTTTATTCATCCAGAGCTCAGAGTACAGATAAAATTCTCTACCCTTGAATCTTGCCAAGCCCTGTGTCTGCATCGCTAAGGTAGACTAATAAATTAAGGACACATATCTTAATCCTAGATCAACTACTACTGGGAAAAAGTAAATAAGAGTGACAGCTAGAAAGCCAATAGAGAGATTACAGTAGAATAGTAAAAATAATTATAGTAATTTCATCCATACTGCCTTGGTCTGTCTCCCTGGCTTTGGCTGTTCACCATGTCTGGTACTAAGAATTTAAACTCTGAAAAAAAAAAAAAAAAAAAAAAGAATATAAACTCTGTCTACTGCCACCATAGTATTACCTCACAGCGCTCCATCCTTAGAGAAAAGTGCTGGCTTCAGCATGGCTTCCATTATACTCAATAAGCTTGGGACCTCAGCAACTCCAGAGTCCGTGTAAGACTTGAGTGTACCCACAGAAACTCAGTCTTTTCCTAGAAATTCTCAGAGAATAAGACATACTGTATGTGCCACGGGGTGGTGATTTCCCTTAGGACAAACTTCAAACAATGAAATATAGGATACTGGATAAATGTATCAATTTAAATTGCTCTCTTTTTCCTTGGTGGGACATTGAACTCAGATAAAATTCTTCTGTTAATGTTTTTCTTTGCGGGAAAAAAAAAGCTGTACTTCTTGACAAGCTGTGTTTAGCTTAGTAATTCACCTTGTATTTGTTTTCTCTTTTTCTCTGTCTCATTTTCAATTTCTGTTATTCTTGCTTTCTTGGAATGAATCCTGTAATAAAACATTAACACAGAATCTTTGCTTCAGGTTCTGTTTTCTAGGGAACTTGGGCCAAGACATAGAACCTAATGGATTAATAGGGAAAGGATGAGAGTGTGAGGTCAAAAAGTCCAAGGGAGGAATGTGATTTTAGGAAGAAATGGTGACTGAATCAAACTTGCCTCTTAGGAATTTCAATAATAAGATAAGATAAAACTTTAGATTTCTCAGTGTGAAAGTGATTTATGATCTGTAGTCAGTTCATCTGTTAAAAAAAGCTGAGATGCCTTCCAACAGATGAATGGATAAAGAAGATGTGGTCCATATATACAATGAAATATTACTCAACTCTCAGAAAGGATGAATACCCAACTTTTGCATCAACATGGATGGAACTGGAGGAGATTATGCTGAGTGAAATAAGTCAAGCAGAGAAAGTCAATTATCATATGGTTTCACTTATTTGTGGAAGATAAGGGATAGCATGGAGGACGTTAGGAGAAGGAAAGGAAAAATGAAGGGGAATAGGAGGGGGAGATGAACCATGAGAGACTATATGGACTCTGGGAAACAAACTGAGGGTTTTAGAGGGGATGGGGGTTGGGGGGATGGGTTAGCCTGTGATGAGTATTAAGGAGGGCATGGATTGCATGGAGCACTGGGCGTTATATGTAAACAATGAATCATGGAACACTGCATCAAAAACTAGTGATGTACTGTATGGTGACTAACATAACCTAATAAAAAAAATGCCAAAAAAATTACCTGTGGCTGTAAAATAAAAGTAACCATCACTATAGCATTCTATGCATAGTACATACTTTTGGTTTTCATTTAGCTCTATTCATATACACAAGATTAAGCTGCTAGAGTGTCTTCTTGTTAAATGATCCCTTTCATGTTAAGTGTCTTTACCTTTTAAGTGAATAAAAATGCCTCATTGAATTTTGTTGTTTTGGCAAAAGCCACGTGGTGATATTAGGTACACCTAACTTAGGTACATCTAAGAAATATTTCCTTAACTTGCTTTGAAGTTATTTCTACATCATCAGAACCTTGCACTACGTAGACCATATCTTTTCAGTTTAAATAGAACCCTCAAAAATCAGCTGTTGACTAGATCAATGACTGACCCAAATTAAAAATTTAGCATATTACATTCTCAAATTAGTATCAAGAAACCAATTATTGCTTGGATTTTTAAAAATTAGAGCCCTCTAATTGGCTACCAAAAAAATTTTCACATTCCAGTCAACATACACTTAAAGTTAGCTATTTCTGTGTAATCGGAAAGGCAGAAACCCTTAATGTCTTTATTCCACAGAGCAAACAATTCAGCTCTGCACTGTAATTGAGAAAATAATCAAATTGTAAGTAAGGCTACATTATGAGAGTTATTCAAAAGCTTATGTATTTATCTGTAGGCCACCAAAATACCAACCAAATATCAAAGCTCTGTATAATGGAATGAAGTAATTACCACATGGGAGTCCCAGTCAAGTACCTGTGATGAGGACTTTCTTTATCAAACCACCACTACTCCTTAAAGTCTACACCCTCTCTTTCTATTTTGGAGGTTAGGAAAATTATGAATCCAGTGAAAGATGGAAACTCCATCTATGATACTTTTGATAGGTTTCAGAAAATTCCAAAGCACAAGTAACAATCAGTACTTTTGAATGACTTAGGATCAGTATGCCAGGTAGAGGCTGCTAAAACTATTTCCTTTCACCAGAGACAAGAAATATAAACCTTATGAACAGCTTAGGTGATGCCTAGAATTCACTAGACTGACAAAAACTATAGACTATATGCATTGGTTTGTCTTTGTGTAACTATCTTTTTCCCTTCACTATTTCTTCCCATGTGGCCCACTACAAAGTGAACAAACTTTTCTTTCTTCAGGCTTAGTCTTCTTTAGTAGAATCATATTCCGTAGAGCTTTCTTCTTTATTTTCAGACCAGATGACCCTCATCTATTGTCCCCAGAAATGGCCTAGATGGAGTGTTCCTCTGTCCTCTTTCTAGTTTTATTATTATGGCAGAAACTAAATGGCCTACTTCTTTTTTTTTCCTCAATAGAGCTCCTTATGTAAATAAAATGTGTAAATTGATGTGGAGTTCATGAACCTCCTTTTGAAAATAAAGGAGGGAGTTTCTCACAAAGTTAAAAATACATCTATACTATGATCTAGTAATTGCTCTCCTAAGTATTTTTCCATAATAAATGAAAAAACATACCCACAAAATGTCTTGAAATATCATTGCAGCTAAGTATTATCCTCACTAGACTTTCTGCCATACTTCATGTTTTCTCCCCACCATGCTAAAGATAAAGGGGCTCTTTTACCTAGACACATTTTTTTTTTTCTTCAGAGCAATAGCTTCCATGTACCATGCAGCATGTGGCTGTGTCAATAATTTACAAACTCCTTAAGTGCAGTTCAAGTGAATCTACACACTGGTTATTTCTTGACTCCTCTACCTGTGGCTAGGCCTCTTCATGGGTTTTTTAAGATCTTAATTCTTCTGGGACCCCATAAATCTCTGGTTTATCATTAGGTATGTATCTTGCCTCAAAATATTAAGAAAGATCTAGCCTGAAATGAGCCTTCTCTTCAAGTTAGCAAAACATAACCTCCATGTTTACCAAAGTAAATCATTATTCAATCCTTCCCTCATTCCTGAAGGATTAGGAGATAAAATATATACTTTCTCTTGGAGGAACTGACCCTCCCTTAGACATATCTTTTCTGCACAGGATTAAATAAATGAGTATGGAGAGAACATTACCCTTTGAATTTGCCTGTGAGAAATAGATTTTTTCTGTAGATAACAAAATAGCTTGTCTCAGTCTCTATCACTTTACAAGTAATACAATAAAGAGAGCAAATTTTCAGAATTTTTTTCTTCCCTTTATCTGAAAGTCTACAGTATCGTATTGAAAGTAGTTCCTTTCCCTGGTAGACATGAGGGCTGTTTAAAATATTCCAGTTCTTCTTCCAGGCATAAGGCAGACATGCACTTCCATTATGTGTTGAATTTGGTCACAGCTGTGTGACTTTCTCTGACCAAGAAAATGTGAGCTGAAGTGGTATGAAATACTTCTAGCTATGGTGTTCTCTTTCCTTCTATCATGGTGATGGGCAGTATTTCCCACAGTGGCCATTCATCAGTTTGTAACAGGAGGAGAATGGAGCAAAGTGGACAGGTGGCATAACACACATTAGAGTCAGAAGTAAAATATTGTTTCTTTAAGCAGCTGAGGTTTTGAGTTTGTTGTTTAGACAACATAATCTAGAAACCATCCTAACCAAATTTCTTTTAGTGATTTTTATATCAGTCTGACATCATTCCATTGCTTTTTTCATTCTGAGTTGCTCTGGATGATGTCAGTAGTTGACCAGAATTATTCCTGCAACTTTCCCCTCTGATTTGCTACATAGCGAGTAATATTTCTTTTTTTTTTTTTTAAAGATTTTATTTATTTATTTGACAGAGAGAGATCACAAGCAGGCAGAGAGGCAGGCAGAGAGAGGGGAGGAAGCAGGCTCCCTGCTGAGCAGAGAGCCCGATGCGGGGCTCGATCCCAGGACCCTGAGATCATGACCTGAGCCGAAGGCAGCGGCTTAACCCACTGAGCCACCCAGGCGCCCCGCGAGTAATATTTCTTAATGCCTTCTCTCAGTTAGCTCAAAGCAATGATCAGTAAATGGCCTAGATTCTTGCCTAAGCATTAAGGAGCAAGAAGGAAAAATCAATAACTGCACTCTGATGTCATCACAAGCATGCAGTGGGAATTCTGCATATTGGTTCCGTTGTCTCTCCTCCTCTGGAAAAATGTTACTCTCACATATTAAGCAGCATTCACTTTAATTCCCATGTCATTTTGGGTGTCTCCTTTGGAGCTAGGTGATATATTGTTGGATTTCTTTACTTCAGAGGACTGAAACTCCTACATCAGAATTTTCTGAATTCTGGATGTATAGTAAAATGATCACTTCCAAAGTACCTGAGAAATGGAATGTGCTTTATGATCCCATATTGATAATAAACCTATTTTTTACCAGTGAATTTATTAGACATGACTAATATTTTCTTTAGATTTTGGCCAGAAATTTGTAAGGGCAGGAAGCTAACACAGAGTGTTCCATAAAGCTTATGGCTCTGAATAATCTTGCAAGAATCTGCCCCTATTATGCTCAGTGCAGTGGACACAGGTTTCACATTGGGTCAAATCTTTAGGGCTCGTGGTTTTTCTTAAGTTCTTTCATTTCCAGTGAGACTCATATTTTGCTCTCAAAACTGCTCTTCAGTGGAGCAGTACAATGTTCAGCCCGCAATTTTTAATGAGTTCTAGTGAGTTTCTTAGAGAAGAACTGGCCCCTGGAAACTCTACAGTCTTTCCATTTATTGCTTCTCTATCAGCTTTCCCATAGTCCATCATACAATGGCTATTTGCTTAATGTAGGACACATGACGATTATTAGAAGTGATGCTTTGGAGTCAGCTCAAAAATCAGTTAAAATATCCTCTTACATATTTTATCAAATTTCCTTGACCACTCCCATCAGAGTAATTGTATTTTCCTGCACATGGGAGGAGTGGAAAAGTCATTTTCATCTTTGTTCTTGATCTATAGATAATTCTAAGTTATATTTATATTGTGATAGTATTCTGTTGGCCCATAGTATCTGGAGACTTATTAAATGTAATAGTATATTTTGTCTTTGTTAAAAATGGCCAAATTTAGAGCCATAAATTATTTCTCTTTACAGTTAATTTCCTTCAGATTCTAATTATATAAGTGCTACCTATTTCTTATAAATGATTTATCACTATAGATAAAAATACTGAAGAAAGATGAAACTATACCACTTAGGAATAAAATCTATTTGTATTTTATACATCTTCTATTATATATTTTCTAATATATACAGTCTTATACACATATGTACATATATATAGATACCAATAGATATAAACAAGTATTTTTTGTTTATCTGTTTTATGAGAAGATAAGTCTTTTTGGTAATGATTGTGAGATAGTCTGTGGTCACGGTTTTGAATGCTTCTGTCAAGCATTGACAATATGTGCCAAAAATGGCATCCTCGGTGAATTCTTCTTATGGTTAGGCCTTGATTGTCCATTGGCAAGCCTTTCTTGGTTCTGGCCTGCTTTAAGATACTAACTTTTTAGGCTCCCAAGGGATTCTGTGGGCCTTAAATCTCTTTCTAATAATGATGTATTTTTCTGCTTAATTAATCAAAGTGAGTTTTTCTTGTAACCAATAAAACTTATTTATAATTATTTACTTTACTCTGCTTGGACTTTTTAAATTTGCTTCTGTTCTATTCTGGCTTTTCAGTTTGGAGAATTTCCAGAATGGAAGATGGAAAGGACAGGCAAATAGGTAAGACTTCTTTTTTCTCACACACATTTCATTTCTCTCTAATTACTGTTATTTGCTATCACTAACACAGCACATAGTTAGCAGCATCCCACAAACCTATTTCATATTCAGTCCCTACTAAAGAAGTCATGTACTTTTTATTACCTAGAACAGCCAAACCACAAAACAATTTCTATTATAAAAAGACCAAAAAATGAGATAAGTCATAAAGTTACTATATAAGAGGCATCATTCAAGATACTTTATATAGGGTGCCTTCTAATAATTTCATGTGGTAGAAATTATCTTACCTATTTTACAAATAGAACAGGAATGATTTGCTGAGACTCACAGATCTATGACCATGCCAGAATATAAACTAGAGTTTTTTGACCCTAATTCAATGCTGTATAAGTCTTGACCCTTAAATTTTGCAAGCCTATTGAATTTTATCTCTCCTTACAGGGCACAAGTCAAAATTAAAGAGTGTGTGTATAAAGATACAACCAGTGATGATCCTATAACCCCTTTTCTACTTCACTGTTATTATTAGTAATAAAGTCATCAGTACATCTTATAGGACTAAATCCTATATTGGGGCCACTTTTAAAATTGCAAAATGACCAAGAAATTTCAGATCAGAGTTAATGAGGATGAAGACTGGCTGCAGGCTGGGTCCTTCTCAAACTGTTAGAAATTTCAAGATAATGACACCAAAGTACCAAACCAAGCATGTGTCCCTTCAAAGCACAAGAACTTATATGACTGACTACACAGGCTGCACACTTATGAACCCACCCCAGATTGATAAATTTGTTTCCAAATAATGTAATTTGTGTTAGTAATAAATAGAAAATATAGGTCACAAGTTGATAATTATTAAAGTTCAGTGATAGAATAGGAGTCATTATACTATCATTTCTACTTCATGTATGGTTGGAATTTTCTATAGCAAAAAGATAAAAAGAGAGTTTTGAAAATATTGAACCAAAAAACATTCAGGTATATGGAAGACTAACAATGTATGCATAGGTAAAACAAAAAACTTTTAAAAAGTAATTGGAATATGATAAATATGAAAGATAGAGGAAAAAGATCTGATATACTCACAATGTTCACAGAAATAGAACAAAATAAAATCTATTCAACAATACAAAAATTATTATTCTTCCATAGGAATATGAAAGAAAGTTTGCCTCAAATATCTGAAACAGAAATATTTGAAAATGTGGTTCAAAAGAATACCCTCCATTCAAAAGAATGTCCTCCGTATGAGGACAAAAAGGTGTAGAAAGATTGGAATCTAGGTACATACAAGTAAATTTGCTGAAATATAATAAGGAAGAAACCTTAAGGAAATTCAAGTAGAAAAACTTAGTACTAAAGTGATTTATAAATGAGAAAAACTGAGACTGGCCTCAGATTTCTCCTATTAAGGAGATTTAAGGGATTTCTCCTATTAAGGTTTTATGAAAGAAGATTACATAAACATGTCTTCAACATTCTAGATCAAAGAGAATATGATCCAATAATTTCTTTCAAGTAAAAGATAAATATTTAGACTTTTAAAAATTCAAGGAATACATTTAAGCCCTTCTTGAAAACAAACAAAACATCTGATAAAAAAGACTAACCAATCAATAAAGTAAAAAACTAAGGAATAGAAGAACTATGGTAAAAACACAGATTATAAGCATTGAATGTTAAGATACAGAATAAAGATTTTTAAAAATTTGTACATTACAGTTACAAAAAATAGGCAAGATCTTGGTAACATTGAAAACATCTTCAAATAAACAACACGTATTTATAGTTTAGGTGAGTTGGACAAAATGTATACAACCCAATATTTCATTGCAGGAAGTGAATACCCTAAATGTCTAAAACTAAAATTTGTCACAGAAAAAAAATATAACTTATACTTTCTTCATGGTTTTATGCTAAAGATGTCTTTTGTAAGGTACTATTTTTGTTTTTGAAGAAACATTTATCTAAAACTCACTAATTCCTTCAATTTTACTTCTGTTTCTGCTGTTTCTGAGAAATTCAAATAGAAATATATTTCATAGTTTAGTTGCAATGGGCATATTGAGAAATATTCCATTTAAGAACAATGATTCCTGCCAAACTTGATCTCTCTCTACTTCTCTATCATTGTGACAACCATTCTGTCTGCATACCTATGAAGAGTTGATTGGGCTGATATTCACCAAATATTGTCAAAGGCTAGTTCTAAGAGGTGGAATGTTGAACGTTAATGCTAGTTTGTTTTCAGTATCTTTGACTTTTTTTTTAAAGATTTTATTTATTTATTTGACAGATAGAGGTAACATAGGTAGAGAGGCAGACAGAGAGAGAGAGAGAGAGAGAGGAGAAAGCAGGCTCCCTGCTGAGCAGAGAGCCGGATGCAGGGCTCCATCCCAGGACCCTGGGATCATGACCTGAACCAAAGGCAGAGGCTTTAGCCCACTGAGCCGCCCAGGCGCCCCAATCTTTAACTCTTTTAAAAGATGCATTTATTAGTTACCTTTTCCTTAAAAATTAAGATCCAGACATTTAAAATATTACTACTGATAATATATGTTTTGTTTTGGCTATTGTTATTAATTTGAGATGCTATTTTTATAAGATAAAAATTATTATAATAATACTTAAGATGTGTTTGATGTGTATCATTCTCTTGTTTTTCCATTTTGCCTACTATCTTTTAATGGTATGTGTCTGACATTCTTCATTGGTGCTTGTTTCGAAGACATTTTGTGATTTCAATCTTCATCTTTCATATGTTAACTTCTATGCCTCTTCTTTCTAAACCTGACCTTCTCATTCTTCATAGCTATTCACTGCTATTAATCAGTTGTACTTTATTCTAAGTTTTGAGTGTTCTGATTGCCATTTTTTTTAGTTTTTATTTAAATTCCAGTTAGTTAACATGCAGTGCAATATTGGTTTCAGGTGTACAATATAGTGATGCAACACTTACATACAACACCAGATACTCATCACAAGTGCCCTCCTTAATCCCCATCCCCTGTTTAACCCACTCCCCCAGCCTACCTCCTCTCCTATAACTATCAGTTTTTTCTCTATAGTTAAGAGTCTGGTTTTGTTGTTGTTGTTGTTTGCCTCTCTTTTTCCCAGTGATCATTTGTTTTGTTTCTTAAATTCCACATATGAGTGAAATCATTGGTATTTGTTTGTCTCTGACTTATTTCGCTTACCATAATTTTCTCTAGCACAAAAACAAATTCAAAATGGATTAAAGAGCTAAATGTGAGACAGGAAATGATTAAAATCCTAGAGGGGAACACAGCCAATAACCTCTTTAACATCAGCCATAGAAACTTCTTACTAGATATGTCATCTGAAGTAAGGGAAACAAACAAAAATGAACTATGGGGACTTCATCAAAATATAAAGCTTCTGCCTGGCAAAGGAAACAATCAACAAAACTCAAAGGCAACCTATGGGATGGGAGAAAAAATTTGCGAATGACATATCTGATAAAGAGTTAGTATCCAAAATCTATAAAGAACTTATCAAACTCAACACCCCAAAAACAAATAATTCAGTTAAAAAATGGACAAAAGACACAAATAGACATTTTTCCAAAGACGACATCCAGATGGCTAATAGACACCTGAAAAGATGTTCAACATCAATCATCATCAGGGATAAATCAAAACCAGGATGAAATAGCACCTCACACACGTCAGAATGACTAAAATTAAAACATGGGAAACAACAGATTTGGGCAAGGATGTGGAGGAAGGGAAACCTCTTGCCTTTTTGGTGGAAATGCAGACAGGTGCAGCCGCTCTTGAAAACAGTATGGAGGTTCCTCAAAAAGTTAATATTAGAACAACCCTATGATCCAGCAATTGCACTACTAGGTATTTACCCAAAGGATATAAAAATACAGATTCGAAGGGATATATGCACCCCAATGTTTATAGCAGCATTATCAACAATAGCCAAAAGCCCACTGACAGTTGAATGGATAAAGAAGATTGGTATATACACAATGGAATATTATTCAGCCATAAAAAGAATGAAATCCTGCCATTTGATTGTTATTCAAGCCTTTATTTTCTTTCCTTTGTTGATAGACCAAGATTATCAGTCATGACTTGGAATCTGCCCCCTTTTCTAACCCTGAAATACATCTTTAACTCTAAAAGGAATGGAATAAATAATCCCTCAATCACAATAAAATTTAAAAGACAAACAATTTAAAAATTAAAATTAAATAGACATAATTATGGGTTTGTAGTGATATTATAGTTATTACATATGCTTCTGCTCTTAGAGACAGTAAAATCTTTAAATATTCACAATCGTTTTAATTCTTAGATATATTCTCAAGAAACATTATCATTAGACATATTATGAAAAGATTATCAAAATCTGCCATTATTTCCCATCCCAAACATACATTTTCTCACATATCTTCTATTTGCAAGACCTAGAAGTACCTGATCTCTGGTCAGTCTCCAACCTAGGAGAAAAAATATATATTTAAAAATATGATCAGAGCGTAACAAATGTAGCGTGGTAAAAGCATCAAAACTAAAAACTGAGAGAGCAAACATTAAGTGCAGATTTTACTACTTTCTAGTTTGGTGGTATTAGCAAGTTATTTACTTGGGATTGATATTAATCCTAACTAAGTTCTGTTAATGATAAGACAGTCTGTTGGGGGAAAGAGGGGCTATCATATTTAAATTAGGCTTAAAGCCCGTCTCCTGCTCTCCTATTTGTCTGATCGCCTTCTCATCATGTATGCAGCAGCTGATACTCAGGTCCCTGAACATATTCCTTAGCTGTGCTATTCTGGACACATCACTCCCATATGCTTCCTTGTTCTTTTGCTGTTCTAATTTAAAACACTTGAATGTGACTTTAATCCTATTCCCAATTCACAGGCAGTCCTTCCTGATGCACTTGCAGAATTTGGTGCAATCCTTGGTCACTTCCTACTTTTGGCCATGATTCATGTTCTTAGTTACTCTGTTATCTTTATCAGTTATGGTCAATTGAAAGTTTGTCAGGAGAAATCTAGCTTGCAGATTTCAATTATTATATTCTCATAATGAAAAAAAAAAGTTTTTCCTCCCTGTATATCCTGTTAGACCTCTTTACTGATTTTGATATTTAATATAAATTTAATATATTTGAAATATGAAAAATTAATTAAATATACAGTTAATCAAAAGAGGCCATTAGGCCAAAGACAGGGAACACTGCAAATGCTTCTGTACCCATTAATATTCAGGAAAGCAAAATGAAAACAGTCAACTTGAGGCTGTATGTTGATGATGAGATACCACCTTGACTCCCTCACAGAGACAAAAGTGTATTGGTATCAGGTGAATTCTCTTTGCATTTATTCTCCCAGAGCACTGAGCTGAGAGAAATGAAAGGATTCTAATCCAAGGGCTCTACCTGGAATGAATTATTCATGGTACATACTGATTAATTTATGGTTATTATAAATCACAGATAGATGTTCTCATAGTAACATTTCATTGGTGTGATGATCTGCAGTGTGGAGCTCCTCTAATTCATGTGTTTAATAACTGTCTTTGATTAACTAAAGATTAATTTTTATGAGGTAAAGGAAGTAAATATGATCAGAAGCAAACTTGCAAAACACTAAGCAGGTTTTATTCAAAAAAAAAAAAAAAAAGGTGTTTGGAAGACTGAGACTAAACTCAACCATACATATTCATTCAAACATTGTTACTGAATATAGAAGAGATTGTCTAAATTTTTAAGTCATACCAAAGCATATAACACAAATTTTACAGATAAGTGTAATGGGCAATCTTATTGTATAAAACAAAATATATTTATTCAGTTATTCTAATGAAACTTAATGAATTATTAGGTTTCCATGCAACGTTGAGTGGGAGAATTCATATGCAAATGTCTATATGGTATAGATGGCTAAAGCAAAACTGATAAAGGGAAGTACACACTTTTAAGACAATGGATAATTTTTCACTGCTAAATATTGACAAAATGGACAAAATCTGTCATTTGATTGGTGGTCTAGTAGAACTTTCATGCGTTAATTTACTATGGCTGTCTTAAAGTACCACGCACTTAACAACTGAAACTCATTTGTGCACAATTCTGGAGGCTCAGTATTGGAAATCAAATTATCAGTAAGGTCTGAGGACTTTCCCATTGGCTTAGCAATGAATATATTCTCCTTAAGTTCACATGGTATTTCCTCAGTATGTGTCTGTGACCAAATGTTCTCTTCTTTTAAGGATACCTGTCATATTAGATTGGAATCTACTCTAAGACCTAATTTTAACTTAATGAACTCTTTAAAAAGCCTAGATTTACATATAGTCACATTCTGAGCTATTAGGGGTTAGAACTTAAACTTATTAATTATGAAGGAACACAGTTCAGTCCATTACATTCTCTTTACAGAAGGCCTTTATTTCCTTTTAATATCCTATTTATTTTGAAAGGATCTGGGTTTCCTTATGTGATAATAACTGAACCCTAAGAGTAGAAAAGTGAAAAAAATCAAATGGGTTCTGCCTTCAGTAGGATTACTATGAAATAAGAAAAATAGATGTGTGAAACGAGGCATAAGTGGCCTTACATGGAAATCATTTCAAAATAATTATGCTGAGTGAAAAATAAAAGCCAAACACAACAACAAGAAAGACATCTATTGTATTATTTGATTTTATAAAATTCTAGAAAACGCAAAATTATTTATAAGGAATGAGGAAACTGGTGGGGGAGGCCACATGCACTTAGTCAGTTTCTTGGTTATGTTGAGGTTTCAGAGATATATACATATGTCAAAACTCATCAACTGTTCACTTTAAATAGTTGCTGTTTTGCATATGTTCATTATACACCAATAAAACTGTTAAAAAATACAATTACAGAGGGAAAGTGGTTAGTTTGTTGCCATTAAAATGATATCATTTGGAGGTATTTTGTTTTTGTTTGTTTAAGATTTTATTTATTTGACAGAGGGAGAGGGAGAGTGAGTACAAGCAGGCGGAGCAGCAGGTAGAGGGAGAGGGAGAAGCAGGCTCTACACTGAGCAAGGAGCCTGATGTGAGGCTTGATCCCAGGACCCTGGGACTGTGACCTGAGCCAAAGGCAGACACTTAACTGACGGAGCCACCAAGGTGCCCCCAAAATGACATCATTTGTATGATAGTCATAGATATGCCATTCAGTTGGGAAAGTCCTCTACTATTTTTAGTTTGTTAAACTTTTAGCAGGAATTGATGCCATATTTTAAGTACTTTTTTTTCAGAAATTAAAAGTTTTTTATTAATTATTATATTAATATAGGGATATACATTGATTAATCTTTTACTTTTAGAGTAATTGTAGTAATTGTAGAGTAATTGTAGTAAAATTGAGGGGAAGGTATTCCCAAATATCTGCTACCTCCACAGAGGTGTAGCCTCCCTCATTAACAATACCCCCACGAGAGTACTACATCTGTTGCAATTGATGAGCATACATTGATACATGATAGTCACCCAAGGTCCATAGTTTATATTATGGCTCACTCTTGGTATTTTATATTATGTGGGTTTAGACAAATGTATAATGATATGTATTTATCATTATGGTATTATAGAGAGAATTTTCACTGTCCTAAAATTTCTCTGTGCTCCACTTGCTAATTCCTCTCTCCTAAACTCCAATCACTGACAACTACTGATCCTTTTTATTTTCTCCGTAGTTTTATCTTTTTTAGAATATCGTATAGTTGGAATAATGTAGTGTGTAGCCTTTTCAGAATGACTTCTTTCAGTTAGTAATATTAATTTAAGATTCTTCCATCTCTTTTCATAGTTTGATAGCTCACTTCTTTTTAGTGATGAATAATATTCCATTGTCTGAATGTACCACATTTATATAGATATTGATTTATTGAAGGACATCTTGTTTGTTACCAAGTTTGGCAATTATAAATAAACCTACTATAAATATCTATGTGGAGGTTTTGTGTGAGCATAAGTTTTCAACTCCTTTGGGTAAATACCAAAAAGTGTGATTGCCAGACTGTATGGTAAAGAATGTTTAGTTTTGTAAGAAACTGCAAAACTGCCTTTCAAACTTGCTTTACCATTTAGCATTCCTGTCATAAATAAATGAGAGTGCCTGTTTCATAACCTTACCAGCATGTGGTGTTGTCAGTGTATCAGATTATAGCTATTCTAATAGGTGTATAGCAGTATCTCATTGTTTTAATTTGCATTTTGCTAATTTGATGACATGTCATGTGGAACATCATTTCATATGCTTTTTGCCATTTGTGGTTTTGGTTTTTTGGTGTTTTTTTTTTTTTGATGTCTCTTAAGCTCTTTGGCCCATATTTCAAAGGGGTTGCTTGTTTTCTCTTTGTTGAGCTCTTTGAAAGATTTTTTAAAAAAATTATTTTGGATAATGGTCCTTTACCAGATGTGTCTTTTGCAAATATTTTCTCCCAGTCTATGATTTGTCTTCTTATTCTCTTGACATTATCTTTTGCAGAGCAGAAGTTCTTATTTTTAATGAATTCAGTTTATCAATTATTTCATGCATGGACCATACTCTTCTTGGTATTTTTTCTGAAAAGCCATCACCATATCCATGGTCATCTAAGTTTTTTTGTGTGTGTTACTTTCTAGGAGTTTTATGTTTTCACATTCTTGTTTAGGTTAATTTTTGTGGGGTGCCTGGATGGTTTAATAAGTTAAGCATCCAACTCTTGGTTTTGGCTCAGGTTATGATCTCAGGGTTGTAAAATCAAGCCCCAAGTCAAGCCCCATGCTCAGTGCAGAGTCTGCTTGAGATTCTTTCCCCATCCTTCCCCTCCCCCTCAGCTCATCCCCCCACTTGTGTGCTCTATCTAAAATAAATAAACAAAATAAAATCTTAAAAATAAACAAAGTTAATTTTTGTGAAAGGTGTAAGCTCTGTATCTAGATTTTTTTTTTTTTTTTACATGTGGTTGTCCAGTTGTTCCAGCACCATTTGCTGAAAGGATTATCAACATTGGGGACTTATTAAGAAATATTTACTTACATGTAAAGTTTTTCTTCTACAAGATTTGTTTTATCTATAATATTTCAATTAGATTTTTATATGTAGCACAATTTTTGGAGTAAGACAATCTTTCATTATGGATTTTTATTGACTGGTATAATTTATTGAGAAGATAACATAAAATTGAAATAATAGTTGATATTGTTTTATTGTTGAAACAAACAACTTAATTTTAAATTTTATATGGAAATACAAAGTAAAAACCATAACCAAGTTACTTGAAGGAGAATCTTGTGGTACTTATATTACCAAATATAAAGCCTTTTTATAAAGCTAGACTATTTAAGACAATGTTGTCCTATCATAAAGATAGTAGATGATTGAAACAGAATAGAGAATTCAGCTACAGGTACACATACACGAACACTTGATTTATGACAAAGTGACACTGTAGAACAACACTTGATAAGGACTAGAAGAAGATCCTAATTGCTCCAATTTTTGTAGATCTTTGTAGACTATAACATAGCACATCTTTACCAATACATTTGATCGTAAGGACCAATTCCAGAATAGCACTAGAGATTTAGCATTTTGATTAGAGTAGGTTGTCTGGAATTTGAGAGTTGACCATGTTTATGGGCTAGTTTTCCAGTATATTTAGAAAAGAATTCATTCATCAAGAAACTCAGAGACAACGAAAGGATTTTATGATTTAGGAGATCGCAGCATATTTCTGGTCGGGGGGAAAAATAAGAAAGAATAAACATGCATAATGAACACCTTTCAAAAAAAGTGTTTGATAACATAGCTGCAAAATTAGCACTAAGGAGGAGATATGTAACATTTCACACTTCAGTTAATAAAACAGAAGCAGAATCTTTTAGACCACATGGAATATAAATAATAAATTACGTGTTTCCTATGGTAGTTCTTTAGTATTTCTATTAAAATACTATAAAGTTGATTTAATAGAAAAAAAAAATAGTGTGCTTGTAATAGTCCCCACGAAATACAGTGCTATGGTCTCTTAAATGAAATTGCAAATGACCATAAATGAAACCATAAGTGAAAAAATTATTAGCAGAAATATTTTATAAAATTAGAAATTAAATACCCTGTGAGAATAATTTCTATATGAAAACATTGGTCAAAATAATTTGAAAAACTTCTCTATGTATTTAATCTTCAAAGATTTTCATTATAAATTTTTTTACAATTATATATGTATATATACATATATATATTTACTTTTTGCACACAATGAATCATGGAACACTACAACAAAAACTAATGATGTGCTATATTTAAAAATATGTATTTTATTTATTTATGTGAGAGAGAGAGAGAGAGGAGGGAGAGTCAGAGGGAGAAGCAGAGTCCCTATTGGGCAGAGATCCCAAAGTGGGGCTCAGTTACAGGGCTCCAGGATCATGACCTGAGCCAAAGGTAGACACTTATCTGACTGAGCCACCCAGGTGCCCCTCATTACAAATTATTAAAACACACAGAAAAATTACAGAAAATAATAATGTAGGCACTAATGTACCATGACCCAGATATAGTAGAAGAATCTTTAATATGTTAATTTTAATATTTTAATTAATCATTTGTTATCTTTGTCAGGTTGTTAATTTGTAAGTGACCATTGAAAGATTGCATATTACAGATAGGTTCCATTTGTATATATAAACCATGCCCTTGCTAAAATGACATAATTGTTCTCCAATGAATCAAAGTAAACTAAATTGGTTAAAAACATAGAGGATGATGATTGCAAGTGAGTACTAAACAGAGGGTGGTCTGTGTGACAAATGGAGGGGAGGTGATGAGAGGGAGTTTAATATTAAGATGATATTCACTTTCAAAGGCATAATTGGAGGTTATATAGAGAGCTCAATTTGCAGAATTTGATACATGCTGAGAAATTTAGAAATTGTTTATCATGACATTTCTGTATATTCAACCCATTAATTATTTCTTCATTCGGAAGTGTCTTTTACCCAGATACTCCTCAGTGTTTCACTCCATTCTCTGCTTTATCTAAATAAAACATTAATCTAAAGGAGTTGGAAAGTAATGTTTAACCCTCTCACTAGAGCTATTTGTTATGCAAACACACAACTATTGGACAGAACAATTACTTGTCAAATGAATAATTAAGTTGAAATTTCAAAACTATTGTTTGTGTGAGAAAAGAGATTTAGAGAGCAAATAGAAAAATAATAAGATAGAAAGGCAAGAAGCATGGATTAATAATAAAGGTCAAGTCCATGCCTGGGTAAAAACAATAAAGTGACATCCTAAAAAGTCAATGATTTTTATCACTTATGTTTGGCTATGGATATGAAACTAGTTGAGATAGCTTTAATTATAAGCAATGGAATTTTGGGCACTGTAATTCCTTTACCATTTTATTCTTTGTGTCTTTTCTTCCTTTTGCCTTTCTAAACCATTATGTATGTTACATAACTCATATATATTAAATTAAAGCATAAGGCTTAATTATTTATATCATTGCTTCAAAGGATTTCTAGGATAATGTCCTTGTTTTCTTCTCTCTCTTTTTAAAATATTTTATGTATTTATTTGACACAGAGAGAGAGACACACAGAGAGAGCACAAGCAGGGGAGGCAGCAGAGGGGGAGGGAAAAGAAGCAGGCTCTCCCCTGAACAGGGAGCCCAATGCGGAATATGAGATCATGACCTGAGCTGAAGGCAGACACTTATTAATTGAGCCACCCAGGTGCCAATGTCCTTGTTTTCAAAATGAGATTAATAAATTCTTTATATTAGACAATGCCTCTAAAATTAGAACTCAGGTTTGCTGCTATTTTAAAATAATATTTATGACTTTTCTTCTATTTTGAATATAACTGGCATAAGAATGAAATCTCATTAGATATGTTTTGGAACTCAGAAATTTCAGAGTAGAGTAAGAGAATATGGTCATGATACTTTATATGGAAAACCCAAAAGACTCCACCCCCAAACTCCTAGAACTCATGCAGCAATTTAGTAATGTGGCAGGATACAAAATCAATGTACAGTAATCAGTTGCTTTCTTATACACTAACAATGAAAATCTAGAAAGGGAAATTAGAGAATCAATTCCATTTACTATAGCACCAAGAACCACAAGATACCTGGGAATAAATCTGACCAAAGAGGTAAAGGATCTGTACTCAAGGAACTGCAGAACACTCATGAAAGAAATTGAAGAAGACACAAAAAGATGGAAGACCGTTCCATGCTCTTGGATCAGAAGAATAAACATTGTTAAAAGGTCTATACTGCCTAGAGGTATCTATACTTCCAATGCCATCCTGATCAAATTTCCACCAGTGTTTTTAAAAGAGCTGGAACAAACAATCCTAAAATTTGTATGGAACCAGAAGAGACCCCTAATTGCTAAGGAAATGTTGAAAAAGAAAAACAAAACTGGGGGCTTCTCGTTGCCTCATTTCAAGCTTTACTACAAAGCAGTGATCACCAAGACAACATGATACTGGCACAAAAGTAGACATGTCGACCAGTGGAACAGAGTTGAGAGCCCAGATATGGACCCTCAACTCTATGGTCAAATAATCTTCAACAAAGTAGGAAAAAATACACATTGGAAAAAAGTCTCCTCAATAAATGGTGCTGGGAAACTGGACAGCTATTTGTAGAAGAATGAAACTCGACCATTCTCTTACACCATACATAAAGACAAACTCGAAGTGGATAAAAGATCTCAATACGAGGCAGGAATCTATCAAAATCCTAGAGGAGAACATAGGCATTAACCTCTTCAACATCGGCCACAGCAACTTCTTTCAAGATATGTCTCCAAAGGCAAAGTAAACAAAAGTGAAAATGAACTTTTGGGACTTCATCAAGATCAAAAGCTTCTGCACAGCAAACGAAACAGTCAATAAAACAAAGAGGCAACCCACGGAATGGGAGAAGGTATTCCCAAATGACACTACAGACAAAGGCTGATATCCAAGATCTAGAAACAACTCCTCAAAATGAACACACACAAAATAGATAATCATGTCAAAAAATGGGCAGAAGACATGAACAGACACTTCTCCAAAGAAGACATACAAATGGCTAACAGGTGCATGAAAAAATGTTCATCATCATTAGCCATCAGGGAGATTCAAATCAAAACCACAATGAGATACCATCTTACACCAGTTAGAATGGCCAAAATTAACAAGACAGTAAATAACAAGTGTTGGAGGGGACATGCAGAAAGGGGAACCATCCTACACTGTTGGTGGGAATGCAAATTGGTGCAGCCACTTTGGAAAACGGTGTGGAGATTCCTTAAGAAATTAGAAACAGAGCTTCCCTATGACCCTGCAATTGCGCTACTGAGTCTCTAACCCAAAGATACAGATGTAGTGAGAAGAGGTTTCATCTGTACCCCAGTGTTCATAGCAGCAATGGCCACAGTTGCCAAACTGTGGAAAGAGCCAAGATACCCTTCAAAGGATGAATGGATAAAGAAGATATGGTCCATATATACAATGGAGTATTATGCCTCCATCAGAAAGGATGAATACCCAACTTTTATATCAACATGGATAAGACTGGAAGAGATTATGCTGAGTGAAATAAGTCAAGCAGAGAGATTCAAGTATCATATGATTTCATTTACTTGTGGAGCATAAGGAATAACATGGAGGACATTGGGAGATGGAGAGGAGAAGTGAGATGGGAGAGATCAGAGGGGGAGACAAACCATGAGAGACTGTGGACTCTGAGAAACAAACTGAGGGTTTTGAAGGGGAGAAGCGTGGGGAGATGGGTGAGCCTGGTGGTGGGTATCATGGAGGGCATGCATGGCATGGAGCACTGGGTGTGGTACATAAACAATGAATTTTGGAGCACTGAAAATAAATAAAATAAAATGGGGGAAAAATAAAAGAGAATATGGTCATATATTGTGTACTTTCTAAGGTGACCAGGAGGGTTAGGCATAGCATCCCATAACCAATACCTTTGTATTTCCATGGTAAATATGTGAATATTCTTTTATTTAAGATTTTACATACTTACTTGAAAGCGAGAGAGTGAGTGAGCTCATGAGTGGGGAAGAAGGGCAGAGGGAGAGGGAGAAGCAGAGTCCTTGCTGAGCAGGGAGCCCCATGCAGGGCTCCATCACAAGACCCCGGGATCATGACCTGAGCTGAAGGTAGATGCTTAGCCCACTGAGCCACACAGTCACCCCAGTGTGTGACTATTCTAGACAGCTGGGATAAATACAGACTGCAGACTATCACATATCTCTTCTGCTCAGGATATGTAACAAAATGAGAGCAGGTCAGGGCACATCTTGCTATCAAATGTTACCAAAAATTATATTTAAAGCTATTTGGAGTCCTTAAGTTAAATAATATTTTGGGCCAAGACAAAACAAAAATAAACCTTGTTATCTTTGTGTAAATCTGAGTCCAATTATTTTTATTTATTTCAAAATAGGAATTCTTCCATTTATTATCTAATCATGTTCATTCAACTTGTTTGAACTTGTTTCTTTGTCTATTTTAGTTATCTTAAATAGTTTAATCCTCATCCCTCCAATACTATTCATGCAATAAAATCAATCTAGAAAATAACAATAAACACACCACACTATCTTAACATTTTATTAGTAAGAACATTGAGCTTAAATTTCATTAATAAAATATTATTCAATGATATTCAAATGCTCTTCAGTCAGTGCTTATTGGATCCCCTGTTCAAAAGAATTTGTAAATGAAAATTATCTATTTGTATTTCATGACAATTAAGAATAGTAAATTTGAAGTATGTTGTATGTATGTGTATATGTATACATGTGAGGTCATATGTGTGCTTGGGATTGTGTGGAAATGTTTTGATCATTTAAAACATGGCTTGTGTAGAAATGTATGTCATTGAGTTAGAAAATTTTGCCTTGCCTGTTGTTACAGTTTGGGTTCCCCAAGAAGCAGCTCTGATAAGTTTGAACACAGGATTGTAATTGGGGAGCACGCAGGATTAAATAAGGAAACTATTTTGGGCCGAGAGTTAGTCTTGGGAGATTAACTCATTTAAGAGCTGTTGGTTGCCAATCAAAAACAATTAAAGGAATAAATTTATTCCTGAAGGTCTGGAACCATTTGTTTCATATAATAAGCTCATTTTGGGGGAAAAATTGAAAGTGCTCTTAGGATTTGATGCAGCCCCTACTGCTGCAGAAGGTCTTAGGGTCTTAACTCATTATCCCCTTCTTCCATCACTCATTTCTTTTTCCCCTCATCCTTGGCAACATCTTTCCTAGTCTAGGTTTCTTGCCTGTTTCAGTAACACAAATCTAATCCCTGAGAATCTGGGGTCCCTTCGCACCATGCTCTTCTCAAGCTGTGACTGACTGTTGGATTTGTGCATTTATGGTCAAAATAAGGCAAGTGAATATCAGGGGACACAACACAAAATGTACTTGTAACTAAAAGCATTCTTCCCTGTCTTCATTGTATAAAGAAACTCTATTTCTTCCTGATTATTAGCAGTAATTCTCCTTGCTGGGATTCTGACTTTTCATGTCTGCGGGTCTTTTGGCATCAGGAATTTGAAATGACAGATGGTGGCTTATCTAATAGTTTAATGGGACCCTGGCTTTGCCCCTTGTTAGAAGTCTCTCTACTGTAAGAAATAGCGCCTCTAAATCCCCAAGACTCAGACTTACATGATGAGGAGGACAAATTCTCTAAGAAAATCACTGGAATTGATGGTGAGAGATCCACTCTTGTTTTCATCCTTCTAGCTTTTGGCAAAAGATCCATTCCATTATTCTAAAAGGCCATCAGATTCTAGGTCATGTGATATAAGATGAGTAGATACATACCAGGTGCCTACTGTCATACTTCCTTTTCTGTAAAGTAGGTTCCATAGTTTAATGTAACTTATGTAGGACCCCACACTTGTGGAAAAACAAACAAAATGGTACTTTCAACTCTTGGACAGTACAATGATCAAGGTATTGAAGGCAGAAAGGAAAATTCTTGACTAGAATACATGTAGCTTCCAGTCAATGTAAATCACCACCCCTTCCAGGGTTAATGGAGTGTAACATAGTTTTCTACCAAGTATCTGGTTGGTCTTTGAACTAGACCTTTTGTATTAGAGGATTAACATTGGTCTCCCTTGTTGGCAGGTTGGGCTCTCAGCTATGGCAATAACAATTTCAGCCTTAGTGGTTGGGAGCCTGGGCCATTAACCCACTGCTTAGCTTCAATTTCTGTCATCATGGTTGAATCATTCTGTCTATTTAGGTATTTATTGCCTTTCCTGCAATAAGTGCTTTTGGAGGAACTTTGGTCTGATACACACAAAAAAATTTCACATTTCAAATCCATCCCTATAGGTCCATCCACATGCCATTTTCCCTAATCTCCTTGCTTTAGTACTCCAGTCTTTCCCTTTCCAGGATGCTAGAAGGTTACTAGTCAATGAGTCAAGTTACTTGCTATTCCCCACAAGTACTATATATTCTAATTTATGACTATTGTTTTTAATTTTTTTTTACTTTTTATATTTTTATATTTTATTTTTTCATAGCTTTTCTCCCCCTGCCCCCCCGACTCAGGGGTAGTCCTTGGTGCCCACTGGGAGAATTTCCCTCTGAACTATTTTTTAGGGCCACTTCTGAGTGAAGTGAACATTTGCAGCCATATACAGAGCTTAGTTAAGGTAGAGATGCCAACATAATAGTGGTTGATAACAAGAATCTGGACCACCTGTTTATGCATCTTCTATTCTTTGTTTTTGTTCACATCTGATGCAAAATATAGCACTTCAGTCTTATAATGCATTGCTGCTGGTCCAATTTGACCTTATGATTTGGTTGATATAATAAAATTTAGTTTATGAAGGGTAGTACCACAAGTCCACTTGATGTTCCTGGGCTCAGTAACATAACGCAAAATTATTATAAATATTTATTGCATATGACAAGATCATGACCCATCACCTTAAGACATCTATCTTGTGATTCTTCTACTGGGGCTTGCCCTAAACTCCACATAGCTTCTTTTCACTTCACAGATATCTATAATACCATTTAATCCATTAGGTCATATGGTCCATGTGGCAGAGCCACTTCTATCTTACCTTGGACCTTCTCTAGAGAACTTTCCTGATCTAGGTTCCACTTAAAGCTAGTTATTTCATGTCATTTGGCATATGGGTCAAATGGTATTCTTAGATGTGGACTATGCAATTTCCAAAATCTAGAGAGACCTACTGGGTATTGTTCTTCCTTCTTAATGGTGGGAAGTACAAGATGCAATAATATGCTCCTTATTTTTAGATGATGGTCTGGAATACCTTGGACTGTGAGAACTCTGAAATCTACACTGATGTAGCAATATCCTGATCTTGACCTGTCTTGCACTCTCTGCAGTATATGTGCCTTACCAAGAACTCCAGTAGATTTGTCTTTTCTTATTTATCAGTCCTCTTAATGTGATGCTATTTTTAGGGTACATCAATGTGTTGTTTTTGCATATGTCCAGCTGTTCCAGGTCCCTTTGGATTGCATTACAGAGGACAGAGAAGATAACATAACCTTGGGGCAAGACCATGAAACTGTGTAAGGAAAGACTGTCTGTCTCAAAAAATGCAAATTATTCTCCTTTAAAGTAGGAATGAAAATAAATATATTTAACACATCAGAGGCCACATATCATGTGTTTAATGTTGTGTTCAAGCAAAGATAGCACCTTTGGCATACCACCTGTAATAGAGGCCACTTGATGGTTTGGATTTACAGTAATCAGTTATCTTCCAGAATTGGTCTGTCTTTTGATGGGCCAAACTGGTGGATTTAATGCTATTTATAAGTATTTAAAGTGGCACTAATCTCTGCTATTCCTATAGAATATAGCATGGTTCTGATTTATTTTCTTTGTGCACGGGAGGGAGGTAGCTTTACAGGCTTCCCAGTGACCTTCACCAGTTTAGGATTTTGGCCTCTTATTGAATATACCCATTTTAATTGTATATTTTACAATCAGAAAATATCATCAGGGACTTTGTAGAAGTATTGAATATACTGTGAACCAGATTTGATCACAGATTCAATTTATTACCTAGTTCCCATGTATACCCATTAAACAGAAATTCATAAAAAGCTGTGAGTCCTCCAGCATCAATGTTAGTATGAACTATTTTTGGGTATTCCTCTTTCCTAGGATATGAATACTAAATTAAAAGGCAATATATCCCTGGGTGCCTGGGTGGCTCAGTGGGTTAAGCCTCTGCCCTTGGCTCAGGTCATGATCTCAGGGTCCTTGGATCAAGCCCTGCATCGCACTCTCTGCTCAGCAGGGAACCTGCTTCCTCCTCTCTCTCTCTGCCTGCCTCTCTGAATACTTGTGATCTCTCTCTGTCAAATAAATAAATAAAATCTTAAAAGAAAAAAAAGGCAATATATCCCTTTGGAAAGGATTCATCAAATATCCTGGCCATAGTATTACACAATCATTGCATTTTGGGACCAAGATATTCCAATGTTTAATAGGTTCCAGCTCTGAAAACTAGCTAGGATCCAGAAATTGGCAAAAATAAGTTTTTATTTAGAATAGATGTCCATGGTATCTTGATTATATAATTTAAAATTTATTTTGAACCATATTCTAGCCAGATATTCTTCTATTTTGTCCTTAGGAATGCTATTCTATTAACTCTTTCCTTTGTTCTTTACAGGTAATGATACTGCGATTGAAATTAAACCTTCCTTGCTCATTACAAAAACCCTGCCCATCTTTTATTTCTGATGGTGAAGCACCTCCACTTTATTTTCCAAGATTCTGCCAGTTCCATTGCTACCAGGGAGCTTAGTTCTATGATGGCATATTGTACTGACAGCTGTAGCCTGTGGATAGCATCCACCTCTGATCTTTTCAGTGTCCATATCACCAGTACATTCTTTATTGCTTCAATAAAGCAAAGTATCTTCTGGGACCACTCATCATCATATTCATCTGGTGGATTTTCTGAGCTTATATAGTATATCTACTGCATCATTCCTACTTCTTTGAGTTTTTCTGTTCCTTCTTTCAACATCTTTCATAGTAGATTTGGCATTACTACTTTATATACTATGGGCTACAACTTTCTCTAAGCTGCTAAGAACCATCCTAACAGTTTGTTATTACAGTTTCCTTGAGTTCCTTGTAGGATGTTACTTTCTGTACCATGAGAGAAGGTTTTCATGTTGATAAAATCTTCTTTGCCAAACTTTATATTATGCGTCTTCAGTCCCATATGTTTTCTCTTGGTTCCTACTGGGACGTTTTGGCAAGTTCCCACAGATTTGTCAGAGTACAGCACTTTTTCTCTTAGCAATCCCAGCATTTACCTGGCTATTTTATGTTGTGAGTTAGTCCTTGTTGTTGGTCTGGTAGACAAGAGGAAGGCTATAAGAAGATTGGAGGGAAACAGTCTTCCCTGGTAAGGCAGAGGCATCTGCATCATTTTTATGGAAGCTGGAATCATGCCTTTAACAGAGAGGAAACCTTGAATATATATATTTTTTAAATGCACTACTCAAGATCTCCCTATCACATGCCTAATAATTCCACCCTTTCCCATTCAGAATCCTGACTTTTGTATTGCATAATTGTCAGTATGGAGAGTTCACCTTTCTCTGGAGCAACTTACAATCAAGTGCTGGCCCTGATATGAAGCTTTTTTTCTTACCTCTCATAGCAGGAGATGTGATTCTCTTCTTGCTACCAAGGAGACCCTCTGTTTTTCACATTTCCCAGTAAATAGGTAATTAATCATTCTCTTCCTTTCATGGTCTTTTTCCCCCCCCTGATTCATCATTAACACTCAGTAGGCCTCGCTGGACTCTATAGTCTTTATCATTATTGTTTCTTCAGTATTTCTCAAATGCCTAATATATTATGTGCATCAGGGCATTCTCTTCTACCAATGGTTCACTTCCAGAAAAAATTTAACAATTGCACCAAGCACACATGGTAAAGATTATGGGTTCTCTAGCAACCACAAATTACGGCAGCTGGTAGATAATCCAGTACCAAAATGTTATTTATGGTTTGCTTTCTTAGAACACTTCTGGTGCCAAAAATTACAGTTTTGGTCTCCTGAGAAGCACTCTGAGAGAGAGATATGTGTAGAACATTTATTGGGGAGTGATCTCAGGGCAGCAGGGGAAGGAATGAAGAGGAATTCTGGAGAGACAAATTGATCCATGATCTTGAATTGAGGTGGCTCCTTAAAGTTGTCTGTGATTGGGGCTAGTCCCACCCACATTCACCAGTCACGGGAGTGGGAGATATCCTTAGATGAGAAAGATTTCTTCAACAGGTAGGAAGTCTTAGAGAGGGCTTTTGGGTGAAAATGGTTAACCAACAGCACTCCTGGAAGATCAGGGAATAAGTGCCTCAGTCCTGAGTAAAAGAAAACTTGGTGAAGCAATTTTTATAAATGTGAAATCTGGAAACAACATTAATGCACCTAAAAAAAGGAATATGTAGATGACATAGGTCAATAGACAATAATATACAACAATTAAAATCAATGAAAGTAAATCTTCAGATACTGATGTAGATGTTTCTTTAAAAAAGATAAAATTGAATACTAAAAATAGCATACAGAATAACACATACATGTATTTTTTGAAAGATTTTATTTATTTATTTGAGAGAGAAGGAGAGAGAGACAGAGATAGTGACAGAGATAGTAAGATAGAACATAAGCAGGGAGGAGAGGAAGAAGCAGACTCCCTCCCCAGCAGGGAGCCTGATGTGGAGCTTGAACCCAGGACCTGGGATCATGACCCGATTGGAAGGCAGATGCTTAACCAACTGAGCCACTCAGGTGCTGCTCATATACATATATTATTTACCTAAATAAAAAATACACAGATTAATTCTCTGTGTTTTTCATGTTTCTAATCAAGTGACTTTGAAAAATTTTTAAAAATCACTAAAATGATAAAAACAAAATGATTAACATCACTTACCATTGGAGATGGATATTAAACTGGAGAGGAACCCACAGAGAACAGCAACTTTTTCTGAATATTTTCATTCCATTTGTATGAAACTATAAAGCTAGATATTGATAGTACAAACATGTAAACTGTTGTCTCTGATTGCAAGGTGAATGTCCTTACTACAACAGCATTTAGTAGCCTCTTGAAACTTTTTTCTAAGCATGATCTACTGTGTCCCAAAAGATCCCTATTCTGGTTTTCTCTTCATCTCCATGACTACCAGCTGAATTCATATCTTATCCTGTTTGCTAAAATGATATAATGGTATCAATGTCTACTGTCTATTTCCTCCAATCTATCTTACATCATTATTATGAAAGTAATAATATTTCCTAAATACACCAGTAATAATATCATTACCCTGCTAAGTACTATTGATTGCTCCTTGCTGCCCATTAAATTATGTACAACCCCCCCAAAATAGAAAATATAAGGATATGGGTGATAAAAATGATCTGAGATATCAAGCACCTAACAAAAAGACCCTAGAAGAGGAATAAAGTGAAAAAAAAGGACTTTTTTTTTTACATAAATAACATTTTTTTATAGATTTTATTTATTTATTTGAGAGAGAATGAGTGAGAGAGAGCATGAGAGAGGAGAAGGTCGGAGGGAGAAGTGGACTCCCCAAGGTGCTGGAAGTCCAATGCGGGACGAGATCCTGGAAGTCTGGGATCATGACCCGAGCTGAAGGCAGTCGCTCAACCAACTAAGCCATGCAGGTGCCCCATAAATAACATCTCTAATCTTAAGTTACACCTATTTATTTCTTCTTTTTTACAAGAGATCTTCAAATATGAAGAGATAGCATTAATTTCTTATAATTAGGGTAAAGATATATTCTGCTTTGTTTAGGACTGCCCTGGTTGACCCAGTTATCCTAACATAATCATTAAATGTTCTTTTTACTCTCTAAAATTTATACAGTTATTTTATATCAATATTTGATTTTGTGAACCCAAACATTCTTCTAGCCCGTAATTATGTTAAACTATTATATTTAAGCCTTAACAAATACAACTGTAGTAAAAATTATTGTAAACTGTTACTGTAAAATGAAGAACATCCTCAAGGTATTCAGGTATTCAGAGGTAAAATAACCTCAAGGTATTCAGAGGTAAAAAATAGATACTCTGCTTATTTTGCAGAATAAGATATAGCTCATCGGTAACATCAAATACTAGAAAATAGATCAAGGTGTTCACAATTACTTTTTTTTAAAGTCATTTATTTTAGAGAGAGGGAGAGAGAACAGGGGAAGGGTAGGGGGAAAGGGAGAGAGAATCCTCAAGCAGACTCCTCGCTGAGCACAGAACCCAATATGGGGCTCAGTCCTAGGACCCTGAGATCATGACCCGAGCAGAAACTAACAGTCAGCCACCTAACCAACTGAGCCATCTAGGTGCCCCAAGGTGTTTACAATTCTTACAGAAATTTATTTTGAGTCCCAAACCAATTTTACACAATAGTCTATTTACACAATAGTCATGTGTAAAAATAGAATAAAAACATCTTTAGGAGTGTAATAAGACAGAATTTATCTTCTATATACTACTTTTTTTCATGGGTAATATACAGGTGTTTTAAAAAAAAAGAAATTTAGTAAACCAAAGATTACTGATGAGATTCCAGAACTCTGGATTCACAAGGGGAGAGAAGTATTCAGGTGTTACCTAGATGATAGGACTAAAGAGCAAGCTTCACAGTTTGAAGCACAGAAGACAAAATTGAAGGACTTTAAGGTTAGATAAGGGATTCAGTAGAATAAATAATATGATCGATTGTTTAGAAAACCACAGGAATATGCTTTATGTTAGTCAATAAAAGATGGCATAATAGCAGAGATATAAATATATGGTTTGAAATTTTAGTATGGCCAATGAAAAAACTAAGAGTAATATTATAATTATTTTTGGGAAAAAGGAGGAGAGATGCAGGGTAATGTAAACAAAGTAAATCTCACCTATCAAAGTAGAAAATAATAGATTAGATCAAAAGTGTAAAAATCAACATACAGAAGTACAAGTATATTATTCACAGATATGGGAATAAAGACTAGGATAATTAAGCCAAGTATATGATAAAGTAGTTGGCTCTGAAAAAGGACATTAAAAGTGGAAAGATTTGGGGAAGGAAATATTTCTCAACCTAGAGTTTTCTAAGTTATGTGTATACATTTCCTTGATAAAGAAAATAAACAAAAACAAGCAAACAAAACTATGCATTATGAGAGATACTATTAAACAATGCCTATACTAACATGTAATATACCTTGGTTTTTGGCTTTTGCAGTCTCAAAATGTAGTCTCATGGCCCATAAACAATATCAACTCTTAGCAGAGGAGAAATTTATTAGATTAATATCCACTCACATAGGCATTCATTCATCTGACAAATATATATGGGGCATCTTTTGCATGTTAGCTATTCTACTACATGAGAATTAAAATATAAAACAAACAAATGTGAAGGTCAAAATAATTCTAATTTCAAGCATTTTATATTAGTGAAGTTATTAGACAATGAAATAGATGATGGAGAGCGTGCTCGATGAATGTTTTTAGTATATTAGTCAGAGAGTGCTGAAGAAGAAAATAAAACTAAATTCAGGATCATTTACTATTTTTATGCAAGTGACAATTATATTGACTCAAATATCCCAATGATATTAGAAAACTAAATATTAATTTCCCTGAATATGCTATAATAATGAAAACCTGGCATTATGCAGATGTATGTGTACATTTTACTCTGTTGAATGCTAGTCAGGGAGTAAAGCCAACTTTTTTCTTTTATTTGTAAGATAAACAAGTATACTGTTGAATTCACTTAATTTTCAAATTAAGGAGTATCTAAATATTCAGAAACAAAAATTGATTGAGTATATTTTGGTTTTATAACATGATATTTTATTTTATTTTATTTTTTTTATTTTTTCTTTATAACATGATATTTTAAAGAAAAGTTACTTATACTAGAAAGAGAATGAAGAAACCAAACCTAATTAAAGAGGAACCCTTGCAAAGGAATGTAAAAACAAAACAAAACTGCAGCAGTTTGGTGACAAAGGAATTATTTAGTTACTGGAGCTACGCCGGTTATTGAGTGATGTTCGATCAGGTAAGCATTGCTGCTTGGATGTTCATTCATGTATGCATACAAAGAGGGCTGAAAAAAGGCGGGAGTCAAGTAGTCATAGGGTGGAAATCATTGGGGACAGGCATAGACATTGGGAAAAGTTTCTTTTTTTTTTTTCTTTCGATTTTATTTATTTATTTGAGAGAGAGAGAAAGAGAGAGAGACAGCAGAAGAGGGACCACAGGCAAGGACCACAGCAAGGAGAGGCAGGCTTCCCGCATAGTAGGGGGCCTAATGCAGGGCTTGATTCCAGCACTCCAAGATCATGACCTGAACTGATGGCAGACGCTTAAGGACTGAGCCACCCAGGCACCCCAAGAGAAAAGTTTTTGAAGAGAATAGGCAAAATGGCTTGAGCATTGGTAAGAGAGGATAAAATATAAATGGAATTGTTAGAGATTTTAGCAATCCAGATTTGAGTACTACACAGTGCCAGCTTCTCTCTTGTTAAGAGGGAAAACAAAATTACTAACCATGGAAGTTAATGGCACAGGAATATTTAAGAACTATGTTGAAGGGCAAAAGAACAAGTGTGGTGGCTGAGTGAATACTGACTGAGAGTGAAGGAAGCTCAAGGGATTAAGGCCATTTAGAGTTTTCCATCTGGGTGGCATTACGGTGATGTTACCTTCCAAAAGAAGTAGGAAGGAAGGACAGGAACTTACTTAAACGAATATCACGGAGGGGCACCTGAGTGGCTCAGGTCATGATCTTGGGGTCCTGGGATTAAAGCCATGTAATGCTTTCTGTTCAGCAGGGAGTCTGCCTCTCCCTCTTCCTCTGCACCTCCCACTGGGTGCTCTATCTTTCTCTCTCTCTCTCAAATAAATAAAGTCTTCTAAAAAAATCATGGAAACAAAGGAAAAATAGAAAGAAGGAATTTTAAAACAAATGGATACATCATTATTAAATTATTTTAAGCTTAAGAAATTGATCAGTTATTAGAAGTGCTCCAGATATATGAGAACTTTCTCAGAACTGGATTAATTTTATTTTTTCTTAAACATAGAATTGAAGACACTCTATAAACATAAGACATTACTTGAAAATATGTTCATATATGACAATATATGTTATAATTCTCTGTTCCCTGTCCTAACATATTTATAAGGTTAATTTTAAGTATTTTATTAATAAAACTTTGGTACTTTTTCTCTAGTATTGCATGTTCAGCTGCTGAAACTTACTTTACATTGATGTTTTTCCAGGGAAAGTTTTCCTTTTTCTCTGATGACATTTGAATTATTGAAAGATTGCATCTTGACTATAAAATTAACAGAAAGTTGAAAGACATCTAAATCTTTCTGATGTGATATATAATTCCTGTTTATTTCCTTTCTCCGTTGTGGAAATGATCCTAGTTATTTATGTAAGGAAGTTTATGTAAGGAAGAAGTAAGAAAAAGAAAAATTTTTTCTTATTAAAATTTTGTTGCTAGGAAAGAGCAAGTTTTTGCTAACCTTGTCACATTTCCTACACTACCATAGCAAGTCACATGGACTTTTAGCAAAAAGAACTACCACTGTGGTATTTTTTAAATTTCAAAAGTCTTGATATCACTTTTGTTTCTCTATCTCAAATTGTGAACTTCTTCAAAATACAGAACCCACAGAGGATGTCAGAGATATTAGAAAAATCCAACAAAAACTATTAAGTCCTGTCATTTCTAAAAAAATGTGCATATCTGTTAAATATTATATCTAAAATTTTTTAAAAGATTTTATTTATTTACTTGAGAGAGAGAGTGAGAGAGAGCATGAGAGGGGAGAAAAATCAGACAAAGTAGCAGACTCCCCGTGGAGCTGGGAGTCCGATGCAGGACTCGATCCCAGGACTCTGGGATCATGACCCGAGCCAAAGGCAGTTTCTTAACCAACTGAGCCACCCAGGTGTCCCTATATCTAAATTTCTGAGGGCAAAGCAAAAGTTTCAGGATAAGACTTGCATATAAACTGAAGTAAACATAATATTAAATTGCACTTATACCTGTTTTGCAGGGTTTAAGTATGAAGAAAAGACAAATGTAAGAAAAAATATTCATTCTGGTTATATATATATAATATGTGTGTGTGTGTATGTATATATATACACACACACACACACATATATATATAATGTGCCTAATATATATTGTGTACATACATATAATGTTTACCTATATATGTAACATTACCCTAACAGGTGAAATAAAAGGATATTGAGAGGCAACAAAGGCATTTTTTAGTAATAATGATTGAAATGTAAGAGTTTATATGAAATTAATGTGCCTATTAATATGCTAGTACATGAAAATTCAAGAGAAATAACAGAGTTGGGCTTTTAAGGTTTAACTTGAAAGAGCAAATAGGAAAACATTGCAGTTTAGCACAAACATTGTTTTAGCATAAAAAGGAAGATCTTTTAATTGAATAATGCATATCTTCTCAGCCTATGTTCATTTTTTTTCTTTTCCTTAGCGTATATTAAAAAACATTTATGATTTGTCCTTTTTCTAATATTTATGTAATAAAGATTATATTATGGATTTGTAAATCAAATAGGCATTTGTAAAATCAGCTGTCCACTCAGGTTTTTTGTTTTGTTTCATTTTGTTTTTTTAAGCTTCTTTTATGTTCTCATACTAAACTATTATAACTTGTGTAGGAGTGACTTTTTAAAACATTTTATTACATAAATGTACAAGCACACACACAACTAAGGAAAATAGTAAATGTACCTCTTTGTATCCATCTCTGAGCCATAATAATTGCTGCAATTGAACCAATACTATATTTTTTTCTTTGTTGCTTGAGAATTTTTAAACAAATTCAAGAAAACAATTTATTTTACACTTAAATGGAGGGTATAGCTCAGTGGTAGAGCACTTAACTGCAATTTATTTTACACTTAAATAATTTAATATATATATCTTTCACCAAGATGTTATTCTTCTTTAATATAACCATAATGTTATTCTTACCCTTTCAAAATTAAAAAAAAAATCCTCAATATTAAACAAATACCCATTCCATGTTCAAATTTTCCCAAGTATCAAAAAGGTAATTGTTGCAGTTGGTTATTTGAATTATAACAGATTTTAAATCTATATCCCTTACTATAGTTAATAAAATTATAAATATATATGAACATATGCAAATCTATATATTTCTACCACAAATATTTGCCCAAGTGTTTGATAACTACATTACTGAACTGTTACATATATTGGAGTGTAAATGTTATTGAGTGAAAACTATGTGTTATATGTTTATATTTGTATGTATATAATTTTTACTCTAATTATAACTATTAGGATAGATTTGATGCTATAATCTAAGAGACATATAGCATGAGATTGATAGCTCAAAATGCAATTTTCAAAATTAAAATATTCCATAAATATTTACTGAAAATTAAGGACATATTGCTATGCTTCTGTTTGTGTACAAGGAAAGAATCAAAACAAAAGAAAGAATTTGTAATTTCCTGGAATTTTGTTGTGCTAAGGCAATGTGGAAAATCTATTAAATATTATGTAAAATGGAAAGATATATTTGAGAACATGTAGAGACAACTAACGTGCTGAAAGTAATAGAATTTTGAGAGAAGAGATATCATCGTTGGTTGGAAATAACTTTCCCAAAGTAGGTGGTAGTTTCGCTGGTTTTGATGGCAATAACTTCCACAGATTAATGTGGAGGTAAGAAAACTTATGATCTATCTAGGGAAGAGTAAAAGAACAAAGCTACTAAAAATTAAGCATTTATATGAAGGAGTGATTTAAAATGAGAAAATGGGGGGTGCCTGGATGGCTCAGTGGGTTAAAGCCTCTGCCTTCCGCTCGGGTCATGATCCCAGATCCTGGGATGGAGCTCCACATCAGGCTCTCTGCTCAGCAGGCAGCCTACTCCCCATCTCTCTCTGCCTGCCTGTCTGCCTATTTGTGAACTCTGTCAAATAAATAAATAAAATCTTAAAAAAAAAAAAAATTAAGGGACGCCTGTGTGGCTCAGTGGGTTAAAGCCTCTGCCTTCGGCTCAGGTCATGATCCCAGGGTCCTGGAATTGAGCCCCACATCGGGCTCTCTGCTTAGTGGGGAGCCTGCTTCTTCCTCTCTTTCTGCCTGCTTCTCTGCCTACTTGTGATCTCTGTCTGTCAAATAAATAAATAAATAAATAATCTTTAAAAACATAAATAAAATGAGAAAATGGTATATTTGTGTTATAAAATTTCTTAATTTCAAAATTAAAGTATCTCATTTATGTTAGAATTCTGGGGACAATACACTCTAGGTATTTTAAGCAGAAAAGGATTTGATGTGAGACATCTGGTAATTATGAAATATTTGGGAGAACTGGAGAAGATTGGTGGAGTGTCTGCTAGCACTATTGGGTTAAAGAATAAAATCTTTAGCTAGGATGCCAAGTCAGAAAGATGAGAGAAACTATATCAAGAATAAATGTTTGTTTTAGTGATTAAAAGAATTCATTTAGGGCCACCTGGGTGGCTCAGTGGGTTAAACCTCTGTCTTTGGCTCAGGTCATGATCCCAGGGTCCTAGAATGGAACCCCACATCAGGCTCCCTGCCTGCTCCCCATCTCTCCCTGCCTGCCTGTCTGCCTATTTGTGATCTCTGTCTGTCAAATAAATAAATAAAATCTTAAAAAAAAAGAGTTCATTTATTCTACATGCCAACTAGATACGCCAGGTTGGTACATTCCAGGTCATGGTGCAAAATGAAGGATTCAGCTTTTATCTCCTTGGTTGGAAAATTAAGCAACAAAGATGAATAGCTTTGCTGAAGAGGAATCCACATTGTTGAGTTCATCCATAACGTCTATTGCTGCCACCATCACCATTGTATTCATGTTCTCTTTCAGCTGACACTGATATGCTTTCAAAAACTGGCTGATGTATATCCATGGCATAAATGGCCTAGTCTATTTTCTTTCTCCTCTAAAGGAGGAGCCCTTTTTAACACCCACATAGATTAGAAATATTGCCGAAATCTGGGTGCATTCTGAGATGGCTTTTTTCTTAATTCCATTTAAGGGCTTCTGTGACCAACCTTGCAATCTCATTTCTTTTAAGCACCTCACCATCTTACAGCTGGGCTTGTAACTGATCATGAAAAACCTATAAATGTATCTCTGTCTATACACATTTCCAGGAAAAGTAAATAACTGGATGGGTTACTTGAGATTCTACCTGCTAGGATGATTTTCCTTCCCCACTGTTTTTCAGGGCTTCTCCTAGATGGAAATGTTATGTTATAATATTCCACTTCTGACAAATAGCAAGATATAGTGCATAACTCTCTAGAAACCATATGTGAATATTTTTGTTTTGGACAATAATCATATGAAACACCATTTGAGGATACAAACGGAAATAGATATACTGTCAATATGAGCAGCTAATTCATCTTTCTTGTATTGTTACATTGCTGTCAGGACATGCTGTGTAGCCTGCTCTTAAATATACTACTTTCACTTAATGATAGAATTCTGCTGCATGCACATAGCTGTAGGACTTGAAAGATAAGATTATATCCGCATGATTTTGGAATGGCCAACTCAATCATTGCTTGGTGTCCCATGGTCAGGTCTTTCTTGCTTGCTTGTGGGACTCAACAAGAAGCTGTTTCGCAAAGCTTGAATAATTATTTGCTAAAGGGAACATTGCTTTTCAACAAAACACTGCATGATGTTTCTTCCATGGAGGCATATCACAGGCACTATTATGCTTACAAACATTCCACTGATAGTTTGAACTCCATTGTATCTGTTGAGACATGAAACTAAAGTTCAAGTGGTAGTTCAGCTTCCCCTGCTGTATGAGAAAGCCAGCATCCTTTTGTCCTTGAAGCAGTCAGCCTGACACGTTCTTCAGTAGATAAAGAGGAGCAACACAACCAAAATGGCAAATATTGCATCAAAATCTAAAAAGTACAGCAATTTATGGGAGGATTTCTTAGTGGTAGTTGGTGCAAGAAGCAGAACTTCACCTTTCACTTCTGAGGTAACAGCCTGACATTGGTCCTCCAGAAAATTCACTGAGATGGCAAACTCTCCAGTGTTTCTGACCTTAATTTCCCACTTTCTGGTATTCAAATTTCTTACTAAGGTATGTAGAATACTTGCTATTTCCTGAATTCCTGAAGCTTCTGAGCAAACTGTCATCAACACTGTGAAACCTCATGATGATTGTGGGATAGCCAATGTTCTTCTGAAGTAAGTTATCAAAGAACTATGAATTTTGACTCACTTTGAAACTACAAAGTCTATTATATCTATGGACTATTAAAGTAATAATGCTCTTGCCTCTTTTAAGTACTGTCACTGGCCTCTGCAATTTCTGAATGCTCTTTGTGGTGCATTGGTATGGTAATAACACCTTCTGTATCCAACCCTTTGTGTCCTTCTTTTCCACATTGACTCTAGGTTTGATCATGACCCTTTTTTGGCCATTTGGATATTAACACTTATGGCAGGCAGAGTCTTGAAAATCCTTTGTGCTTTAAGGTCTTGCTTCCTTATTTCTGGAAACTTTTCTGACCCTGTGAGAAAGTGAGGTTAGGCTCCTGGTAATGAGAGCGTATGGAAAAAGTACTAGCACTTCCGACGGTTGGTCAACTCCCCATGCCATTCAAGCCAAAATGCATATCAGCCCAGCTAACACCATGAACATGGTCCAAAGTACAAACCCTCACAATTATAATTAAGTAAAAGATTGTTTAAGGTCCCTGAGCTCAAGAATAGTTTATTAAGGAGAAATAGACAATTAATTAAAAAAAAAAGTTTTAGCTGGAATAGAGAATGTAACAAACACCTAGAACATATAGCAAAGTCTATGGAACTGAGTGTGAGGTAGAGGCTGGAGAGATGTAAGGAAATAATTGACAAAGACAGGAAAAATGGCAGATAAATAGTCTATGTTGAAAAAAAGCAGGGAGGAAACAGTTATTGGAGGCTAGAAAATGATGACTCATGTAGTTTGAAAACAACTGTCAATCCGCATAAATAGTCAACTGATCTCTGACAGAAATGCACTGACAACACAATGGGATCAATAGAGCAAAGAGAGTTTTTCTCAATAAATGGTGCTAGAACGGCTGGACATCTGCATGCACAAAAATGACTATAGACACAATCTTACACTCTTTGCAAAAGTTTACTCAAAGTAGATCACAGACCTAAATAAAAATGCAAAAGTATGAAACTCCTAGAAGAGAACCACAGGAGAAAACATTGATGACCTTGGGTATAGTAATGATCTTTCACTCAAAAAACCAAACATAATACATTAAAGAATTAATGGATAAACTACACCTGATTAAAATAAAAAATCCTTTTCTGCAGAAGATAATATGAAGAGAATTTTAAGACAAGTCATAGGGGTGAAATATGTGCCAAAGACACATTTGATAAAGGGTCCTTATTGAAAACCTGCAAAGAATTCTTAAAACAACTGTAAGAAAAACAACCCAATTAAAATATAGTCCAGGGACCTTAACAAATACCACATTAAAAAATATATACAGGGACGTCTGGGTGCCTCAGTGGGTTAGAGTCTCTGCCTTCAGCTCATGTCATGATCTCAGGATCCTGGGATCAGGCTCTCTGCTCGGCGGGGAGCCTGCTTCCCCCTCTCTCTCTGCCTGCCTCTCTGCCTACTTGTGATCTCTCTCTCTGTGTCAAATAAATAAATAAAATCTTTTTAAAAAATCAAAAATTTTATTTTATATTTTACATTAATTTTTTAAATTTTGTATTTACTAACTTAATAAATTTATATTAATAAATTTATATTTATTAATCTATGATTTATTTATTGACTTATGATTTATAATTAATTAATAACTTTATATTTATTAATATTTAATTTTATATTAAATTATATACAAATAAATGAGCATATAAAAAATTCAATCATATGTCATAAAGATCAGGGAAATATAAATTAAAACAATAATGGTATACCACTACATACCTGTTAGACTGGCCAAAATCTGAACATTGACAGCATCAAAACTTGTCAAGGGTGTTGAACAACAGGAACTCTCATACATGGTTGTGGGTAAGCAAATGGTATATTCAGTTTGGTGGTTTCTTAAAAAACTAAACATACTTTTATCATACAATCCAGCAAGTACACTCCAGGGTATTTATTTGTCCAAAGGAGTTCAAAATTTATGTCCACACAAAAACCCACACATAGATGTTTATACTAGCTTTATTCATAGTTGCCAAAACTTGGAAGTAATCGAGATGTCCCTGAATAGGTGAATGGATACAAAAATTGTGGTGCACCCTGACAATGGAATATTATTCATAATGAAAGAAAAAAAATAGCTATCAGATCATGAAAAGACATGGAGAGATCTTAAATACATATTGCCAAGTAAAAGAAATCAATCTGAAAGGCTACATGTTATATGATTCCAACTCTGTAGTATTCTGGAAAACACGAAACTACAGAGACAACAAAAAAGATCAGTGGTTGCCAAGGGTTGAGGAGAGGGGGAAGATGAACAGGTAGAGCACAGAAGACTTGTAGGGCAGTGAAAATGCACTGTGTGGTACTCTAATGATGGATACATGTCATTATACATTTGTTCAAATCCATAATATGTACAATACCAAGGGTGAACCCTAAGGTAAACTTTCTGGGTGATTATGATTTGTCATGTAAGTCATTCAATCATTAACCAGTGTACCACCACTCTGATGGGGAATGTTGATGATGGGAGGGTCTATGAATGGAGGCAAGCAGGGAGTATACAGGAAATCTCTTTTCCTTCTCCCTCAATTTTGCTGCAAACCTAGAACTGCTCTAAAAACTGAAGTCTTAAAGAGCATTGTTAAAAGTTGCCTGCAATAACTAGAGTGATGCACAACATACCTAATGAACACATGGACCTAGATCTCCAGCAAGAATTTCTCTAAATTGCTTTGAGCCATACAATAATGTTCTGGGAATCTGGTTTTTTAAATCTCCCTCTGGGGCACCTGGGTGTCTCAGTGGGTTAAAGCCTCTGCCTTTAGGTCAGGTCATGATCTCAGGGTCCTGGGATGGAGCCCTGCATCAGGATTTCTGCCCAGCAGGGAGCCTGCTTCCTGCCTGCCTCTCAGCCTACTTGTGATCTCTCTCTCTGTCAAATGAACAAACAAAATATTTAAACCACCCTCTTAAGACATATCACTGTTAGTTACCAATTCTGGCAAAAATGAACTATTGTAACATATTTCTGAGGTCAGGGATTGATTCTTCCATTATATAGAGCCTTTCTCTCAAAGAGTTATTTGGCGAGATGAAAAATATTTTTGTAATTTTATTTGAACAGCTCATGGATTTCAGTGGCTTTTCTCATTACTGCTGCTATTTTGGTAATCTGCCCAATACACACATATACTTCATTCTATTTTCCCAACTGCCTCCTTTCCAGGTCATGTTGAGTTATTTAAACAACTTCAGAGATGCAGAAAATCTTTAAGAGATATTTTCCTGATAAAATTTCAACCTTGGAATACTGTTTCTTAAACTCCATTATTAGTCTTAGTGTTTTTGCTAAGCATTAACAACCTAAGATTCAGTCTCCTTTTTTGCTCATTTTAAGCTCTAAGACACACATGTGTGTGCATTTGTCAAAGCTCAGTACATAAGCAATATTTGTTCATTTTATTATCTGTAAATTTTATATAAAACTATAAACAAATATTAAACCATGTAATTACATGCATGCCAAAATATTCAGGGGAAATATAGTGATATCTGAGATTTGAAATGCAACAGAAAATAAGATGGAATAATGGATGGTTAGAAGGATGGGTAGTATTTAGGTAAATGATAAGCAAACCTAATAAAATGTCATGGTATAATCTGATTGGTGGGTATATAAAGTCTTCATTGTAAAAGTTTTCCAAACTGTCCTTTATTTGAAAGTTTTCAGAGTAAAATGTTGGGGGGGTAATTCTAGGACAGATTTACTACCCTCCTAAATGTATGGAAATTATTATTCTCTTATAGAAATTCTCTGATAAGTTTCTTTTCTTGTTTAAAGCTGTTACTAATCTGAATGGTGACTAGGGTTTTGAGACTTCATAAGTAAAATTAGTTCTTAAAAATACTTCTAGAATGGATAAGGAAGATGTGGTCCATATACACTATGGAGTATTATGCATCCATCAGAAAGGATGAATACCCAACTTTTGTAGCAACATGGACAGGACTGGAAGAGATTATGCTGAGTGAAATAAGTCAAGCAGAGAGAGTCAATTATCATATGGTTTCACTTATTTGTGGAACATAACAAATAGCATGGAGGACATGGGGAGTTAGGAGAAGGGAGTTGGGGGAAATTGGAAGGGGAGGTGAACAATGAGAGACTATGGACTCTGAAAAACAATCTGAAGGGTTTGAAGAGGTGGGGGGGTGGGAGGTTGGGGGAACCAGGTGGTGGGTATTAGAGAGGGTACAGATTGCATGGAGCACTGGGTGTGGTACAAAAAACAATGAATACTGTTATGCTGAAAATAAATAAAAAAATGATAAAAAAAATACTTCTAGTTTTCAATGTTTGTGTCTTGGTTTGTGTCTGTTTTGTTTAGGTTGGTGTTTGTTCAATAAAGGATTCTGATTCATTTTCATGTTTTCTAAAAAAATCAATTAGAATTTTATCATCAACAACAGCAATACAATTACATGAGTCATTTTTGTTCTCCTGTAGTAATCAGGAATTAGTTGATTTTTATTAATCTTAAGGGATTGGCAGCTTCAATAAATAGGAAGCAATGTGACAAGTCATCTAGTTCAGAGTGTCAGGTGACTCCAGATAGAGGTAGAGATAGCCCCAGTTTGCTAGGACAAAGCCCGAGAACCATCTTTAGATGGAACAGTCCTCACAATCTTCCTTCCTGAGCAAATAAGGCTTTATCTTGCCTTGCTTGTTTACCCAATGAGAATACTGAGACTTTATTATGAGGATCAGACTTAATTATTATATGGTTAAAAATAACAAAATATAACTAGAATATAATTCTTCAGCTTCCTTTACAATGAAAATTACACTGAACACACTGAATATTTAAATAGACCTCTAAATAAATTTAGACCAATTTATTTTAAGGTCAGTACCCCTATTCATTTGTTTCTTTTTACAGCTATTACAAAAAATACAACTTCAATAAAATGGGATAAAATAAGTGTATTCATTATAAAAATTAGGAATATAATTAAAAATTAAAAAAGGAAAAGTTAGGAAATGAGCAGGTCAGCCAACAAAGAAAATAGTATCTCTCCTAATGATATATACTTTTATAAGTGTAAGACAAATATATATAAGACAAAGCAGATTTTTTGGCAACTTGTATCCTTAAAATAATACAATAGAAATTTTACATTTTTAAATTGATATCAATGAATTCATCTACAAAATTTGTAACAATCTCTACAATTGGTGCCAATGGATTCTGGTTAACCTTAGCAGCATTCATATTTTGGGATCAATCTTGGTTCAGGGATTATTTTAAAAGCCTAATTTGATAACTTATAGTTAAGAAAGGGACCTGGGATTATCTGAACCTGAACTACAGAGGCTATTATCAGTATTCTACTGTGCATTAAAGTTAGAAGTCAACTGATGCTCTCTATATATTTCTCTTTCATAAATTCTGTGGGTTTTCAGTAATATTACAGATACTGACTCTAAGTGTGGAAAATATGGCATATAATTTTCAAAGGTGATGTGCCACTGTTAGTACTAAAGATAATTACAAGATTAATTAAAGATAATTACATTTGTTGAGCACTAAGTGCAAGGAACTATAGTAAATGCTTTGTATGCCTTAAGTGAACTATTACCATTCTCATTTTGCAGATAAGAAATCTGAGGCTTACAGCATTACAATTTTTTGAAAGTTTAAAATTTTAATAAGAATCAGAGTTAAGATTTTAAACTCAGGCAGTTTGGTTCCAAACTTACATTTTAATCGCTGCACTGAAGTATAAATTAGAGGTTCAAGAGTCAGGTCTTAAGGATTACTAAGTTAACCACTTGCTTTAACTTTATGTTTAAACCTCCAGATATTAGTTCTAACAACAAGGTCAACTATCTCAGTGTTGTTCACAATATACCATTTCCTTTCAAATTGCTCAATCCAATACTATGGCACTATTATTGAAGTAATTTTTATGATAATAATATTATTAATATTTATTATTTCTTATGACCTCTAGTATAGATTTTACGTTTACATTCATGATCTCTTTGTCCTCATGGCAAACCTTAAATTAAGGGCTACTTACTATTATAGAAATATATACAGATGATATAAAGGAACTTTCAGAAGTTCACTTACTTCATCAAGATGAACAGAAATTGTTTACATAGGTATCTGCCAATTGCAACATTTGTCAAGAAAATGAAATGAGGTCACATGGATTTTTATTTTTATTATTTTATTTTATTTTATTTTATTTTATTTTTATTTGAATATAATTGACACACAATTTTATATTAGTTTCAGGTGTAAAACTTAGTGATTTGACAAGTTTATACATTATGCTATGTTCACAGTCTGTCCCATTATATTGCTATAATACCATTGACTATATTCCTTCAGCTCTGCTTTTTATTCTCTTGACTTACTCTTATATAATTGGAGGCCTGTATATGCCTCTCTCCTTCAGCCACTTTACCCAATATCCCATCCTCCCCTCTGACAACCATCAGTTTGCAGTCTGAATTTATAATTCTTTTTCCGCCTTTTAGTTGCTTATTAATTATTTTAGATTCCATTTACAAGTGGAATCATACAGTATTTGTATTTTTCAGTCTGACTTATTTCACTTAACATAATAGCCCCCAGATCCATCCATGTTGTCTCAAATGGCACAATCTCATCCTTTCTTGTTGCCATGTAATATTCCATTCTGTATATATAAACCACATTTTCCCTATTCATCTATTAATGGACAAGTAGGTTGCTTCCATGTCTTGGCTAAACAAATAATGCTGTAATAGATATAGGGGTACTTATATCTTTTCAAATTAGTGTTTTTGTTTTCCTTGGGTAAATATCTAATAGTGGAATTATTGGATCATATGGTATTTGTATTTTTAATTTTTGAAGAACCTCCATGCTATTTTTCCATGGTGGCTGCACCAAGTTTGCATTCCCACCAACAGTAAACAAGTGTTCCTTTTCCTCCACATCTGTGCCAACAGCTGTTGTTTCTTGTGTTGTTGATTTTAGCCATTCTGACAGGTGTGATATGATAGCTCATTGAGGTTTTGATTTGCATTTCCTTGATGATTAGTGATATAGACCCTCTTTTCATGTGTCTGTTGGCTATTATGGTTTCTTTGGAAAAATGTCTACTCAGCTCCTCTGCCCATTTTTTAATCAGATTTTTTTTTTTTTTGGCATTGACTTGAATGAGTTCGTTAGATATCTTAGATATTAACCCCTTATTGGCTATATCATTTGCAAATATCTTCTGACATTCAGTAGGTCATCTTTTTGTTTCATTGATGGCTTCCTTTTCTGTACAACAGCTTATTATTTTGATGCAGTCTTAACAGTTTATTTTTACTTTTGTTTCCCATGCCTCAGGAAATGTATCTATAAAATGTCGCTATGGCTGATGCCAGAGAAATTACTGCCTATGTTATCTTCTAGTTTTATGGTTTTAGGTTTCTTGTTTAGGTCTTTAATCTATTTTGAGTTTATTTTTGTGTATGGTGTTAGAAAGTAGTCTACTTTCATTCCTCTACATGTAGCTGTCCAGTTTTCCCAGCCCCACCTATTGAAAAGATTCTTCCCCTCCCATTGTATGTTCTTAACTCCTTTGTCATAGATTAATTGACCATATATTTGTGGATTTATTTCTGGGGTCTCTAAACTGTTCTATGGATCTCTGAGTCTATTTTTGAGCCAGTGACATACTGTTCTGATTATAGTGTATCTTGAAATCTGGAATTGTGACACCTCCAGGTTTGTTGTTCTTTCTCAGGATTACTTTGGCTATTCAGGGCCTTCTGTGGTTCCAAACAAATTTTAGTATTATTTCTTCTAGCTTGGCAAAAATTGCCTTTGGTATTTTGATAGGGATTGCATTGAATCTGTAGATTGCTTTGGGCAATATCAGTATTTTGACAAAATTAATTCCTCTAACCCATGAGTGTGGAATATATTTCCATTTGTGTCATCTTCAATTTCTTTCCTCAGTGTTTTATAGTTTTCAGGGCACAAGTCTTTCTTAAAGTCTTAACCTCTTTAGTTAAGCTCATTCCTAAGTATTTTATTCTCCTTGGTGCAGTTGTAAATGGTATATTTTTTTGAAGTTTCTCTTTCTGCAACTTTGTTGTTAGTATACGGAGGCACTACCAATTTCTGGGTATTTATTTTGTATCTTGCCACTTACTGAATTTGTTCATTAATTTTAGTAGCTTTTGGTGGAATCATTAGGGTTTTCTATATTTAGCATCATGTCATCTGTGAATAGTGACAGTTTAACTTCTTCTTTACAAATATGGATGCCTCCTATTTCTTTTTCTTGTCTGACTGCTGTGGCTAGGACTTCCAGAAGTATGTTGAGTAAGAGTAGTGAGAGTGGACATTCTTGTCTTTTTCTGACCTTTGAGGGAAAGCTCTTGTTTTTTCACCATTGAGGATGATGTTAGATGTGAGTTTTCATTGATGGCCTTTATTATGTTGAGGCCCTCTAACCTGATTTTGTTGAGAATTTTTATCATGAATGGATGTCAAATCTTATTAAATGCTTTTTTATACTTTGCTTTGTTGATATGGTATATGATATTGATTGATTGTGAATATTGAAGCATCCTTGCATCTCAGCAATAAATTCTACCTGATTGTGGTAAATGATCTTTTTAATGTATTGCTTGCTGTACACTGTTTGCTGAGATTTTTGCATCTTTGTTCATTTGGGATATTGGTCTGTAGGTTTGTTTGTTTGTTTATTTGTTTGGTTGTAACTTTGGTATTGGTATCAGGGTAATTCTGGCATGGTAGAATCCATTTGTAAATTTTCCTTCATCTTCTACTTTTTGGGATAGTTTGAGGAGAGTAGATATTAACTCTTTGAATGTCTGGTAGAATTCACTTGTAAATTCATCTGTTATTTTTTGGTAGTTTTTTTTTTTATTACCAATTCAATTTTGTTACTTGTATTCATTCAATTTATTCAGATGATCATTTCTTCCTGGTTCAGCTTTGGGAGATTATATTTTTCTAGAAATTTATCCATTTCTCCTAGAGTCCAGTTTGTTGGCATATAGTTTTTCATATTTTCTTATATTCCTTTGTATTTCTGTGGTATCAGTTGTTATTCTTTTATTTCTCATTAGCTAATTTGGGTCCTTTCTCCTTTTTTCTTGATGAATCTGGATAAGGGTTCATCAATACTTTTTATCTTTTCAAAGAACCAGTTCTTGGTTTCATTAACTTTTTTCTATTGTTCTTTTAGTCTCTATGTGATCTATTTCTGCTCTGATTTTTATTTTCTTCCTTCTACTTACCTTGGGCTTTGTTTGTTCTTCTTTTTCTAGTTCCTTTAGGCATAAGCTTAGATTGTTTGAGTTTCTTCTTGTTCTTGATGTAGGCTTGTATTGCTGTATACTTTCCTCTTAGACATGGTTTTGCTGTGTTCCCAAGATTTTGGACTGCTGTGTTTTCATTTTCATTTGTCTCTGTGTATTTTATTTTTTTCTTTGATTGCTTCATTGACCCATTAGTTGTTTAGTATCATGTTTGGTATCCACATGTTTTGAGTTTTTTCCATTTTTTTTTCTTGTGGTTTATTTCTAATTTCATACTATTGGGGTCAGAAAAGGGGTATGGTGTGAGTTCAGTCTTCTTAAATTTACTGAAGCTTGTTTAATGGTCTACCATGTGATCTGTTATGCAGACACTTGAAAAGAATGTGTAGTCTGTTGTTTTTGTCTGGAATGTTTTGTATTTATCTGTTATCTCCATCTTGTTCAATGTGTCGTTCAAAGACATTTTTTTCCTAATTGATTTTTTGTCTGCACAATCTATCCATTGATGTAAGTGGAGTATTAAAGCCCCCTACTATTATTGTATTGCCATCAATTTCTTTTCTTATGTATTTAGGTGTTCCAGTGTTGGGTGCATAGCTATTTACTATTATATCCTCTTATTGTACTAATCCTCTTGTCTCTTGTTACAGTCTTTGTTTTAAAGTCTGTTTTGTCTGAAATAAATATCACTACCTTGGTGTTTTTTTCACTTTCATTTGCATGGTGAATGTTTTTCCTTCATTTTACTTTCAGTCTATATGTGTCTATAGGTGTGAAGTCTTTTATAAGCTTCATATAGATGGATTTTTTTTAATCCATTCTAGCTACTACTCTACATCTTTTGATTGGAACACTTAAGCCACTTATGTTTAAAGCAATTATTTATAGGCATGTACTTAAGGCAATAAAATTTGTTTTCTGGTGTTTTGTAGTTCTTTGTTCTTTTCTTCTTTTTTTGCTCTCTTTCTTTGTGAGTATCTGTAGTGGGTTTTTTTGTTTATTTGTTTGTTTGTTTTGTTTTGTTTCCTTTCTCCTTATTTTTTGTATATTTATCATAGGTTTTGATTTTGTGGTTACCATAGAGTTCATATATAACATCCTAAGTAAATAGCAGTCCATTTTAATTTGATGATCATTGGTATTCAAATACATTCTTACAGGAAAAAAAAAAAAAGAAAGAAAAAATCTTTTGTCTTTTTCTCATTTCCCTCCTCTTCCCTTTTGATTCCCTTCCCCACATTTTATGTATATATGTTATATTTTACATCTTTTTATTCCTACTTTTCTTATGTCTAAATATGACTGTTTCTTTTCCACTTAAAGAGATCCCTTTAACATTTCTTGTAAGCCTTGTTTTGTGGTGATAAATTCTTTTATTTTTATTTGCCTGGGACACTCTTATCTTTTCTTCAAATCTGAATGATAACCTTGCTCGGTAGCATATTCTTGAGTTTTAGGTGTTTTCCTTTCAGCACTTTGAATATATCACATTCCTTTCTGACTTGTGAAGTTTCTTCTGCTAAATCAGGTGATAGCCTTATAGGTTTTCCCTTATAGGTAACTTTTTATTTCTCTCTTGCTGCTTTTAGGATTCTCTCTTTAATATTTGACATTTTAATTATTATATGCCACGATGTGGACCCCTTGGGTTCATCTTGTTTGGAACTCTGTGCTCCTTGAGTGTGCTCCTTAAGTGTGTATTTCCTTTCCTAGGTTAGGGAAATTTTCAGTTACTATTTCTGCAAATAAGTTTTCTACACCTTTTCTTCTCTCTTCTTCCATGACCACTATAATGCCAATGTTCATTGACTTGATGTTGTCCAAGAGATCTCTTAATCTATCTTCACTTTTTAAAAATTCTTTTCTCTTCTTGCTGCTCAGGTTGTGTGCTTTCTAATTACCCTGTCCTCCAGATTACTGATAGGTTCTTCTGCATCCTCTAATCTACTGTTGATTCCCTCAAGTGTGTATTTTATTTCGGTGTTGTATTCTTCAGTTCTGATTGGTTCTCTTTAATATTTTCTTTCCCTCTATTGAAGGTCTCACTGAAATATTTCATTCTTCTCTCCAACTGAGTATCTTTACAATCATTACTTTAAGTTCTTTATTAGGTAAATAGCTTATCTTTCTTTCATTTAATACTTTTGCTGAAGTTTTTTGTTTTCCTTTCTTTCTTATGGAGCTTATTCCTCTATCTCCCCATTTTGCTTGAATTTTTGTGCTTTATTCTATGGATTAGGTGAAATAGCTACTTCTCCTAAAGTTGAAGGAGTGGTCTTGTGTATGGTGACCTCCTATACAGACTGTGTGTGCTTGGTGATTTCTGCTGGCTGGCTGAAGATATGACTGTATACGGTATTTACTCTTTTAAAATGTGGCATGTCTTCATCTCTCTTGATGTTCTCTTGCCATACTCTCCAGTTTTGGTTGTTCATTAGTTGTTCAGTTAGCCCTCAGTTCTTCTTCAGGAGGAATTGTTCCATTAATAAGAGTAATTTGGTGTGTTCCATGGAGGAGGTGAGTTCAGTCTTCCTACATCACGTCTTGAACTGAAACTGAGAAAACATATATTTTAATTGGGTAGGTCAGCAATTTTGCCTAGTCAGTATGATGTTCATGTATATGTTCTTTCTCTACCATGCCATGTATCATACTTGCATTTTGTTGCTTTCCTGTATTACCTTCTGATTGAATCTGACTTATCTAACCAGACTTGTGTTGTCTGCTTATTCTCTAAATCTCAGGTGACTCTCTTCTGAATCATTATAGTCCCAGGGAGTATTCTCTTCCATAATGTGTTAACAAAATAGAAAATAAGGATTTGGTTTTTTTTTTTTCAAATAAGAGATTCAATAGAAGCATGAAGTATGTTTGTCTTGGGCTTTCTCATTTTATTTTCTACTCATCATAACAGTATTTTCACCATGTTTTAATTTTGTAGAAGAAGGAAACAACAACAAAAACAACCTTTCCTCTAAACTCATGTTTCATAACTGGGGACTGCAAATCAAATTGGTCAAAAACAGATTAATGAAAGAAAGTTTTATTTTACACGCCCACAGAGAACCTCAGAAAAGAAATGACAATTCCAAGGAAGTAGCTAAACCAGAGGCTTATATATCATTTTAGCAAAGAGCATTAAATTGTGCAGAAGTAAATATACAAAATAAGTAAAGCTGTTCTTCTAGGAGCAGTAAATTGGGAAAAGTAAACATATGAAGGGAAACTAATTAAAGATAGGGGTTATTTAGGGAGGTTTGTTATGTAGACTCAAGTTGATGTCTTCTCCCTTGGTGAAAGTTATCTGTAGTGTTTAGGATTCATTCTCCTCTTTCTGGTAATGGAGAGTGAGACAACTCTACAAATGGAAATTTATGTTACTTTTACCAGGGAAATGTATGTCCTGTTTTTGGATGAAAAGGGCGAGGGCAGAGAGCTAATTACTTTTAGTTCAAAACAATCTTTATGCCAAAGTAGAACATTTTGGAGTAGCATATTCTGATCCCCTTTGATATTTAATAAATATTATGAAGTATTTTTACCTCATACATGGCTATCCAGATTTAAGGCATATGAAATTAATTTGCTAATGAAACTATTTTAATCACTAAGTCAAAGTTCAAAAACATCTAATATGAACATATATTTATTTCTTTATTATAATCCCATGGTAAGTCACTCAGAGAATTACCAGAAGAGGACATGATGTACTTTGAAGAAAGTGACATTATGTGATTTATATACAACCTCCTACAACCTCCCTAGAAGATAATTTTTTATACTTTCATTTAAAAGTAATTCAAGCATTTTAAAGATTTTTAATTTAAATTAAGTTCCATTGTAAATGCTAAAACCATACATTTGAGAGTCTGTAGTATAAGTTTTAATTACAAATGACATTCTTAGAGTACATTTTCTTTTTATAAATGGTATTATTATCATTTAATATATTATGTAGTAACATATTTGAAAACTCACTAACAAATTATAGATGAAAGTAGTATATTATTATGTAGTTAAAACCTCAAGCCTAGTTATACATCTATTGGGTAAAGAAAATTATTAAATTTAAAAGGAAAAATTATTTAGTATATTGCATTATAAAAGGATCTAATTTTCCCCCAATTTTTACTTTATAACATTATAAAACAACTATATTATATACCTTTAAGTTTAATAAAGAAAGATTGCAAGCTTTCAAATATAAAGATAAAGACAGATTTTAACTACTTTTTGCCCCAGTGTTTCTATTTTACAGTCTTATCATGTTTGTTACAGTGAAATTTCTCAACAACCAACTGCTGTAAAGATTTTCTCTTGGGTTATAGTTCTTTGCTTATTGTATTCTAATTAGAGACTTTTAAGCTTTAAGAAAAATGTTTGCAACTAAATATAAAATGGAGTAAAACTATCCAGTGCTCTTGGGAATTCCCACAACATCTGTTCTGTAGTAGCTGTTCCACTCCTTTGATGCTTCATACTCCCTACAAAAAGTATGTTGAGATATCAACATTCATAACCATTATTTATAATAATCATCCAAGAATATTCTGAGCACTTTCTCAGTTTCATGCTTTCTTTACATTTGAATCATATTTTAATTCTCAATCAAAATTATAAGATTCTCATCTTTTAAAGCAGCTTTTATATTATATTATATATTTAATATATGATATATGCATAAGATAAAAGACATATATGTATATATACATGTATATTTGTGTAAGATATATGTACTATATCTATCCATTAAAAGTTTAAATCACCAGTTAGGTAACTTTGTATTTATTCTCTTCACACCATTTTAGATACAATATACCTCTTTTTAGTCAACAGTTTTAATTATAGATGGCACCCATAAAGGGCATGACCCTGTTGATGCCTAAAACATCAACAAAGAGTAATAAAAATTATCAGGCATAAGTATTTTTATATCAACTAGTCATTCTTTTTTGAATTCTAGTGATTACCAGGTGCCCCTGAAAAATCTTAATCCATAACTTTCGTATTTCTTCTTAGTCAGCTTACTTTTTTAAAAACCTATATGCCCTAACAGTCCAATAGACAGTGAATTTTAAGCAGATAAAATTCTCTTTGTCCTCTACTATAATCTGAATATGATTATTATTATTTTCCTTAGTGGATAATTATGTTTCAAATAATTTCTGTGCACTTTTTTTTTAAAGATTTTATTTATCTATTTGACAGAGAGAGATCACAAGCAGGCAGAGAGGCAGGCAGAGAGAGAAGAGGAAGCAGGCTCCCCGCTGAGCTGAGAGCCTGATGCGGGGCTTGATTCCAGGATCCCGAGATCATGACCTGAGCGGAAGGCAGCGGCTTAACCCACTCAGCCACCCAGGCACCCCTGTGCACTTTTTGAAATATCTCTATGTTGCCAAGCAACTGTTCAGATAAGTTCCAGCAGAAAATAGTTTTTTGATTGATAGAGAAATATTTATGTCCAATTATCTTCTTGTTTTTTTAAATTGCATTATTTATTTAGTTAAGTATTTTTAAAGATTTTATTTATTTATTTGAGAGAGAGAGAGACAGATAGTGCAAGTGAGTACAAAGGAGCTGAAGGGCAGAAGGAGAGGGAGAAGCAGGCTCCCCACTGAGCAGGGAGTCTGATTCAGGTTACCCCAGCACCTCGAGATGGTGACCTGAGCCAAAGGCAGGTGCTTAACCAACTGAGCCACACAGGCACCCCTAAATTGCATTACATTTAAATCTACACTCTAATTTAAATTTGCTTCCATCTGTTTGTATTTTGTACTTGCATGTAGGCTTATTTCTACATCTCAGGGTTCCTAAGTGGAGAGATGTGTCATCTCATCCTATAGCAACTTTTTTCAAGATATGGCTCCAAAGGCAAAGGAAACAAAAGAGAAAATGAACTTTTGGGACTTCATTAAGATCAAAAGCTTCTGCAGAGCAAAGGAAACAGTCAACAAAACATAGAGGTAACCCACGGAATGGTAGAAGATATTCGCAAATGACACTACAGACAAAGGGCTGATAAACAAGATCTAGAAATAACTCCTCAAACTCAACACACACAAAACAGATAATCATGTCAAAAAATGGGCAGATGACATGAACAGATACTTCTCCAAAGAAGACATATAAATGGCTAACAGACACATGAAAAAATGTTCATCATCATTAGCCATCAGGGAGATTCAAATCAAAACCACATTGAGATACCACCTTCCACTAGTTAGAATGGCCAAAATGAACAAGACAGTAAACAACATGTGTTGGAGAGGATGTGGAGAAAGGGGAACCCTCTTACACTGTTGGTGGTAATGCAAGTTGGTGCAGCCACTTTGGAAAACAGTGTGGAGATTCCTCAAAAAATTAAAAATAGAGCTTCCCTATGACCTTGAATTACAGTACTGGGTATTTACCCCAAAGATACAGACGTAGTGAAAAGAAGGGTCATCTGTACCCCAATGTTCATAGCAGCAATGGTCACAGTCACCAAACTGTGGAAAGAACCAAGATGCCCTTCAAAGGATGAATGGATAAAGAAGATATGGTCCGTATATACAATGGAATATTACTCAGCCATTAGAAAGGATGAATACCCAACTTTTGTATCAACATTGATGGGACTGGAGGAGATTATGCTGAATGAAATAAATTAAGCAGAGAGTCAATTATCACATGGTTTCACTTACTAGTGGAGCATAAGGAATAACACAGAGGACATTGGGAGATGGAGAGGAGAAGTGAGTTGGGGGAAATCAGAGGAGGAGACAAACCATGAGAAACTGTGGACTCTGAGAAACACACTGAGGGTTTGGAGGGGAGGAAGGTAGGAGTTGGGTGAGCCTGGTGGTGGGTATTATGGAGGGCATGTATTACATGGAGCACTGGGTATGGTGCATAAACAATGAATTCTGGAACCCTCAAAAGAAATAAAATAAAATGAAAAAAAAATCCAAGAAATAAACAAACAAAATTCCTATAAGAATAAACAATGAAAGAAGTAATTTTTTAAAAACCAATTTCTTATGTTAATGAGAGTGGTGTTAACTACTTTTTAAATAATTTGGAATTATACTAGATCAAATTTTGAATAACCAATAAATAATCTAACCCACCAGAGAATGATCAGCTCTTTTTAATGATATTTTTGCCTTTCCACATAAAATTATTTTTGTTTTCTTAAAACACTTCTGTCTAACCATTTAAAATTTACATCTCTCCACACTTCATGATAAATTTTGTTACTCTCTCCGGAAGTAGCCCCATGAATTAGAGTTCCAGTTCCAATAACTATTATGCAATATTCAAAAAATAAAATAAAAAGCTTAAATTTGAGGGTTTGTTGTTGTTGTTGTTTTTGCCTTACATGCTGGAATTTATAAAGGCCTCTTGCTACAAACCCTAAATATAAGAAACTTATGATTTAGTAGTAAATCCACAGTACCATATAAGACAAATCTCTCTGCTAGGCTATATTCTATATGCTCTAAGTGAATTATGCATTGTTAGCGTGGACTGAAGAAAGAGGGGTTATGTCATTTGCTAGATCATGACATTTTCTATTTAAATCCCTCTTCAAATACTGTCTAATAATGTATGTAAATCAAAATTCTCTTTCTCTGGGGAAATATAATCTAATCATATTGCTTTGAATTCCTTTTTCCCAATAAAGTAAATATTTTTTTCATTAAGTTTGGCTTGACAGTGTTCAAGAAATAAAAATATTGTCATGAATTACACAGCAATCTCATAATATGTTAGATTAGCCTATCCGTTGACTTGTACTCAGAAATGGGAGAATCTGATGACTTCAGAATTTTCTCAAGGATATAGCTAATTGGATTAAAAAAAAAAACTGGCATGAATTAGGAATATGCCAAAAGGCAGCTCAATGTAGTGATAAAATGTAGTAATTCAGTGTTACCTTAATGCCTCAGTGACAATGGAAAATGCCTAACTGCTGTGAAATTATTACTGCTTTTGTACAATAAATTTTGATGTTTGAATCATATCTAAGATTAATATGTAGTCTGGTCCAAAGCACACAATTTTTATATTCCAACAGCCTCAATATGCCTGGTATAAGAAAAACAGATATAAAGGGATAGTCAAAGACATACTGGCAATATAAAAACTAAGTTATATGAGATTTTTTTCCTTTTCAAAAGTCAACGTCTAAGTAATAAACTGTTAATGCCTTTTACCTCAAACAAAACTCAGCCAGTGTTTGTATATTTAGAAATATTAAATTAATGAAAACTTGATTGGATTCAGAGGTATTGAAAACCTGAGTCTTCCTATATTGAGCTAAAGTGCCTAGGTGAATTCAGTAGTGCTCCCTTTCAACGGAAGTCCTATGGATTTATTTGTGCATGGCAGGGAAAGTTCCAGATGGTCCTACCTTTTCTTATTTTTCAGCCATTTTCTCATCCTTTTATTCAAGGTCAGTAAATGCCAGGTATATCAACAGTAGAAAGAGGTTAGTTTTTTAATGTACTTTTTAATTCTTAACCTGAATGGTTGGTACTAGCCGAGATTGTTACAGATCTGTACATTAAAGCTCTTCTCTTTCCATTGTTGAGTCTGTAATATCGTCCCATAACCTTGCTCAAAGCTGCCCTTCAGTAATTACTGAAACTTTACCCCCTGTATTGGTGTCTGCAGGGACATCTGAAAATTTTACATGCAGACCACCTCCAATACAGAACTCAATTTTCTTTTGTTGGAGACTCTCCTTGGGTGGTCCTAATCATGAAGCCCTGCTCCTTAGGGTTTTCTTCTTTGTTTTTTTTCTGTGTAAGAACACTTTCACAAGGGTCATGATGGCAATGGTCTATAAAATTTTTTTCAGATGTCTCTACTCTGTAGTGCTAATTTGGCACTTTCTCCCCTTTCATAATAGACTACTGTGGTCCTGTTTTTCAATTAGAATTTTCTGATTAATTCTTCATGATTTAGAGCATCTTTATCTCTTCAAGGAATCTGATTCAGTTAACCTAGAGTAACCTCAATTTTGTACACAACATAAGTAATGTTTTATTTACTTCTACCTTTTAATACAGTCATGCTTAGATGATCTTTTTCTAGTAACCTTAGGGGAACTTTAAAGGAAGATTTAGGGAAAACATTGTAAGAGCAGAAAGCTAATTGGAATATCAATAAAAAAAATTAATTGCCATATCGTATAACAATAAAGAGGTCAAACAAATCTCCAATGTATTTTGCCAGCAATATATTTGCATTAGAATAGATCAAGAGAAAGTAATATAACAAATTAATTTAGAAAGGTTAAATTGATTTGTTAACCCTTATATTACTATTAGGAAGGATGCTGCTGGAAGAAATAAAACTGGTTTTACCATAAAATTGGTCTTATTCCTGTTTTGTACTGAAGTTTTACAGACAACAAACATTCTTTATCACAAATTCTTTCTTCGTTTATTTGTTTATGTTGGTTCAAAATCCCAGGAGCTTCCAGGAGAAATCGGAAATGAGTTCTGATACACAGAGGGCAGGGAGAGAAGAAAGTGGCAGGCCCCAGATTAGTAGGTGGCAGGTTTAATAAGCAGGAGCTTATTAAGACATATGGGGCTTATCTTGAGTGCTGCAAGATGAGTAGAGTTTAGCACCAGACTCTTTTTTGTTTGTTTGTTTAAGTTTTGATTTAAATTCCACTTAGTTAACTTACAGTGTAATATTAGTTTCAGCTGTATGGCATAGTGATTCAATACTTAACATACAACAGCCAGTGCCAATCATATCAACTGCACTCCTTAATCCCGGTCACCTATTTCATCCATCCCCCCACCCACCTCCCTTCTGGTAGCCATCAGTCTGTTCTCCATAGTTAAGAGTCTGTTTCTTGGTGAGCCTCCTTTTCTTTTTTCCCCTTTGCTTGTTTGTTTTGTTTTGTAAATTCCACATATGAGTGAAATCATATGATATTTTTCTTTCTCTGACTGACTTATTTCACTTAGCACCAAATGCTTAAAAGTTTATATAGAGGCCTTACCTAGGTTCAGTCATGTGTTCAGTCTTGATGGTTTCAACAACACCTTACACTCTCAAGGCTATGTCCTTGAAACAGCTACTAGGGTGGGAATGATGAGTGGAATGTACATCCAAGGATAAGGAAGGGGTGAGGAACCTGTGAATGTCTGGGTCCAGTTCACAATTCAACCAGCAGTAATGTCCTCTGGATGGCCAACTCCAACAGTTTAAAAGCCTTTACAAATGTTAAAACAATGTTTAGCTCATGGGTCTTAGAAAAATATGCCACACAGCAAATATAGCCTAAAGGCTGTAAGTTATTGGCTTCTGGTCTACAAAAATCTGATTTTTATTTAATTCTATTGATAAATGTATAAGTCTTTTGTTACAGTATATAACTGTATCAGAGATATTTTAAAAATTTGCCATTCCATACATCAGCATAATTAGTGTCTTTTTTCCATTCCTTTCCAACAGAAGCAAACTTTCCCATAATACTACATTTGCCCAGTGACTACAATGGTGACAGGAAGTTGTTATTCTACCAATTCTATATTCCATCTGGTTTGTGGTTATAACTAACCTTATAAAATAAGTTTTTACAATCAGCAACTTTCAGTTCTCATTATGTAACAACACTAACTATTTATGTCCCTTAATATCTCTAAGGGATTTTTTTCTTCCTTTATCCAATCAGAACCAGTTGTGTCATAGATAAAGCAAATTTTATTTTCACCCAGAGGACAACAAAACTGTACAGTCCAGTGACAACCTGCCATAATGTTGGTTTATCACTGACTTCCCAAATTGGTCTTCCTTAGCTCAGCTTTCTAAAATTCCCAGCCATTTTAAATACATTCCATCCCATAATGATTAGAATTCCCAGTAGTCTTTCCCAGATGATATTACAAGCCTACTTTCAATGTTGTTGATAGATGTGGTTTTCCATTAGAGTCATTATCCTATTTATCCATTCAATTAGATCTTTGTTGTTCCTCCAGATCAATTTCCAGCTGTGGTCTGTCTCCTAGAAGAAACCTTCTTGCTGTATCATTATGAGACTTTGCAAATCTTTTATGTCATGATGAAAAGCCTAAAATAACTGATTAGTACTCTAATATAACTATGTCACAGTGGGACCAGTGGTGATCAAGACATCACCTGTGCCATTGCCACTGCACAATAATGGATTTCATACTGTTTGAAATAATAGCATACACTGAAAAATATTGTATGTCCCATGTGACTGTCACTTGGGTATATCTTAACCCCTAGAACAGCTCTAGCGGGGAGGGTCATAAATCTTTCCATAACACTCTTTGCATCTTTATGGACTGGAGTTATCTGTAATTTAAAATCATCAAATCACACCCAAAGCTATCTCTTTTGAAACTATTTACATTTCATTTCCACTGTCTTAATATGAATTCTGTTCACTTTTACAGAACAATGGTGACACACTGGTCGAGCAGCTTCATTTTACTTTTCATGCTATTGAGACTGCTGTCTCAGCAATGTTTCATCTTTATTTATGGCCACCGAGAGTGTAGAAACTCTGTTGTTCTGCCTCTTCTCCTCTATTCACTTTATTGGTAGTATTCTTTCAATCATCTGATATATATATATATATTTAAAGATTTTATTTATTTATTTGACAGAGAGATCACAAGTAGGCAGAGAGGTAGGCAGAGAGAGAGGGGGAAGCAGGCTCCCTGCTGAGCAGAGAGCCTGATGCGGGACTCGATTCTAGGACCCTGAGATCATGACCTGAGCCAAAAGCAGAGGCTTAACCCACTGAGCCACCCAGGTGCCCAGATCATCTGATATTTAACCAGACTAATAAGTATGGCTATGCAGTGTGAACCCACTGATGGCTGTATTTGACTCCTGCAAGTTGCAGCATCAGAGGGTGTTTTGTCATGACTTCACTAAAAATTATTAAGATGAACTCTTTATGCAGGACTTGAAATTCAGCAGTAGTCTGTTTTCCCCCTCTCGAGAAAGAACAGTTCCAGAAGTTTTTTTCCCACCATTGGTCATTAGTCAGTCCCAAATCTGAGTCAGGTAGGAGTATGATTATAGTGTTTCATGCACTTAGTGGAAATGGAATGATTGCCTCCCCCTGTGATTATAATAGATTTCTAAGAACCTCTTTTCCCTATGTTATGGTCACCAATTTTTTACATCCATCACCTCTTTTAACCTTTACCCTTGTGATAGTTGGACTTTGTAGCCTGGCAGAAATACTATTTACACACAAAAATTATAATAACAGGAGACTATTTCATACTATTTCCCAGCCCCACTTTAAGGCAGTATCATAAATTTTGACATGAAAGGAATTAGGTTTTTCCTTCACACTAGGTAATGGAGCCATATTCAGAGCTAACTAAATTTAGCTACTTAGGAGGAAGTTACAATTACCCCTGAAGAACACTTATAAATAAACCATTTTGACTGTTTAAATGTCATTTATTGGGCATTTGTGTCACATCTCTGACATACACATATATTTGAATGTTGGCCTAGTACAATGGACCAGGCAAAATCAAAGAAAAATTGCATGAAATGATGGACAGAGTTAAAGCACCTGGCCTGTGATCCATTCACTCATCTTGCTGGCGGATATGCCACTGGCAAAGAGACAAAAAACAAAAAACAAAATAAAACAAAACAAAACAAAAAGTTTTGGATCTGATCACTTCCTTATGTGGTCTTCCAAGTAAATAGACTAGTGGTATTCCTCAGGTCAAAGAGATCTTATCTACTGAATGTCTTTATCAGAGTGTTCTTTGTTAAAGATTATTTTCAGTATATAGGCAAAGAATATCTGAGGGACTTCTCTTTAGAGAAATAATCTTTTTTTAAAAAATTTTCCATATTTAAAAAAATTTTAAATTAAAGCACATATTTAAAGTGTACAATATGATGCTTTGATATACACATACACAGTTAAATGATTAATACAGTTAAGCTAGTTAACATTTCCATTTCCTCTTAGTTAACTTTTGTGTGTGTGTGGTGAGAGCACTTAAAATCTACTGTTGGGAAAAATACAAACTGTATAATTGCATCCTCTCCAGCCTCAACCAGGGGTGTTCTGAATTATCTAGTTTATCTGATGTCCATGTGCCTGACCACATAGCAAAGCCATTGGCTCCAGCTCAAGGGGCCTATAAATGTCTAAATGCTTTCCTGAGTGTTGATACCCAACTCATCATCAACTTAAGCAATCCAGACTTTACCCACTCTTCAGATTTTCCCTTGTCTTCTAAGTCAAGTTTTTAGCATTTGCATGATCTACTGCTGATTTTTAAATGACATGGACCTTAATCCATGGATTCTATCTGAATCAGGGAACTTACTTTGGCACCACTGGGAGAGACTTACAGGGTTCTGACAGACTATACAGCAATACGGGTGGAGAAAAATTTCCTCAGTGCTCTAGTATTGGTCTAATGTGCAATGAAGCAATCACCTTTGTATATAAGATGAAACTGTTCCCCACAACTTATGCCTTATAATGTGTTCTTAAACATAGCACTTCCATTCCTAATTAAAATCTGTCACACTGCCCCTTCCGTATTTGAATGATTCTCTGACATCATCTCAGACATGATGGAATTTTCTGACCCAGAATTATCTAATGCCCTTTCAGAATGAAAGGAATCTTGACTAATGTCAAGTAATATGCCAACAATTTCCTTTTGAATGAGGTATAATAGCTTTCTTATGTAGCTTAAAGTCCCAAATCCAAATAGTCTCTACTTGGTAGCATTTTTCTATTTAAACCAGACTCCAGTCTCCATATATTGTCTATCATCTGAGCAGTTAGAACATAAGTGCTTAGTTGGACTGCCTGTACCTTTAACCTCTGTAGAAGGTTAAGTTGCTTCTACACTGGACTGCATGTATATTCAGATGTCCTTATGTTGATTTGGGGAATAGAAAACAGTAAGATTCCCAGGTGAGGGTGCTAATTTTGCCAAAAGCAACTAGATTTGCCACTTTCTTAAATTCTTTATTAACAGTGTCTTCAGAAATTATAATTATTTTCTCATAATTTGATTCTTATATTGAGTTGATCTAACCCATTTAATTCCTTGGAATTTTACAGATTCACTTGGTCCTTAAATTTCAGCAGAGTTTATAAACTAGACACTATTTGTCAGAAGGATGATGATGGTTTTTGCCTCCTCCTAAAATTCTTCTGAGAAGGTACTTACTTTGATATAATCTATGCTGTATACTGACTTGTCCTCAATGATTTACATCTCCAATTCAAGTCAAATCCTGCTCCACTAGTTTGTGCTAACATACCATGGAATTTAGATATACCTTTGTCACTTAGTAAATGTATACTGGGATTTCTATTTCATAAGAATACAAATTTTGCCTCACTGGCTTTCAAAACTGTGATCAAAAGAGGTAGTAGATAGATCTATAATGTTATTCAAGCTCTCCTTCCTATATGGTCTTTATCAACATATCACGATTGAATATTTGGAGGAAACACTTTGGTTAATATTTCATAATTTATAGTTAACTTCTACAGAAACATCTTTGTACACTGGCTAAGTAAGAATATTAAAATAAGAGCTAGTGAGTATCAAAACTATCATCCAACTATTTTCCTAATCAGAGCAATGATCTTATGTTACCTCTCTAGAATTCTATATGACTCCACATTTACTACTGAGAAAAATTCAAACAATTCTATACATTTCCATTTAACATGACCATTTGAAAATGAAGTGTGAAGAGCACCTGGGTGGCTTAGTTAGTTAAGCATCCAACTCTTGATTTCATCTGTAGTCATGATCTGAAGGTAATGAGAGCAAGCCCCATATTGGACTCCACAATGGGCATGAAGCCTGCTTAAGATACTTTCTCCCTCTGCTCCTCCCCAGCTCTCTCTCTTTCAAAAAACAAAAACAAAAACAGAAAAACAAGAAAGAAAATGAAATGTGAAGTGTGATTTTAGCAATATTACTTATAAGAAAGGTAAAGACCGTATCCTTATTCACATATCTAGACCATGTATGCATCATCATGCAGATTAAGGTAACTTAACCACCAAATGGTGTCTCCAGTTATACTTTGTGAATAACTTCATCCCTATATTAGTGCATTCCACAGTAGCATATCTATATTCATTCTAGTTTTAGCTCTTTAAAGTACGTTTCCTATCTCTTATAAAGATTACTGTTTATTGAATTACCATATATAACAATGAAGGGGTTTTACATACTCTCATCAAGGTCATTTTCACCCAATTTTTCATGTACCTGAGTTAAGTAAGCAGATATCAACATAAAACTCAATAGTTTCCAGAGTCTGTGACTTTAACTGAAGGCCTACATTCGGTCTTCTCTTCAAGAGTTCTTAAATCAAATCCTAATACTTGGACTTGAATTCCCCCAAGCTAAGAAAGATATAAAATATGTGATATGTTGCTTTAAGAGCTTAGTATGGAGTTGGAACTGTTTCCCAACTTCCAAATAGTGATAATGTACTAACAACTACTTAATGAAAGCCCCATCAATTCCCCATTTTTATCCCTTTCTTTAAAAGACAATTCTATAATTCAACCAAGTCAATCTAGTTATTGTTTCTTCATATCACTCCCCTCAATTTATTTCTTCCTTTTGTACCCAATTTTTCTAGTTGCAAAGAAATTTTTGTCTTTCATGCAGCTCATGTATGATAATGGAGTGAGCAGACCATTTATTGTTTTGTCAGTACTTCACTTGCTAACAGTAAGAAACCCAAGACTGAGGACACACACACACACACACACACACACACACCTCCTCATCTAAGTCAGTAGCTTTGAGTTACGTATGTCTCTCTAATCATCACGGAGCTCATCAAAGGCCACTTGTACTTATAGTATTTCATCCATAATTAAGAAGTGCTCCCTTTTTGGGTTAGGAACAGGTTACCCTTCTCAGAGTAGGGCACTGTCTATGGCTCCTCCACTACACAAGATTATATCATATCATCCTGAAACATTTGCTCACAAAAATGTGCAGGCCAGCTGAGGACAACCCAAAGAAACTCATTTATTTAATAAGATCTAAAATCTGTGAGAGATAGCCCCGATCATTAACTCTAAGAATCTAAGCCAGTAAGATTTATCAGACTTCTGCTGGCATTTCTCAGTAAAATGTCTTAATTGTTCAACAGAATGCACATGAGATTCTAAGACAACTGAACTTGGCCTGTTTTTAGTTTATAGTTTTAGTCTATAGTTTTACAGTCCAGTTTAGAGTTTGTAGTCCATAGTTCCATTTTTAGTTTACAGTCTATAGTTTTTCAGATAATCCACTGTCTTAATGGAGTTACTTTGCCAGAAAAGATGCTATCTCTCCCAGTGATACCAGCGGAATGAGAAGTTCTTCCAGTGCCCAGAAAAAAATATTAAGTTGATTTTTTTTCTCTTGGTAACCCTACAATTTCAGGGTTCTGGCTCTTACCAGACCTGCTAACAGCAACCAGAAAATGTCACTATTTTTTTTTAATTAATTTCTCTTTGGACTGGCATTCTTACTCTACCCATTTAGATCTACTGGGTCTAAGTCTGTCTTCAGATTTTATTAGTAAGGATACTTCCAAAAGTAGCCACTTCATACCACAGACAGGTAAGTGGAAGTCCTAGCATCTAGTCCTAATGTTGTTTTTCTCTCCTTTCCTTTTTTTTTTTTTTTTGTATGATAACGTGTCTTAGCTACTATGCTTTAAAAGTCTGTAAGATAATTCTTATAGTTTCAAACTGATATAGCACAAAGGATTATGATGTCAAATTAGATTCATACCAATTGAATGATCTTTTCTAATATCAGGCTCTATTAAGAATTTCAAGGGTATTGGACCAAGATGCATATATGAAATAGCTTAGCTCCCAAGCTTCTTTTCATGTTGTACATCTTCTAGGCACTGCTTGAGTTAGAAAGCATATAACACTTCTAGATATAATAACATAGGCCACAGGACATTTTTCAGTAAGAGTCATAACTCATAGATTTCTATTATTTAAATTATACACATACACACGTGTGTGTGTGTGTGTGTGTGTATAAAATTTACCATAAGACAGAAACACTCTGCTATGAGCATTTCACGGAAATCACTCTCCAGCTGACAGAAAACATTTAGTTTCCAAAGAAGCCTGCCATTAGTATGGTGATTTAATAAACCAGGTCACCTGCTCTTTTCTCCCCCAGAGCAAATTCTACCCATTTCCCCAACCCCTAGTCAGGTAAAGTGAGAGCAGAATTTAAGGATTATAGATATGCAATATGCAATTTTTCTAATGCTTTCTTTTTTTCCCTATGCTAGCAGCAATTTCTGTTTTTATAGTGATTCTTGGAGCTAGAAAAATGAAAACCTTGATAACTTCCTAAAATAGTGATTAGTTTTAATATAATTTTTGTTTTTCTCTTAAAGTTGATTATCATGTTAAGAGATAGCCTAATATATCTATACTTCTACAAGTGGGTTTTAATAAAACTAGTAGGTATCTTAGGAGAATAAGCTTAATTATCAATACATTTTCAAACTTCTAACCCACAATGTTTGTGAAATCTTATTTTAAAAAAATTATCAATGTTGGCAAACTTTTTAGTTTGATGTTTGACTACATTTTTTCAAAACAACCAAAATATCTTAAAATCATTTTATGATTTTGGTTAATCAAACTGATTTTTAGAATGTTGAGTCTAAATCAAGAGGTTTAGATGATGAAGCAAATTTTCCCATAGTCCTTGGAAATTTGCATTCAAGTTCAATTCATGAAATAGTTTAAAAAGATCTGAGAGACAAATACCTGAAGTGCAATATGCTTTTATTTTAAACACTTTCTAGAATATAGCCATTATATCCTTGTGACATCCCTTGGAGAAATTACAGCTTAAGAAGATAAAGTGGTTTATCAATCTAATTAGAATAGAACAGAATAAGATAATAGAATAGAAACACACCATGCTTTATTGCCTAGGTAAGTAAGTTTATATTGTTAAGTATATTGTTTTGAGTGACTATTTTTTGTTGTAAAAATTTCCTGAATATCTCAGAATAATGAAATATAATTTTACCTATTTAAGTTATAAATGAATTAATCTTTTGGTCTGTTAGAAAACATATATAATACTGTCTTTTTTTCTTAAGTGTTATTTATTTATTTTAGAAAGAGAGAGAGAGAGCAGGGGGTAGGGGCACAAGGGGAGGGAGAGGGAGAGAGAGTCTTAAGCAGACTCCACAGTGAGTATGGAGCCCCATAAAAGCCTCAGTCTCACAACCTAGGGATCAGGACCTGAACCAAAGCCAAAAGTTGGACACTTAACTGACTGTGCTACCCCAGCACCCCCATATTGCTTTTGAGTTACATGTTTCTGAAATGAAAACCTAAAGATAACAATTAAAAGAAAACTTCAGTTAATTCAAGAATACTGCTATGTGTTTTAAAATAGAACTGGACATTTCAATTAAAAACATTTGTAATAGGGATAAATAGCCCATGTGGAAATATCCATGTTACATTAAAAATAAACTGCCTAGGCTGCCGCCGCCACCGTCAGTCACTCCGCGTTCGGTTCTTCGGCACCCGGTTCCCTGGGACCCTTCGCCGCTAGTGAACTTTGCTGCGAGCTCGGATCTTGCCGGGAAAATGTCTGATGAATTTTCGTTGGCAGATGCACTACCTGAACATTCCCCTGCCAAAACCTCTGCTGTGAGCAATACAAAACCTGGCCAGCCTCCTCAAGGCTGGCCGAGTTCCAGCCCTTGGAATAACCCAAGCGCTCCACCTTCTGTGCCGTCCAGACTCCAGCCAAGTGCGACACCCTCCACTGTGCCTTTTGGACCAGCACCAACCGGAATGTATCCCTCTGTGCCTCCCACCGGACCACCTCCAGGACCCCCAGCACCCTTTCCTCCTTCTGGACCATCATGTCCCCCACCTGGCGGTCCTTATCCAGCCCCAACTGTGCCCGGCCCTGGCCCCACGGGGCCATATCCTACACCAAATATGCCCTTTCCAGAGCTTCCAAAACCATATGGTGCACCCACAGATCCAGCTGCTGCTGGTCCTTTAGGTCCATGGGGATCCATGTCTTCTGGACCTTGGGCACCTGGAATGGGAGGGCAATATCCTACCCCTAACATGCCCATCTCCAGGGCCATATCCTGCGCCCCCTCCCCAAGCACCAGGGGCAGCGCCACCCGTTCCGTGGGGCACTGTTCCACCAGGAGCCTGGGGACCACCAGCACCATATCCTGCCCCTGCAGGATCATATCCCACACCAGGACTCTATCCCACTCCCAACAATCCTTTTCAAGTGCCTTCAGGACCTTCTTGTCTGCAATTTGTCTGCAAATTTATATGGCAATTTCAGTGGAAAACGAAGAGATGATGCTTTGCTTTTTGAAGTACATATATATGCACATGAATGCATATATCAAAATTGCTGGTCTCACTATTCTTAGAGGGCATTCATGAAAGAACAACCCTTGCACCTCTCAGAGAAGATATCTGCCTCTTGTACTTGGATGTATAGTACATCTGATGGATACAATCAGATAAAAATGTAAAAGTAAATCATTCAAATGTGATTTTTATTCGGTTTTTATGGAACGTTAAAGTGATGAAGTACATTGAATAGCTCTTTGATACAGTTTGTTTAAAACAAGTTTTTGATTTGTTTAAATTATGAAACCACACACTTAAAAATCTAAGATGATGTGGATTATTGTTAGAATCTGCAACCTCATTGGCGAATTATTTCAAGTATTTTTCTATAGTCCCTTTTCCCCTAAATAAACACACTTTGAAAACAATCACATTGTCATAATTTAAACAAATGATGCCTCTCAACATCTTGAACTGCTCTGTCGCTAGAAAAAATGCACCTGGGCCTCGTGAGGGTGTAGTTTGGATATATATTTTCAAGCTGTTGGTAATTACTATCAGATGTTGAGTTCCTTAGCCAGGCAGTGTTCATTTTTATCCTCGAGCTTTTATTAAAAACTTTTCTTTGATTTTTGAGTTCCACCTGATTTGCTTTATTTTTAGCCAGATGGGTCACACAGCTCTAAAATCTGCCATTTATGAAAACTTGGCCAACATGTGTAAATTATTCTTAGAGACTTGGTCATCTCTCTATTGCTTTGGCCTAGATTTCGAGATGTCAGTATTGCTTTGGGAAGAACTCGAAGAAGGAAATAATTCTCTCCTTTGTCTTGAACCTCAAGCCAGAGGAAACCCTGGAAATTGCTTCATAGTGACAAGTCACTTGCATTCCTACAAAACCCTCTTCTACTCAGCCCCTTCCCTGTAGGTCCCTCTGCCTCAGTTCTTTAGAAGGAGCACATCCCTTAGTTTCTCCCTGATATGGAAAATTGGCACACTCTAGGGGTCTGTTGTAAACACATATAGCAGTTATGGTTCAAGAACCTTAGTCATTTAGACGTGACTCTGTACAAGTGCGATCAAAACGTGTACATGTCTTTCAGAGTCTGGTTAAGCTGTCATTGTCTTTTGCATAGTTTCCTGCATCTGTTGTAAAATGCTTATGGCTAACAGTTCAGTTCTTTGTTTGTTGACAGGTAAATAGGTAGAATTGAGTGCCATTCTTAAAAATTCTTAAAAATTACCCTCTAGCTCTAACACTGAAACTAATAATAATAATAAGGTGTAGATCTCTGCAGTGTGACTGCCGCTTAAATTAGTGTTGTTTGTAACCACCGAAATAGCCTGAGTAGCTTTTTGGCACCTTATCTCTAAATCAGATCCTTAGAGTCTTAGAAGTGACTATGTTATTTGTCAAATAACATTGTGAACCTATGAATGTATCCATGGGGTTACTAAAATATGTTGTGAATTTCTTGCCTAGTCTAGGAGAGATTTATGCTGGAGCTCTTGTTTTTGCTTAGAAATAAAATATTGAGTAGTTTGAAAAAAAAAAATAAACTGCCTATATGTTCTCCTTTGGGTAAATTTGGCAAGAATATTTCAGAAACAAAGTGACAATGGATTGTAAATTGCCCTCAGTTCAAATCTTCACTCCCAAGTGGAAATATATAAATGACAAGGAAGCCAATTTACCTTCTTTACTTGCTCTCTAAAATATCTGCCCTGCATGTGCACCCAAATGTTGATAGCAACAATGTCCACAATAGCAAACTATGGAAAGAACCTAGATGTCCATCAACAGATGAATGGATAAAGAGGATGTGATACACACACACACACACACACACACACACACACACACAATGGAATACTATGCAGCCATTAAAAGAAATGAAATCTTGCCATTTGTGATGACATGGATGGAACTAGAAGGTATTATGCTTAGTGAAATAAGTCAATCGGAAAAGGCAACTATCATATGATCTCCCTGATATGAGGAAGTGGAGATGCAACGTGGGGGTTTTAGAGGGTAGGAAAAGAATAAATGAAACAAGATGGGATCAGGAGGGAGACAAACCATAAAAGACTCTTACTATTACAAGACAAACTGAGGGTTGCCTGGGGGCGGGGGGTAGGGAGAGGGTGGTGGGGTTATGGACATTGGGGAGGGTATGTGCTATGGTGAGTGCTTTGAAGTGTGTAAACCTAGCGATTCACAGACCTGTACCCCTGGGGCTAATAATACATTATATGTTTATAAAAAATATAAAAAATATTTTTTTAAAATAATAAAAAATAAATAAATAAAATGTCTGCCCTGAATCTGCACATGTGCAGATATTAGATAGAGTAATAAAATTTTTCCCTGTAGTTTAGAAGTTATCAAGTCTGGATTTAGTCTGTGTGTGCACCGAGAGCTAGAGTTTTAGGAGGATAACTTTTTGGTTTAATTTAATGCAATTGTAATTTAGCAAACAGTATGCTCATTGCTCAATAATCTTAATTTAGTTTTAAATAAAGTAGTACTAAACTTACTAAACAAGAATAGCATTGCTAACAGAAATAAGTTACTAAACAGCTGCCTGTGTATCCTTCAGATGAATGTCATAAAAAGCAAAGTAAGCCAAGTCCTTAGAAACTAAAATTTTTTTACATGGAAAAGTAGTATTTAAAAACCCCCACCAGGGATACTTGTGAGGCTCAGTCTGTCAAGCGGCTGCCTTCAGCTCTGGTCATGATCTCAGGGTCCTCATCTCTGGGTCCTGGGACTGAGGAAAGGTGAGGGATCAATGGTTCCTTCTCAAGCAATGGGATTAGTAAGCTATCTGCCCAAAGGATAATTTTTTCACCTCTTTGTATATATACTTTGTTTTCTCATTTGCTTTTCAAATCCTGTTTTGAACTTTTTTAGATCCACCATCCACACAGATCATCCTCAACTGTGAATTTCAGGTGCTATTTAGACATCAGTGAATAATATTATTTTTCCAATTTTTAAAAATACTACAAAGTAAACAATTTGCTCTGCAAATTCAAGGGTTGTTGAAACAAACATCATTCATCCTAAAAATTAATCTAATTCTTTAATAAATGGCACATGTTGTGATGAGCACTGGGTGTTATATGTAACTAATGAGTCATTGAACACTACATTAAAAACTAATGATGGACTATATGGTGGCTAACTGAACATAATAAAAAATAATAAAATAAAATCTTTAAAAAATAGAGGAAATAAAAAGAAACGAATGCTCTTTTTATGAGATATTCTTAAAACACCAAAAAGGCTTTGAAATATGGCAAGTACATGCTTAAAAGTGTTTCTCAGACCTTTTAGGGGAAACTTACTTTCAGTTCGAATTATATCTTACAGGTATATCAATCCATATATTTTTCACATCACAAAATTTAACCAATAGTTTTTGAGTAGAAGTACAAGTCGTATTCTTTACCATTGGTGTGTTTTTTTGCTCATGTGTGTATACTAAAATTTATATTGAAACACTTTTATTTAAAAATCAGTTGGGGTAGTAAAGTTTCATCCCCCTTAGTCCATTTATTACATTATTTGACCAATAAGTTTGTCCTAGTAAGCCTCCTGGTTACATAACTTTTGAACAACAATGAGAGAATGAAAAATATATGCATGACAATGTCTAAGCATTTTCAATCAAGCAATATAATCTTTTTTTTGTGAATTATTATGGAAAATCAGGTTATAGATTGTTATTCTAAAGAAAAGGGGTATCTATCTTGTTTATAATCTAAAAATGTTTGTTATTCTATTAATTAAAAGTGACTTGCCCTAGAATATAAAATTACATATATTTTATTATGAAGAAATTAACAGATGCTTCTTTGAGTGATCTTAGAATAATGAGGTGACCTATAGTTTCTTCAGGATCACTTAAGCTACCCAAAAAATAGTGAAGAAGAAAACAAAGATGAATATAGAGTTCCAAAGGAAAGACAACTTGTCAAATAGTAGAGTAAACATACATCTTCCATTTTCTTCAATATGTAAAGATTTTTCTCTTACATATCTACATAAATATACAACAGTATATTTCATATAGGGAAATATTCAGTCTCTGTTTTAGGTTCCATATACTAATATAAGTCCATAAGAATAATAAAACATGTTTAAATATCATTACTTTAGAAAATATGTTGTACTTACTCCATAGAAACCCCCAAAATATTTCTGCTATTGGAAGAGTTGTAATGTGATAATACTTCTCTTCAGATATAATTTAAATATAAAATATGTCACTAGAATCCACCCCTCTCCCAATTTTATCTAACAACCTCTAAATATGACTCTGCAATTCCATGCTAGTTTTTGGATCATGTTGTGTATCCTGTCATAATCCTCATAGGTATTTTTCTCATTTTAGTGAATGATAAGCTTGACAGCTAGAACTGTATATAAATAAGTTGGTTCTTAGAATGAGTGTTTTAATTATTAGTTTTAGTCTGTACACATCCATGAAGTTAATAAAGTACTCTATTTGTCATCAAGTCTGTTATAAGAGACACTCAATGACAAAGATATTTCATTTTTGTAATTAACTAACAGCTCACTTCCCTGTGTCCCGCAGATATATTTTAATTTTGTTATGTATCAACTAAAGAATGTCAGTGATGAGAATAGAATAAATAAGCCAGTATCTCAATTAAGAATGTGATTTTTGCAGTTTTAAAAATCATGGCTTCATTTATGTTTAATTGACAGCAACTAAAATAATGCAATACATCTCTCATAATCAAGCGAAGAAAAATGTCCCTATTTCTCTGTAACTCTGCATTAGTAACTTACAATTCTGAACACCCAAGAGGAGAAAAAACTTAGAAGAAGCCATTATCAGTTGAAACACTTAACAGCTATTTGCTATATAGCTCAGTTACAGAGCATTAATGAAGATAGTCCACCACAATGCAGGTATGTTTGGATTTTCCACAGGGCTGTGCCCCACCTGACTTAATAAATCATTTGTTTTGGAGGGGTTTCCCCTATTTGCAATTGTAGAAGTTATGATGATTAGGGTATCAGAAAGTCTTAACACTTAGTCCTATATCGTACTACCTATAATACACTAGATACTTTACAAAACCATTGTGAGACTCCGTTTCCTCACTTCCAAACTGCAGTACAATAATAGTACCCACCTCATACATTTATTTGTGAATTGAGTAAGATAATGAACATTAAATACTTTGTAGTATTTGCTATCTAGTGGGTGCTCAGCAGTGTTGGTTATGAGTTCTTTGGAGACAGAAATCATGTCATAATCTATCCTTCAGCCAAGAAATCATGCCCTACAAAATCCTACCTGCATCTGAGCCAGTTGGCATTTTTCTGTTCCATCATGGATGTCTTATGCAGCAGGCAGTATGCTAAATATAACATGGGTTTAACCGATTTTTTTTTTTAAGAAGGGCTTGAGAAAATGACATATTATGTAAAAAAACACATTGGTGTCATTGCTGTGTCTCTGTTCTAACATCCCAATAGGGTCAATAGGGTCTAATAGTCTTTAATTCTTTTGACACTAGTCACTTTCCTTGTCTTTTTCTCAACATCTAAATCAAGGTGTGATTTATTTTACTAAAATAAAACCTCTCCCATTATTTATAACTACGGATTTTATTGAAAAAAAAAACACAAAACAAAACATAAGACAAAACTTAAAATTGTTTTTTCTTTCTTTGCACATTCACCATTGCTCCATTTTGCAACCAGCCACTCCTCTTCTTCACTTTCATTCTTATGGAAGAAATTTATCTCCTGTTCATGTCTGCCCACTTCAGTAAGACTTTTCATCCGTAGTCTTCATAAGATATTTTGTGTGCCTGATTAAAAAAAAAAAAATTGCTCTTTTTAAAAAACATTACATTGTCTCATATATTTTTAAGTCTAAATCAAAATATTTTATGTATTTAAATAGTTGAAATAGATTTAATTTCCAATATAGTACAAATATTGATGGTTTAAAATATATATGGGGGCACTTGGGTACCTCAGTTAGTTAAGCATCTGACTTTGGCTCAGATCAAGGTCTTATGGTCCTGGGATGGCACCACCCACATGGGCCTTTCCACTCAGCTGGGAGTTTACCTCCCCTCTTGTTCTGTTGCTGGTCCTCTCTCTTTCAAAAAAAAAAAAAAAAAAAAAAGAAATAAGATCTAAAGATATATGTTACATTAATATTTTAATCATATTTAACAAAATACAAATGAATCCAATCAACAAGCTGGTTTCTATAAAATAAAGTTGATGATGTATCTTTTATCATCATGAACTTGTATTTCCATTACACTGTGCTCAAAGAAGTTTGCCTTAGGGTAATGTATTTTATTCTTAAATTATTAATTGGCAATAAACACATACTCATATATACAACATAAAATTTGTTACTGTTGCTTTCTTAAAAGTTTCCCATTACCATAATTATATAGGTGTGAAAATTTTCTTCTGATTTGAATTATCATTGCTATTATAATAACCACAAGTTAAACTGACAAATTTAAAATTAAATATAAAGAAAACTATGTTGAAAATGTTAACTGGAAATTTACCATTTAATTGGAAAAGTGGAGAATTATTTATTTTAAAAAGACTTATTTATGTATTTATTTGAGAAAGAGAGAGGGAGTGAACAGGGGCAGTGGGGGGGGAGGGAGAGGAAGAGAATCTCAAGCAGACTCCATGTTGAGCACAGAGCCCATGTTCAGCTCCATTCCATTACCTTGAGATTACAACCTGAGCTGAAAACAAGAGTCAGCTGCTCAACCAAATGAGACACTCAGGCACCCTGGAAAACTGGAGATTTAAAATAAATTTATTAATTTACATGCTAGAATGAGTCATTTTATCAGTTATATTAACATTATTTATGTGCTATTAAACAAATACAAATTCTGAGATCCTCTTTCCAAGGGATATGCTAACAATCACTGTGGGACATATTACTACACTTATTTTTCACGTTATATCAACTAACAATTCTATTAGGTAATACTAACATTTTTTGAAAGTGAAGAATTGGAAAACTTCTGATTACAGCATAATTGACTACCAAGTCATAAGAATCACATGTTATTTTCAGGACTACCACTAATATTGAGAATACTCTTTCATTTAGGTATACGTATTTCCTGGAGCAACATGCCTTGGTATAAATAGGAGGAAAAATGATTATGAGAAAAGTCAGAGGAAAACTGATCAGGAAGAACAACTTTAGGAACAAGTACAAGTGAAAGGTGAGGATCTAAAATTACATTGCTTAAAACCTTCTCTATCTCTGTCCCCAGGAAAATATATTTGTATTCCTAGGAATATACAGACTCCTGTGTCAAGACGACAGTTATATATCTCATCCCCCCTTTTGTACTTCACACTCCAAAAAACAAACATTAAAAAAAACCCAATACACTATCCTCAGAATTTGGTACCTTAGGTTGGGGAAAACTGACCTGGCAAAGCAGGACATACAGTTGCATTATGTCGGATATGATGGTCCTATGGCTCAGTAGCTCTGATTGTTACCACTGCTAACCCACAGTTTAGCAAGGCATACTTCCAGAAGGCAGAAAAAGCCCTATCACACTCAAGAGATAAATCAGTGGCTAAACATAGATAAGGGACTGATCAAGAAGTATACTTACCAAAATATGAAAAAGGATTGTATGTGGGTGATGAACTGTTTTTATTTAGTTGTTTTTGTCTATCTTATGTTGCTTTGTATTAAAAACACTTTATTATTATTTTTTTAAGATTTTATTTATTTTGAGAGAGAGAGAGCAAGCACATCAGTGAGGGGGAAATGCATTAGGGAGAGGGAGAAGCAGACTCCCTGTGGATCAGGGAGCCCTATATGGGGCTCATTCCCAGGACTCTGGGATCATGACCTTAGCTGAGGGCAGATGCTTAACTGACTGAGCCACCCAAGCGTCCCTTAAAAATTCTTTTAAATCTACATCTATCATATACACACACTATATATTATAAATAATCTGTAATCTGGTGGATTATTTTATTATGGTAATTTTCTGTTTTCTGCATCTCCAAAAACTCTTCTTAAAATGTTATGCAGAGGGAAATGTTTTCTCATAGTTTTTTTTGGGGGGGGGCGGTTATTTTACACACACACACACACACACACACACATATAATTAACGGGGGGTTATTTTATATATATATATATAATTAACATATAATATATTATTTGTTTCAGGGTAAGGCTCTGTGATTCATCAGTCTTACATAATTCACAGCACTCACCATAGCACATGTCTTCCCCAATGTCCATCACCTAGCCACCCCATCCCCCCAAACCCTCTCCACTCCATAGTACCTGCTTTATTTTGTAAAATAGGAATTTCCATGTTATGGGAAATTTGGGAAGAAATATTGTCCTGCACTTTCTACTAGGTTCACTGGCTCTCCTACATGGAGTCATTTACCTGCTTAGTCAGACTGCAAAACTTCAATATCCTACAGTCTCAATTTCCTCACCAGTTTAATTTAAAATAAAATATTTTATTTAACATGGAATGGTCCCTGAACATAGAAATATTATGCCTTTCTCCCTTCTGAACTTTGCATACCACAAGATGTTGTGCATGCTTTGGGCGACATGAAGCTGGGTAGATAAATGCTTTCTCTCTGAAACACACTATATGCACACTTGCAATTCCCAAAGTCTTTACACAGAGTGAGTCAGAAAGGAAAAGGAGCTATGATAAGCTACCCCACCTGCAAAATAAATAACATATCCTTAAATTGGTCAGTAGAATTGCTAATGATCTCCTGCAAAGTCATGTGGTATAAAACTCAGGGAGCCATGAAACTCCATAAACATTCAGTGTATAGGTTTGAGGCACCAGCAAACAGAGACAAACAAAAAGAGAAATAGTAGGAGGACTGAAGAGAATTAAAAAAACAAACAATCATCAACAACAACAACAACAACAAAACCAAAACAAAACAGAGAGGAGTGCCTGTGTGGCTCAGTGGGTTAAAGCCTCTGCCTTTGGCTCAGGTCATGGTCTCAGGGTCCTAGGATGGAGCCCTGCATTGGGCTCTCTGCTCAGGAGGGAGCCTGCTTTCCCCTCTCTCTCTGCCTGCCTTTCTGCCTACTTATGGTCTCTCTCTTTCTGTCAAATAAATAAATAGAATCTTAAAAAAAAAAAAAACAACTAGAGAGACCATTTTTTTCATTTTAAACTGAATGGAATTATTCTGTCACTTTGAAACTTACTCTTTATTCAAATTTTAATATATTTAAAAGTTCTAAATATACTAGGGAAGCACCTTATCTAAAAACAGACCTACCAACATTATGCTCTTGCTTTGATTTCTCTTTCTACCTCTTCAATATCCTTCGCACTACTTTTCCATAATCTTTTTTTCTTAATCTTATTTTCTGTTTCTTATTTTGAAATTCTAATGGGACCAGAGTCAGAGACTATCTCCCTACACGCTGCAGTGAAGCAGCAGGTGAGCAGGACAGTGCATTGATCCTCTGAACCTCTTCGTATAAATGATGATTATGCCCTTGAAATGTAAAATGCAATTGTGGAGGAGAGAAAAGTTAAATAGAATGAGGTGTATAAAGCATTGAGGCTGCTGATCACAGATGGGCTAAACCCTTTAAATATTTTATAAAAATCACTCGTATCTTTATCCTTCTATGTTGGCTCCTCTCAGAAGCCACTTATTATTTTAAACATAAATCTAGGTTATTTAACACTCTCTTTAATGTTCATCACCTTATGAATACAAACACACATTCACATCTCATTTCTTATTTGCCTGTTTTTTTCTAAGCTGAGTCTGATATCTCTTCTACTGATCCCCTCCATGTATTTCCTTCCTGTCATACACTAGGAAAAATTCCAAATTTTCATGTTTCTGGTTCATTTTCTTAAATATATGTATGTGTGTATATGTGTGTGTATATATATCCATTTTTGAAATATCACTATGTGTTTACAATATTAGCTCTTAACAGGAAGGAAAACATTCCATGCATAACATGAGGATATACAATATAATAATAATAGTATGACAAGATAGATACGTCTTCATATGGCAGAATTAAACTAAGTTGTGATTCTCCTAAAAGTTATTAACTATGTCAGATCACATTTTGTTTATGTCTTTTCCAACAGATATATACACTTTAAATCCTAAACTCTGAAATTTACCTTTTTGTTGGTTTAAATGTTCACTCTTCAGAGCATGGTTTAATTAATCTTTATGCAATCTTAATTTCTGGATATGAAAGTGTTTCAATGATAGGTAGTTATTAAAAAACTGCTCTGAGCAGAATATGAATTAATTAATACTCCTTGAAGTGGATTGGAATGTTTAATTCATTCCTGAACATGAAAGAAAGCAATCCTTAACATGGTATTTAGAACTATGACATATATAAAGCCATATCAGCATGTATATACTGAGAAAAAAATATATACCAGCTTATCCACAAGTAAAAAAAAAATATATATATATATTTTTATATATACATATATAGAGAGAGGTATAGGTATTCTTTGTGTCATTTATCATCTATAGTCACAACATTAATACATGGCTTTTCCCTTGATTCTGGAATAGATATATATTGCTTGATGATAGTTTACATGGCCAAAGGTAATTCGATCTGACAACAGAAAGGACCAAAGGAATTAATTCAGAAATATTTTCAAGAGAATTTAAATAAAAACCAGAAGCTATCATGAAACTTTTTTATAAGGAGGGATCTGGAAGTCCAGGAAAGGTATATGCTTCAACTGTAGATACATTTGGTATATAAAGATGTTCTTGGTGAAATGACTGGGAGCATGAAGATGAGTTCAATATGGGGGAAGAGTGGGGTTACTGGAGAAGGAGGCACTTCAGGCAATATTCAATCCATAAATATAAATTTAGCACTTACTATTCATTCAACAGCATCTTAACAAATATTATGTGGCAATCAGTATTTTAGGTACTGGTAATAAAACAGTGAATAAACAGACACTACTTACTCTTAAGAAGCCTACTTTTTATTACTGGGGAAGTAAACAGTATATACATAATCAAAAAATCTCATATAGCACATGGAAAATATGCAACAGAGAAGAACTTTTTTAAAAAAATATTTATTTTTTTTTAATAAATAGAGAGAGTACACACAAGCTGCGTGAGTGGCAGGCAGAGGGAGAAGCAGGCTTCTCACCATGCAAAGAGCCCAGTGCAGGACTTGGTCCCAGAACCCTGGGATCATGACCTAAGCTGAAGACAGACACTTAACTGATTGAGCCACACAGGCTTTCCAAGAAAGCCTTTTTGAAGAGGTGACATTTGATTTAAAACTTAATGACTGACAGAAAATATGGTTGTAAGGTCTGGGACTTAGAAAGTGCTATGAATTGGTGATTCAAAAACTATTTACAACACTTCTTGTTCCTGCTTCTACTACTGCAAAAGCTAAAAAGTTCAACCTTCTTGTCATCTAGATCTGTCAATGTGACATATTGGTCAATGTGATGAAGTAGCACATATGAGAATGGAGTTTTCCTACCAACATATATGGAGAAATTCTTGTAAGGAAAAGACTTCCGGCCTTCTCACCTTATTCCTACCTGTACATAGATGTGATGCCTGAAGGTAAAGAAGCTATATTTCTTTCATAAAGATAGAAGACTTGTGCAGAGATACAAGGATCCTGAATCTTTTAGGATGTGCTTGAACCATCAGATCACTTCTAGACACCCTACTCTTAAATTTTTATTGAATAAGACAAATTAACCTCTTTTTCCTTTAGACCATTATGAGAGAAGTTCTGGTTACTCATTATTGAACACAGTTATAACACTTAAAATAATTTTAACTGATGGATAAAGAAAATCTTACAATGGGAACCAACCAGTTTAGTGTAAGGCATAGACAAAACGCCAGTGTCATCGGAACAAAATGTATGGGAGGGGGGTAGGTCAAAACTGATCTAGAGTCTATTAGTCTGTATGCCTTGTCAATACCTACTTTGCAACTTTATTGACCTTTATCCCCACCTGTCTTACTCCATGCTTGTTCCCTCCGCCCCTTGGGCTAGCTGGTATGATAATACCCAAGGGGTCCCTGGGATTTATATTTTGAAGCTGATAGATCCACCTTTGGCCTGGGTTAAATGAAGGAGAGTAGAAGACCTTTTCCCCATAAACTAGGAATCAAGAAACAAACAAAAAACACACTTTTGTTGTTGGTGTTGAGCCCATTTTTGATCCACTTGTTAAGCTGCTCTAAATGCTATCAGCTGGTACAATATTAGATGCCATAGGAGAAGCTGGTTCATGAAGGAAGATATTAATAGTGTTTTACATTGAATGAGTTTAAACAACTTGATCAGCCTACTATAATGATTTGATTGTCAAGTTCAATTTTTCAGGGAAGTTCATTTCAATTGAATAAAGATTAATAAGTAGATGTTAAAAAATGCAAATAGAGGATTGACTGGAGCAAAGTGTAAGAGAAACTGTCTCAAGAGGTATGTTCTAATAATAAGGACTAGGGATTAGGAGTTAGTAAAAGGGGAACAAAATAGTTACGCAAATTGCATTAAATCGGCTGAGGAACATGCCAAGCTAACTATTTCTGTCAGTCCAACTGGGGTTTTGCTTCCTTCTGTGGCTGATTAATTCTAATGTGGCCATACTGGGACCCTTAAGAGTGAATGGGGGTTAAAATTACCTAATATATCATGAAAACATACGTAATTGGGGACAATATTAGCCAAATGGAAATAAAAGATAAAAATGTCCACTGTAGTTAATGCAGAATTGATGCAGAGTCCCTCTTCAGCAAACTTCCATTCTGGATGACTAACTGCCTGAATCAGATATTGTCAAAGCTAAAGCCCTAAAGAACATTAATGTTTTTGTCTAATTTTTATGTTATCTTTTTGTTGAGATATGATTTATATATATATTATTAGGCTTTGGTCATAAATTCTTGTAACCCATAGTTCTATCAAGATATAGAACCTTTCGATCTCCCCAGAAAACTGCCTCATGTCTCTTCTCAGTCACTGCCCCAAGTAACTTCTGTTCTAATATCAATCACCTTAAATTACTTTGCTTGTTGTATGACTTCATATAAATTAGTATAGTTTTACTTATTTTGTGTTTGATTTCCCCCAGAGAATACTATGCCCATGAAATCCAACCTTGTTGTTTCATATGTTAATAGTATGTTCCTTTTTATTGCTGAATAGGGTCTACCCAAATGTTGTTAATTTTCTCAAAACAAATTTTATTCTTAAAAATTGATTTCTTGGGACGCCTGTGTGGCTCAGTGGGTTAAAGCCTCTGCCTTCGACTCAGGTCATGATCCCAGGGTCCTGGGATCGAGCCCCACATCAGGCTCTCTGCTCAGCAGGGAGCCTGTTTCCTCCTCTCTCTCTCTGGCTGCCTCTCTGCCTCCTTGTGATCTCTGTCTGTCAAATAAATAAATAAAATCTTAAAAAAAAAAATTGATTTCTTATGCTGAAATATGATATATAAGACAGAGAAACTTAGAGATATGGAGAACATTAGAAGCCATCTATATCCAATTATAAATTAGTCTATAAGTGTAATTCCTACAGAATGTATCAAAAAGTAGAAGAGATTTATAAAGTATAAATTTAAGCAGGACCCAAGGGTTATAAAGTTATTCCTTTTATTTGGTAAGTTTTATGACTTCTCAAGCCTACTTATAATCTATTCTTCAGGAAAAACTTTAGAGAGAAGTAGCAGAGGTAAATACTACAATATATTTACATTGATTTGATGAGAGAAATAAGATCATCTTAAGCAGTTTATCTCAAAAAGGCCAAATATATTAATATATGGTATCTATCATCTCATTATTGATTAACTCTCATGCTTATATATTTCTTTTATTACAGAGGATCTACCAATGGAACATAGGTTAATTATAAATGTATGATTATTCTGTAAATGTACAAGGTGTGCCAAATTAACAAATGCTTATTGGACTTACTTTCAGATATATTTTATTTTTAGTAGTTCTATTTAATTAAACAATAAAGCTAGAAACTTAACTGAATATGAAGCTTCTATGAATTTTGTTTTTTTCTCCACTCACTAAACCCATATTCCATTGTTTTCGAACTTGCAGTCAGCCTTCTTGTAATTAAATAAATGAATTTTTGTGATGGTAAGCAATCATAGAGTGACATTCATTTTCTTTGGGGATAACTGAAAAGAAACAAATCATTACTCTCCTTTGAGATAGATTTTCCAGTCTTCATTCTTGGTATAGATAATTGCAAGATGAGACTTAAAGAATTAGAAGTAGTTGGGTTGCAATGAACTGAGTGAGGAACAGAAGTTCAGGCAGAAGGAGGAGAACATGCAAAATCCCGAATTTAGAAAAGGACTTGGCAAGTATCAAAAGTTGATCGTTAGTAACCAGGAGAAAAGTGGTACAACACAAATTCAGAAATACAGGTAAAAAATTATTATTGTTATAGTGGTAAGGTCATTATAAAAACATGCACATTAAGACTGCAAAAGGATTTTCCCCAGCACTAAAGAAAGCTATGCCTCTATACATGATTACATCCCTTACATTATTCGAGGTTGATCTAGGAAACTTTAAATAACTTTCTCTAATCCTAAAGTATATTAGTACTGTTTATCTGACATGAAAGGGTTAAATGACAATGTGTGATAAATGTTAGCACCTTAGCCAGAAATTGCAATAAGCCAAAGAAAAGAGGTTTGTATAGGGCATGTAGTTAGATATAAAAAATATTCCTAGTGCTCCTTCAGACTATGATAATTAGGTGAAGAGTTAAAGAAGAGATATACATAACTTTTGGGCAAAATATGTAACTTTTTGTCTCTCTTGCTTATCATTTTTAAAACAGGTGAAAATATTCCTATGTTATGGGATCATTATGAGGATAAAAATTACAACACATGAAAAAACTTAGGAAAATGCCCAGTACCCAGAAACTTGTCAGTCCATGTTAGCTGCTATTGCTGTTGTTATAAGCTGTATAAAATGGTGTGTTGGTTATTGTGGAAAGCACTGTTACCAACAGATTCCTTAACTACCAACTGGAGTGATGAGAATTCTTGTCTCTTATTTTACTAGAAAGGGGAAATGGATCTGGATAGATTAGGTGAATGGCATGTGAAGAAGTTTTCTTCATTCTGTATTATGTGAGAATGAACATTTCTGAGTTAAGACATAATTAAAGATTACTCATCTTAAGTTTCAGCTATAAAGTTTATATACAGCCCTTAAATAATAGAAATTGCCTACCACCTTTTTTTGAAAAGGAAGAGTTGTCTGAGAAAAATACTTAGCATTACATTTTTTTTAAAGATTTTATTTATTTATTTGACAGAGATCACAGGCAGGCAGAGAGGCAGGCAGAGAGAGGAAGGGAAGCAGGCTCCCTGCTGAGCAGAGAGCCTGATGTGGGGCTCGATCCCAGGACCCTGGGATCATGACCTGAGCCGAAGGCAGAGGCTTTAACCCGCTGAGCCACCCAGGCACCCCTTAGCATTACATTTTTGAAGTATAAATTCTCCAGGGGAGAGCATTCCATTGGCATGGGTTTTTAGTATCCTTGAAATAATTTATTCTTGCTTAGTTCTAAAATAAATAAATAAATAAATAAATAAATAAATTAAAAAACAGAAAATAAAAAAACTTCAGATAAAAAATATCCATATAATAAAATATTGACTCAAGTTTGAATTATATAAGAAACCATGTAATTGTAATCACTAACACACACACACACACACACACACACACACACACACACACACATCTCCACTGCTTACCTCTTAAAACAAATTGTTGTTGTTTGGAACTAGTGGTTTCTCTAATTTTCTATTAAATCCTATAGCATATTCCTTACTACCACTCATCTTCCTATTTAGGAAAATGCTGCATTGTTATACTCTCCCTTTAAACAGTGGGTTTTTTGGTAATTTTCTTTATTTAACTAAATGATTATTGAAATTGTGTTATCTTTATACATATTTCAGGATAATGGGAGGAAAAAATAATTAAAAATTTCCAACAAACACTGTTGAAATACTTACTGTTTTTTGCAAATAAGACAAATTTGAGATTAACCTTTGTATTGACCAATTTCAGTTATATCTCTGCATCCTATGGACTACTCAAATTCCATTTCCTCTAAAGAGAGAGAACACTGAGAGAGAAAGAGAGGGAAAGTATCTCAGAGGTCTTTAAATCAATGAGTAATCCAAACATCATGTAATAGACAATTGAAGTAATGGCTTCTAAATTGACCGTGTTCGCTTACCTTCTCCTTCTGACTCTAGGCTTGACTAAGTGACTTTCTTTGTTTAGTGGAATAATAACAAAGGCAACGTAAACAGACTCTTAAAAAGCATTTGTTCTTTTTTTCAAGCATTGCACTCAGGACTACTTTCACCCTCTCTTAGTCAGTTTAGGCTTCTGTAGAAGAATACCATAGACTGAGTGGTTTAAGCAGCAGACATTTTTTCTCACAGTTCTGGAGGTTGTGATGTCCAATATCAGGTGAGGTTCCACATTCTGGTTTGCAAATGGCCACCTTCTCATTATGTCCTCATATGCTGGGATGAGAGGAGGGAAGAGAGAGAATTTAGTCTCTGGTCCTTTTATTTCCTTATAAGGGCACTAATTCCATTATGAGGGACCTACTCTCATGACCTAATCTAATACTAATAACTTCCCAAAGGCCCTACCTTCTAATACATCTTTTTAGGGGATAGGGTTTCCACATGAATTTGGATGGGAGTACACAAATATACAGTCCATAACACACCCCTTTCACATAAAGAGGCTCAAGCCAGACTGCTGCTTGAGCCAGTCTGGCTGCTTGAGCCAGACTTCATCACTTGATGAAAGGTGAGTGTTCAATTCCTTTCATAATCCCACTTGATAGGCAATTGCATTCCAGAAACAGGGCCACATAATAACTAGCAGCATCCTGAACATGCATGTGTGAGCCCAATCAAAAGCAATGAAAGAGATGTTTATCTTAACCAAGCCCAAATCATGAAAGAATCGTGAGTTAAATAAATAGCAGTTGCTTTAAACTACTAAGTTCTGGAGAGTTTTGTATCAAAAACTAAATGCTATAACCATAATCTCATTTTAAGGACATGGTTTTTGAGTTTTCAACTGATATCAATTACTGAAACTTGAATCTACCTGCAGACATAATATGGCACATGCAAATGGAGATAGTTTGTAAAAGCTTTAATGAAAGAACTATACCTATGTAAAACACAGGAATAGACCAAATTTAAAGAAAACACAAAGATTGGTAGAGTATCTTAGGATTTGTAATAGAAGGACCATTTTATCACTCAGAAGGCTGCAAAGCTGGTGTTAGAAAGTTTTTCCTGAAAGTCAATGATTGAAAGAAATGGGATCTTTTATTCAAGGAATGAAGCCAATTTATGTGAAATCTACCTAGTATCCTAGCTTAACATCACTTTCCTCTATAATTCTAATTACATAATGTAATTGCTATTGGATCACACAAATGTATTTATTTAACAGAACTCATCACTTGAAAATATTAGGAAAATATAACGGGGTAGAGAAAGATAGATATACCAATAAGAACCAGGAAATAATTCTAATAACAGAAAAAGTAAATTTCTAATATCAGAGATATGCTAATATCAGAGAAAGTAAACTTTTTTTTAAATTTTATTTTTTATAAACATATAGAGAAAGTAAACTTTTAAAGCAATAAGAATTGCAAGAAAGAGACACCGTTTAACAATGATAGTTTTATTCACTAGGAAATTATTGTAGTTTTGACTTATATGCACATACTAATTTAGCTTCAGAGTATATAAAGCAAATACTGTGAAATCTAAATGGAAAGACAGAAAACTCCCCCAAGCAAAGTGAAAGATTTTAATGCATATATTACAGTAAACACTAAAAAATTAAAGAAAAAGTCACCAAGAGCATAGTAAACATCAACTGCAACCTCAAACCCAAATTTGTTGAGATGCTCATGCATGTGTTCACAAACACAACAATATGGGTAAAATACCTTATAAAAAAGAAACAAAGTACACATAATTTAAGTGAATATACACTATTTAAAATGTCTACATTCTGGGTCAATAATACGAGCTTTAAAACATTTTAAATAATTGAATTCATACAGATTATGTTCTTTTTTTGAGTTTATTTATTTGAGAGAGAGAAAGAGAGAGAGAGAGAGAGAGCACAAGCAGTGGGGAGAGAGAGAGGCAGGCTCCCTGCTGAGCTGGAAGCCTGACATAGGGCTTAATCCCAGGACCCTAGGTTTATGACCTAAACCGAAGGCAGATGCCTAACTGACTGAGCCACCCATGCACCCCACAAATTATGTTCTTGAACAAAGGTGGAATTTAATTAGAAATCAATAAAAAGGTAATTTTAAAATCTCTAAATTTGGGACACCTGGATGGCTAACTAAGTTTGTTAAGCAGCTGCCTTCAGCTCAAGTCAAGATCCTGGGGTCCTGGGATCGAGTCCCACATAGAGCTCCTTGCTCAGTGGGGATCCTCCTTCTCCTTCTGCCTGCTGCTGCTCCTCCTGCTTGTGCTCTCTTGCTCTTTCCCTCTCTCTTTCTCTCTGATAAATAAATAAATAAAATCTTTAAAAAAAAGAAAATCTCTAAATTTGGAGAAAATAGAAAATGGGATTTTAATAAGCACATTGGCCAAAAGAAATCACAATGAATGGAAAATAATTTATCTTTACCTTAATGATAATACAGTAATTTTATACTTTTTTATGCTGCTAAAATATGTTTAAAGAAAAATAAAATTAAATGCATACATTTGAATTAAGAAAGTCTGGAAATCAGTGATCTAAATAACTACCTCAAAAAAGTTAAGAGGGACACCTGGGTGGCTCAGTTGGTTAAGCAACTGCTTTTGGCTCAGGTCATGATCTTGTAGTCTTGGGAGTGGAGCCCCAAGTCAGGCTTCCTGCTCAGTGGGGAGCCTGCTTATCTCTCACCCTCAGCCCCTCCTCCTGGGACATGCTCTCTCTTTCTCTCTCTCTCTCAAATAAATAAATAAATAAAAATAAAATCTTTAAAAAAAAAGTAAAGATAGAGCAATATAAACTGAAAAAATAAAGTGAAAGGTATAATAAGCTGCAGAAATTAGTGAACTAGAAAGATAGTTACAATAGAAAAATATTAACAAAGCCAAAATTTGTTTTTTTTCCTAAAGTTGAATAGTATATATTTTTTAAGAATTTATTTATGAACACACCTGTACCCCTGGGCTAATAATACATTCTATGTTAATAAAAAATAAAAAAAATTAAAAAAATAATTGATTTGTTTATTTTATGGGGAGGGGAGTGGAAAGCAAGCACAAGTAGGGTGGCAGCAGTCAGAGGGAGAAGCGGGCTCCCCACTGAGCAAGAAACCTGAAGTGGGGTTTGATTCCAGAACCCTGGGATCCCAACCCAAGCCAAAGGCAGCTGCTTAACTAACTGAGCCACCCAAGTGTCCAAAAAGTTGAATAGTATTAATATATCTATAACAAGACTGATTATGAATGAAAGAAAAAAGGCATAAATTACTAATAACTGGAATGAGGAAGATGGCATCACCACATTCTATAGAGATGTATTATAGATATTATAGGAGTATTATTATAGATATTATAAAGATAATGGAAAAATTATGCCAATAAATTAAAATACCAAATAAGATGGAAAATCTTCTTCAAATTAGTAATTTAACAAAATCGTCAATAGAAATAATAGAAAATCTGAATATGTATTACAAAATTATAAATAGTTCAGAGAAACAGAAGAGAGATGACAGAAATAGACCCTCGCATACACTGTGTTTCTTTTATAACAAAGTAGACATTGGTAGGGCACTGAGGGTGGATGGTGATTTTTAAGAAGTGGTACTGGATAATTTGGACATCTATATGGGAAAACATGAACCTTTAACCATATATTCTATATAAAAAATTTTCAGGATATATCCATGTTCATCCATGAATAAGAATTCATTATGGAATCTGATTTTCCTCACACATTATTAACAACTATAATAATGGATAAAGAATATGAAAAAAAAAAAACTGTTTTCAAACATTGGGGAAAATGCAGAAGAGAACTGTGGCCCTGGAGAAAAGAGAAAGTAAGGCCTATAATCACTCTGACTTTCTGCTTGAAGGTAATTCCTGAACTTCAGTAAAGCAAAAGGAAAGCAAAGCAGACCCTGATGATTTCATTGAATTGAGGAAAGAAAGATCAGTATTTGCGGAATCTACTAGAGAAAAGGAATAGCACAGAAAAAGAAATCCCAAACTATGCATAATAGCACTTTTGAGTTTCTGTGTAGGGAGAAACTGTATGAGTCCTGGCAAAGAATAACTGTGAGGGAATGAAAAATTACCAGAGTCTCTAAACCAAACAATTCCTAGGAATTCACAGAGGTATAAAATCATCACATGCCCAGGAAGCAGATGGGAGAATCTCAAAGAATATTTAATAGAGACACAGAATGGTTACACCCTGATAGTAGGCTTAAACTAGTTCTGTAGTAAGACTTCCTTAGATTTGCCATAGAAATATTAAGGGAGACAGAAAGAGAGAAGAGAGATGTGGAGGAGAAGATGAGAGAGGGAGGGAAGGAGGAAAGAAAAGAAGAAAGGAAAAAGAGGAAAGAAGGAGAAGGAAGGAAGGAATAATGAAACTATTCCACAAATCTCTTATTTTATTGAAGAAAAAAATCCAATACTCCTGACAGGAATACAATACATTCTAGTTCTCATCAACATAAATATAGTATTCAGTGACCAATAATTTAAGAAGAAAAATTAGATATTAGGAAAGTCAGAAAATATGACCCATAACTAGGAAAGTAATGTTACTATAATTATATACAAAAATAAAATAAATGATAGAAATAGAGGAGATAATCACTAAAATAGCAATTTTAATATTTTTTTAGTATTTAAAGGAAAACTGGAATTAATAAGAAGGGAAATTGAAAATAGAATAATGATCCAATTGGAATGAAATGTACAATATAAAGTATAATGAATGAAATGAAATATCCAGTAGATATAATTGAGTAGATTAAACATGGAAGAAGAAAAGATCATTGAACTTGAAGACATAGAAATTTTTCAGAAACTATCTAAATTGAAGTAGCAAAACATACAAAAAGATAAAAAGAAGGAAAAACAGACGAAGAATATTAAAATATTCAGTGATATATGGACCAGTGTCAAGTGGTCTACCATTTGTATAATTGGAGTCTGAGAAGGAGAGGAGAAGAGCAAAAATTTATGAAGAAAAAAATGATTGAAAATTTTCCAGAACTTATGAAAACCATAAGAATACAGATCCAAAAAACTTAAGCAACTCTAAATAGGAAAAACACTAAGAAAACTACACCAAACAATAGTTTAATCAAATTGATGAAAACTAGTGTTAAAAAATTAATAAAAGCAGCAAGAGACAAAATACATATTAGGTAAATGTAGAGGAAAAACTACAAGAATGACAGCAGATCTCATCAGAAACTAGGCACATTAGAAGACAATGAAAGATATCCTTAAGGTGCTGAAAAACAAACTTAAAATTTTTTGTTTTTTATTATTATGTTCAGTTAGCCAATATATAGTACATCATTAAGTTTTTGATGTAGTGTTCAATGATTCATTAGTCGTGTATAACACCCAGTGCTCATCACAACACATACCTTCCTTTTATAACCCAGAAATATATACACAGGAAAAACACTTTGCAAAAATGAAGGCAAAATAAAAACTTTTAAATACAAACTGAAATTGAGAATTTCTCAGTGAAAGATATGAACTAGTGACGCCTGGGTGGCTCAGTGGATTAGGCCGCTGCCTTCGGCTCAGGTCATGATCCCAGGGTCCTGGGGTCGAGTCCCACATCAGGCTCCTTGCTCAGCGAGGAGCCTGCTTCTCTCTCTGCCTCTGCCTGCCACTCTGCCTGCCTGTGCTCTCTCTCTCTTTATCTGTCTCTGACAAATAAATAAAATCTTTGGAAAAAAAAAAGAAAGATATGAATAAGAAGATGGGAAGTTGGACCTATACAAATGATTAAGATTGCTGTAATTGACTCTTTACTCATCACATAGAATCAGAATGTCAAATAAGATTCATAAAATCATAGATACTTCCCCGTATCACATTTTACTGAATAATTTTAAAACATAAAGGCAATTTAAGAAAAGCTCAGATGAAGAAGAGAGACATATGACATGAGAGTGGGGTGTCCTTTCTTACCAGTTAGACATGCCTCTTTGGCCTTGAATATTAGAGGGCTCTAAGTGAGGTTCATGGGGTTCCTCACCAAGTAGGAAGTATTTATGAAATAGCTAAGAGGGTTTTTAATCTAAGTGACATCTTTTGGGACTATTTCCACATAAATTAGCTTCTATTTACTATGGGATGCCCAGCTAGGGATATTTCAAACATCAGGTCTCTTTTATTATTTCTAATAATACCATTACTCTGTTGGAGGTCCACTTAGCAAAGAGACTTTTCAGGTACTTGACATTTTTTATTCATCTGAGGGATTTCTTCCAGGCAAAAGAATAAATGGATAATAGACCATTTGCTTTAACTTCTTTCTTCTATCTTTTCAAAGCAAAATTAACAACTATTTATTTTGAATTTATAACACATATAGCAGTATAATGTATAACAAATATAACACCAAATCAAGTTATGGGGAAATGGTGTACACTATTATAGATTCTTATACTATAATAGAAGTAGTATACTCTAATTTGAAATTTGTCTAAAATAATTTAAAGATAATGCATATTTCAAATCCAAGCAACAATTAAAACAATAAAAAAGATGTACATAGGAAACCAATAGTAAAGATAAAATGGAATTTTAAAGTACACATGAATCCAAAATGAGGTAGGAAAAGAAAGGAGAAAAAACAATAAAGAAAATATGAGAAAATATAAATAAATATCAAGATGATTGATATAAATTCAATCAAATAAATAATCAGAGTAAATATAAATGATTAAATAACTCTTTTGAAAGGCAGAGATTTTCACATGGGATAGAAAACCAGGACCCAACTATATATGACTCTTAGGAAATACAAATAAGAAGACACATGGATTAAGGTAAAGTGTAACTATCTAGATATATATGCACATTTTAAGCACAAGAAACATGAGTGGTTATAGCAAATCAGAAGTAGACTTCAGAACAAGAAATATTGCCAGGACATTGGCATTTCTATGACAAAAGAGTCAATTTACAATAAGACCTAAAAATCCTGTAAATGCACAGAAATTTGAAACTCTTCTTTTATTAGGTGATGGAACAATTAACTGCCAGATGCCAATAATCAAAATGATTAAAGTAGGCTGCAAAGTGTACTACTAAATGAAGTGTTAAATTTATACAACCAAATTGGAACACTGGCAGCATCTAGTAAAACTCAATACTGGCTCCGTAATCCAGAAATCTCATTCCTTGAAATACACTGAGTAAAAATACGTGTGTAAATGCATGTATAACAAAAAGCGGAAAAAAAATTTCAGCACTAGTTTAACAATCAAACACTAGAATCAACTCAAATGTCTCTCAAGAGTAGAGTGGATAAATATATTGTGATATTTTCTTAAAATAAAATACTACATAGAAATTAAAATGAATTGTCTATAATTACACACCATAATATGCATGAAATTCACATTAATGTATAACAAATATAGCACAAAATTGAGTTATGGAGAAATGGTGTATACTATTATAGATTCTTATATTATACTTGAAGTACTGTACTGTAATTGGAAATTTAACTGTGGTAATTTAAAGATATTGCATATTTCAAACCCAAGCAACAATTAAGACAATAAAAAGGATGTACATAAGAAACATCTTACAATAGTAATACCTTTATGATAGTAAAGGTAAAATGTAATCTAAAAGTACACATGAATCTCAAATAAGACACAAAAAGAAAGGTGGAAAAAGAATAAAGTGTGTTGTGTTAAAGAAGTCAGATACAAAAGGGTACATACTAAATTATACCATTTACATGAAACTCAAAAACACAAACAAAAATTTTATGCCATTTGCACTCAGGTCAGTGATTTACTATAGGGGTTTAGTGAATATGGGACAAAAATAAAGCTTTTCTTAAATATTAGTAAAATTTAACTTTTTATGTGGTCGCTGGTTAACAGGTATATTTCCTTCATGAAAATGTTTTTATATGTACACTTTTAATTTCTCTATACACATTAAACTTCAATAATCTCTAATACAGAAAAAAAAAGAAGAGAAAGCTAGGATGCTGGAACATGTGAAAAATGCTAATGAGAAAAGAGACATTGATATGTGCGTATACATATTTTTTAAAACACCATGATGGCAGAAAGAAATCTCACTGTGCGTTGTAGTTTTGCCTACAATGGACTTTGAGACTTGGTGGCAATCACTTCTTTTCTCTTGCTTTAAACTTTCCTCTTATCAGACTGAGTCTGTCTAGCTAACATGTAAAATATTATTTAATATAATTGCTATGTATTGCTACATACAACATTGTCAGGGCATAAGTAGAGTGGTAAACTATTGGCATGATATGGAACCAGAAAATGTATAGAACAATTGAATTGGATACCTCTTTAAGTAAAAGTTTGAAATAAAGGAAAAATAAAATGCCAGAAATGCCTTTTACTTTTCTGTATCCATTTATATGTAATTTAAAATCTTTAACACATTTCTTTTTCAGGATTAAAAATGTGTTTGCAGACAGATTGGCAATGTATCTGGCTTGAAAAATTAAAATCACATATGTTATACAATATGTATAAAATTATCCTTCTGTTTTTCAAACAGATATGCTACAAATGCCAGGAACAGAAGTTATATTTCCTCTATTATTTCAATTTGCATTATTTCTTCACAGAAATAAGAGCATACTCTTTTAATCCGTTTTTTAACTAGTCATCTATTGAAGTATTGAAAAATTAAATTTTTTGGTATATAAACAATAAAGAATGCATCTACTTAAAAAAATTGCAAACTTAATAATCTGATACTTATGTTGAATCTCTACTACCCTCAAGATCTGATGCTGGAAAAATATACAATTTCTTTGCCTTCTCAAACATGTAGTATATGTGTAATTAAGCTTTATCTTTAACAAATCCAATGGATATTTTAGATGCTTACCCAGAATATGTCTAACTTTTACTCCATGAGTGAGGGAGAATTATTGTTTCCTTTCTATATCACTGAATCTCAATATAACCAAGAAGAATGTCTTCTATCTCCCTCTCCTTTTTCATTTTTAAAAACATTTATTAGTTTTCCCTTCCATTCAGAAATGCAAAATAGGAAAATATTCCCCAAATGGACCACAAAGATCTCATCCTCTTAATCCTTGAAAATTTGCATGTATACACTTGTATATGCTCTCATACACATATGTACGATACATATATGTATGTATATATAGTATGCATATACATAAAATGAAATGCATAAGTATATATATATAATATACAAATTAGTATGCATATATATACAAATATAGTAAAAAATCATATTGCAAAATTAAAAAAAACATCTCCATACTCCCTCAAAGTAACAGAGTTAAGTTTATTATTACTGCAGAAAAAAATTTAATTCCTATTTATATGTTTCTAAGTGTGTATATATGAATGTATCATATAGGTTTCATATATGAAATAGTATATACAGCATGTCCATTAAATGAAAGAATAAAGAAGTAGAAAGATTCCTAGGTACAATCATTAAGTTCCTTTATTTCTCTTCTTCGAATGTCTTTCTAAACATTATTTGTGAAACTTATCATTGCTCTCTTTTCACTGAAACCTTGTGCAAACCTTGTGAATTTTCTAATCATGCTCATGAAGAAAACTCTTCCAGTAACTTCCACCCTCCAAACAGTTTCATTTCAGTAATACTTCATTCCAGTTGAAAACATCTCTTTTCCCCTAGTTTGGGCTGGCTATGGAATGGTTGCTAACAGTGGAAAAGAGGGTAGTCATCCTCTTTGTGTTTTTATCATTCACCTTGTCCTTTTTCTCCTTCTCTCCCAGCCTGTCAAGTGTGGTTTCTGAACCCCACACGGTCAGAGTACTATAGGAAACGGGAAACTTAAGGAGGCTGGAAAGGTCTTACTTAACTGACACTTTTTATAAATTATCATCTGTGTTCTGTGAGCTTAGCAGATGTTGAAATTAACTCTGGTAAAACTGTTTTTGTTCTACAAAGGCCTCCACATGGCTAGACACTTCTTCCCCACATTCTTGTTGAACTGCATGCATTTCTCTAGCTAGTTGCTATCTGTTCATGGCCATCTGCTTATAAACCTCCAGCCTTTTTCAGCTGAGGCCTCCTTCTCTTTTTAGGTGAAACTCAAGCCAACAATCCCTTGCCAACACTCATGTGGCAGAAGTGATTTGTCTTTGATCCGTTGACTTTCTGAGCTCTGCCTTCTTCTCTTCAGAGCCTCAGTCTACTTCATGCAGGCTTTGTTTAATACAAGCTATCAGTTTATTCATTTCAATATCTAATAGTAGCTCATAAAATCATTTGTTATTCCCTATTTGTTGCTATCACCAATAATTAATTTTATTTCTCATAACATTTGCTACTTTTTCAGTTTTTAGAAATGCTGGTAAGTAGTCTTCCGAGATTTTACAGTCCTGCTAACAGGTGATGAGAATACCTATTTCTCCACACTGTAACTGACACTGGTGTGGCAGATATCATTGTTTGCCTTATTGTTCTAAAGGTGTTTCTGCATTTTTCCTTAGTTTATAGAATTCCAACATGCCCAGGTCAAGATGAGGAATCATGACTAGCCTACACTGGCAATTTCAATTTTCTTCTCTTTTGTCATTTACTGGATTTATAACTGTTACTTAAAAGACGATGTCTGCTGGGAAGTCCCAAGGAAGGATTTTTGCTCTCTTCATCAGGTACAAAAATGTGATCATTAGATCTGAAGCAGTCATGTTGCTACTGTATGTTGACAAGCTTAAGGATAAAAATCCAACAACTTGGAGACAGCATAGAAAGGATTAGAAAGTATGTGGGTTCTGGATGACGTTACTGAACTATCATATTAATCATAGATCTATTTATAAGATTCTTATAATCTTAGATCTACTAATTCTTATAATCATAGATCTACTAATAAAATTCTTATTATGAGTTAATAAAAAAAAACTATTGCTTAAGTCACTTCAGGCAGGTAATCTACTTGTGGTCAAAAGCATCTTAACTGATTTAATTTAGGATCATCAAATTTTAATTTTTTAGAAACTGAATGGACAAAAATACCTTTATTCTTTTTACAAGCCAGAAATGGAGCATGAAAAACAAAGACTATTTTTTGTTTAAAAATGAATCTAATAGGTCTCTCTCTGAAATAATGTATTATTTTGATTATATAAAAATATAACCACAAAATAGGTAATTATTTCTGTAGGTTGTAGAAAATTAAAAGAGCTGTTTGTTTTTTAGTTGGCACCAGATTAAGTTTCATTGTGGCTAAACTCACTGAATTCAAATCCCCACCTTGTGGAGACACAGAACCTCCCTAGATTTTTTAGTATTTCTTAGACCTGGAAAATTATACCACATACTGATGGGAATTTTCATTTCTCCTAGAAACATTTCAGTATTCATATATTATAAAATTTAGATCCTTATTCATTTATCTAATATGACATGAAAGGATAATAAAGTTTCTCTTAATTTCCAATAAAGCTAAATGATTGCAGTCCGAATCATTCCCCAGTGGTAAAGACTCTCTTTAACCAGATTTTAGTCAACGTCCTCTGAGCCCTCTTCTTGACAAGCCTCCTTCTTGACTTGCTAACCCGCATCTGGCGAGCCCAGTTTTAGCGGAGAATTCTGCTAAACCAGATTGGCTAAAACATCCCCATCATTGATATCTGATCAAGTTCGTTGTGCCCCATCCTTGAGATCTAATTCTTGGACTGTTCTTGGCAAGAATCTTGCTAAGTTATTTTAGCAAAAATTACCCTACCTCTGATAGTTGATCAAGTTCTTGTTAGTAACTTTCTATCCAGTGACCCCCCTCACTCTGCATGTTGGCCTGCTATGTTTGCTAAATTCAGAGTTGAACTACGTTATAGCCTGAAGTTTCTTTCCTCTAATGAAGTAGCTTTAAATAAGACTGTTTTGCTATTTTTAAAAAATTTTTATCTATTTATTTGTCAGAGGGTGAGAGAGAGAGCACAACAGGGGGAGCAGCAGGCAGAAAGAGAAGCAGGCTCCCTGCTGAGCAAGGAGCCTGATGTGGGACTCCATTCCAGGACCCTGGGATCATCATGGGACCTGAAGACAGACGCCCAACTGACTGAACCACCAGGTGTCCCTGTTTTGTTATTTTTAACAATGTCTGCTGCAAAAAAGTTTTTTTCCACTAGGTTAATTTACTGAGATATTAGGAAGATCAAAGCACTAAACCAGAGCACCTTGGGATCCATATTTCCAAAGACTTAGATACATCTCCAGCTCAAAGGAGTAGAAGACATCTAGAGTTTATGTAGGCCTTAAAAAGGCATATTTGTATCCCAAAAGTTTAGGTAAGAACCCAGAGTCTTTCCATCTCATGTCAAAGGAGCAGAGTTTTTTTCACTTTTCTCTCTGGAGGAAAAGGAGAGACAGTGGCTTCACTCTTGTATTTAAGTGGTGAGCTGGTATTCCTGAAAAAACTAGGAGCCATAATTCTGCCACTTTAGGCCATATCTTATTGAAATAGATCCTAAGAGCAAGACCAACCAAACCACTGGCTATTCAGAACCTAATGAAGCTGAATAGTTCTTTTCTTAATAATTCAACCAGATATTCAGTAGTAAGTTAGAAGTAGGCCTTGTTCAAGAAAAGAATTAAGAGATAATCAAGACAGGAGGAAAGGGGGAAGGACAGAGAGGGTAGAGAAGCCAAGGGATTCCAGAAGGCTGAAACATTAACCTTAATGTTTGCCTTTCCATTTGTAATCTCCTTTATGTTTGACCCTTTTCTTGTTCTCAATCCTTTTATTTCTGTAATAATTTTCTCATTTGTTTTTTGGAATCATCACTGCCTCACACCCTATTTTCCACCTAAGTTATTTTCTCTCTCTCTCTCTCTGTGTGTGTGTGTGTTTTACAACACATGATTCTTGGGTAAAATATTTTGTTCACCTTAAACTAAGATTTTAATGATATGTACATTTTAGAGTAATGTCAAATCAGTGGTAGAACTTCTGTGACTATCATTCTATATTTCTTCTTTCCTATATAATAAGTTGCTAGTATAGCTAACCAAAGATAGTTAACAATACCTTCAATAAACATATTTTTGAGAGAAAATTCTTGAAACTTTCCCAACCTAAATTAACTTTTTCACTTATTTTTAACTTGAAAAACGATCTTTGAACTTATAAAATGGTACAGAAAAGAGATATCTTTGATGAAGAATGTGTTTTTTTTAAGCAAGAGTTTTCACTCCCTATGCTATAAATTATGTTCTTACTTTTTCAGGGTAATAGATTCTGGGGATTTTATTGATAAAATTTAACAGTGGGTTCATTTTTATAGATCAGTGTTTCATAAATCTCCCTCAATAACAAAATCACCAGGACAGCTTTAAAATACATATTAATTAAGTCCCATTCCAGTCCAACTAAATAAGTTAACTCCAGGGATGGGTCTAGAAATTGTCTATTTTATTTAAATGACTGCAAAGTATTCTAATGACAAATCATGTTTATAGCCACTGTTATACTTTTTATAATAGGATGCATAGTAGTATTTCTTGTAAACATTAAAAGCAGCAAACAAAACTTGATGGACAAATCCTACTCACAGGTATTTTGAATTAAATCATCTGGAGTGGAGCCTGGGTAGTGGTATTTTTTCAATGCTCCCCAGGTGATTCTAATGTGCAGCCCAATTTAAGAATCTTTACACAGGTATGCCACAGAAGCTCTCATGCTTAGAATGAGCCTTTCTGTGAACTATCCCTGGGGGATTTAGTTACATTATTATCATCAGACCTCTATCTCTGTTGTAATCTTTGCACCGTTCAGAAACTTCTGGCACAGGGAAATATCTCAATCAAAATCTCACAGCATCCGGTTACAGAGTCGCTCAACTTGGCCCCTGAATAAGGGAAAAGATTTGGGTGGTGCAGGAAAAAATGTACCTTTTTAACAACCATGAGGGTTCAGTATGTGCCTAGCAAATTTATTTATTTGTTTGTTATCTATTGGTTTATTATCTATTTATTTGTTGTTCATCAATTAATTCATCCCATAACTATTTATTGAGTATCTTTTATATATTAGACACTATAATAGATAGCGAGGAGCATCTATTATATATCAGATACTATAATAGATAGTGAGGGTAGATATTTGAGCCTGAGTAGAAAAATGAGTCATTAAGCAATTACAATAAAAACTACAAATGAAGAAGGGCAGGTTGACATGAGACTCTACACTGAGGATAAATAGCTAAATTAAGAGATTGAGGAGATTTCCTTGAGTAAGTGACATATAAGGATTTGAAGGATGTGTTTTCCAAGTGTAGGTAGAAAGACCATTTTGAGGGCCCAAAGCCAAAGAAAATAGAACTTATCCTTAGGATTGAATGGAATGTTATTATATACATTAATCATCAACACAGTGAGCAAAGGAGGAAAATAAATGATTATACAAGAGAGATGTATTATACAAAATCATATTACAGAGTTGGATAGGTCTTTTAATTTTTTTTTACTTCATTCTAAGTTTATTTTGAATCAACCGAGTCGTATAAAACAAAGCAGTAAGAAGCTATTGGGCCATGATGGTGGCTGTTGAAATGGAAGTAGTTGAAAATGTCAAGATATATTTGATAGAATTGGTAGAGTCAGATGATTTGACAGGATATAGAGAATGTAAGTGATAGAGGTGTCGCTGTGAGTCCTGACTGTTGTATGTGGCTGATGGGACATCACTGCTGACTTACGGAGGACTTCAAGTTTTAGGAAGGATTGTGAGTTCTATTTTGGTTAAGTTTCTATGTAAATGCATGTGAGAAATTCAGATGGAGATATTTAGTAGGACATTTGATTTGTTACCCTGGCCACCAGAGGAGTAACAGTAATCTGGGTGCATATTAAGAAGAGAGAGTATTGAATCCCTGGAAGTGGATGACATATCAAGGCAAAAGACATTATAATAAGAGACAAAACTTTGAGAAATTTCAACAATGAGAGATTGAGAGAAAGAGGAACCTCTGGAGACATACAAAGAAAACATTAAATTGTGGGATTATGGCAGTCAAGGGAAGAGTGTGCTCTAAGGAGGAAGGAGTAGGTAGAAGCAGAAAATTGTCATAATGGACTTTCCAAAAAGAGCTGTGCATCCAGATATGATGGAAACAACTGGGGAAATCATTTGACATCCCATGTTCCTCTGTGAAAAGTGAGAAAAATTTTGTTTTGTTTTGTTTTTAATATCCCAAAGAATACTCTTCTTATAAGAAGGAAGACAGTTGGGCACCTGGGTGGCTCAGTGGTTTAAGCCTCTGCCTTTGGCTCAGGTCATGATCTCAGGGTCCTGGGATCGAGGCCCACATTGGGCTCTCTGCTCAGCAGGGAGCCTGCTTCTCCTCTCGGTCTCTGTCTCCCTACTTGTGACCTCTCTCTCTGTCAAATAAATAAATAAAATCTTTAAAAAAAAAAAAAAAGGAGGAAGACAGTTATGAAACAGTGGCTTGAACATAGTATCCAGTTTGTTACAGTTGGGCATTTTCACACTCTCTCCCCATGGGTACAACTTGGGAAATTATTAATCACTGACCTACTGTACAACATTGTGCCTATAAATAAAAATATTGTATTGTACACTTAAAAATCTGTTAAGAGGCTAGATCCCATGTTGTATTCATACCACAAGAAAATAAAAATAAAATAAAACAAAATAAAAATATTCTTTGATCATTGCAACTGTATTCTATAGGCCTTATTGTTCAAGGCCATATATATAAATGTGACTAAGATTAATTTTAAAAGGCATTACAGAGTGGTATGAAAGGTAGAGCAAAGCAAAATTCCTTGATAACATGATCAGATTACTTTAAATATTGCTGAGTAGGGCACCTGGGTGGCTCAGTGGGTTAAAGCCTCTGCCTTTGGCTCAGGTCATGGTCCTGGGGTCCTGGGATCGAGGCCCACATCGGGCTCTCTGCTCAGCGGGGAGCCCGCTTCCTCCTCTCTCTCTGACTACCTCTCTGCCTACTTGTGATCTCTCTCTCTGTCAAATAAATAAATAAATAAAAATCTTTAAATAAAAAACATTGCTGAGTAAAGTAGAAAATGATTAAATTTTAGATGGAGTGGTTGATAAGTGTCCTAAGAGGAGGTAAATTTTAAGTTGAATTTTAAAGGAAATGATGGATATTTTATGTTTAAAAAATATTTTGAGCTAAAAATATAACTGCTATATATAAATTATTTCTGAAAGATTAACTGTGTAATTACCAGTGAATTCACCGATCAGTGAATTAAGTCACTAGACATCCTAAAATAAAAATAAATTTCATGAGTCACAGTTTCAAGAGACTATGTGAATTAAATTATAGGTATCCAAAATAATCTTGCTACTGTAAACTAAATGCATACTGTCAAGTATTTGTTCATCTTTTCATAGTTTCCTGTATTTAAAAAGCAAACCAGATCATCTTAAAATGTTTATTATTTTCATCCTTAACAACACCACCAAATACTCTTGCAAGTGAGGCTTTATTTAAAGTATTATATTCTTTATAGATAATTGAAATAGTAGGTTGTGACTATATTATATTTTTTCTGTAATACAAACAAAGAATAACATAAATGTTATGGATATTTGCCATTGCATTTTCTTGAATAAATTTGGGATAGTATAATCTCTATTTTATTGTCTACCTGTAAATGTATTGTCTTCTATTGTGGCATGCTTTAGAGTTATGTGTTAGAACTGAACATTTTTTACTATCACTGGTTCAACATTTTCTGGAAAAAAAAGATTATAAATCCAGAAACTGCATTTGATCTCGTGAACTCTAATTATTAGCTGGGTTTTATTTTTAATTGAGCTGTCTAAAAAATCCTATTCCATTTCTACTACTCAGATATACCCCTATTAACTTCCCTGAGTGACTCCTTTGTTTCCTTCATAATAGAGTCCACTCTTTATATTTTGTTTGAAATTTACCACTATTTGTTTGAATTTAATAGTAGTTAACCCTTTTTCTTTTCCTGATAGTGGTAATTGTTTTTCCTGAGAATTTCCTAATTTTGACTAAATTCCATTTCCTTCCTAATGAAGTCATCAAATGTGAGTTTTAATGCCATCTTGTGACTAAAATAGAGAAATGTTCGTTATATTGCAGGAAGCCAAGAAAAGTCAGAGAAAGGAGTTTGAACTGTGCGAGGAAATATTCCCCTAAATAAAAGCCCATGATTCTATCACCAGCTTAATGTTATATTCCTATTTTTAAAAAATCAAAATATTATTATTATTGAAAAAATGTCAGTTCTTCATATAACACAACATATTCTCAGAAATATGTTGTACCAGTGCCCAAAAATTACAAAAAATCCCAACATTGCTCTAGCTTTGTTCAGAGTAAAAGTTAATGAACTATAAAAATGCTACCATATCAAAAATACTATTAAGATAGCCTTGAAGAATTACTTCTTATTTAGACAATTTTTATGTCCTATGTTAGTTTAATCTTACAAAACCAATTCCACAAAAACCTACACTGAATTTAATTTTACTGAGTAAGTTTTGTGTTAGAGATTGACTTGCTGGTCATCTATTTCCTTGACACATAGGTAGACAACATTTCTTCCCTACCTTTAAGTTAGATGTGGCCCAACTAAATGTGCTTAATTGGAATGTGTGTGCAAGTAATAAGTTCTAGACCCAGGTCTGACCACTAAAATTCATGTAGAAACCATTCTGATCTTTCCTTCTTTGCTGGCCTGATAGATGAGTATGGCAAACTTGAGACCCACATGCTGGAAATGACATATCTATGAGATGAAAAAAGGAGTCTGGGTTCATGAAATCTTTCCTGGAGAAGACCTGCCTATTGTCAGAATATCTCATTTCAATTTTTCTACTAAATTAAAACTTTTGATTTAATAATGATTTGATAGTAACTTGATTTGATAATGACTAAAAATCACTAAATTTTCTATTACAAACAAAAATTTTGACAAGCCATTGAGTTTTTGGTTTTATTTGTAAGAGTATTATCTTTTAAAACATTATTTTACTATAGTAAGAAAGCTCAGCATGAAATCTACTCTCTTAGCAGATTTTAAATGTATAATACAGTAGGCATAATATTGTACAGGAGATCTTTAGATCCTGTGTGTTTTTTTAATTAAAAAAAAAAAAATTATTTATTTATTTATTTATTTGACAGAGAGAGAGAGAGAGAGAGATCACAAGTAGGCAGAGAAGCAGGCAGAGAGAGAGGAGGAAGCAGGCTCCCCACTGAGCAGAGAGCCCAATGCGGGCCTCCATCCCAGGACCGTGAGATCATGACCTGAGCCGAAGGCAGAGGCCCAAACCCACTGAGCCACCCAGGCGCCCGATCCTGTGTGTTTTAATTTTATGTGTAGACTGGACTAGGCTAAGGAATGCAAAGAAGCCTGATAAATGTTATTTCTGGGTATGTCTGTGACTGTGCCTCTGGAGAAGATCAGCATTTGAGTTTGTAGACATGACCTTCAGCAGTGCAGGTAGGCATCTCCAATATGTTGAGGGCCTGAACAGAACAAAGTTAGGGAAGGGAGAATTCACTCTGCTTGCACTGAGGCATCTAACTTATGCCCTCCGACATTAATGCTCCTGATTCTTGGGATTTTGGACTCAAACCAGGACTTACTGTATTGGCCCTCAGATTCCCAGGCCTTCAGAATCAGGCTGAATTACCCCTCTAGCTTTTACAGTTTTCCTGCTTGAAGATGGCAGATTGTGGGACTTTTCAGCTTCTATAATACATGAGCCAATTTCTATAATAAATCTGCAACTATATTTTTATATCTTTTTCAATTGCCTATATATGTATATACATATATATCTCTATATATGTTTTTATATCTATCATCTATCTATCTATCATCTACCTATCTATCTAACTATTTATCATCTATATACACTATTGGTTCTTTTTCTCTGGTGAACCCTGACTAATACATTTTGTATAATTAAAACTTTATGCCCACTGATTAGCAACTTCCCTTTTTTCTCCTCCTGTCCTCCCCTTGGAACCACTTTCTACTTAGGTATCTTATAGAATTAGAATCAGGCAGTATATGTACTTCCAGAACTGGTTTAGTTTATTTAGCATAATGTCCGCAGTTATATTCATGTTGCAGCATATTGCAGAATTTCCCTCTTTTTTAAGGCTGAGTAAAATTTCATTGTGTGTTTATACCATGTTTTGTTTACCCATTCATCTGTTAAAGGATATTTGAGTATTTCCATATCTTAGCTATTGTGAATTGTGCTGTAAAGAACATAGGTATGTTAATATTTCTTTGGGACTCTGATTTAAATTCTTTTGGATAAATACCCACAAGTGGGATCGCTGGATCATATGGTAGTTGTATTTTTAATTTTTTAAGAAACCTCTATACTATTTTCCATAGTGATTATACCATTTTGCCTTCCTACCAACAGTGTACAAGGGTTCTATTTTCTCCACATCCTTGGCAACACTTTTTGTCTTTTGTTTTTTTGATAATAACCTTGCTAGATTATTTTTAGACTTTCCTCATCAGTCTTTGTCTTTTTAAAAAACATTGTGATTTTCTTGAAATGTAGAACAGAAATTAATACAACCAAAAGTGAGTAAATGTCCAAATAATGTAGAAAATGCCAGATAAAATGCTGTATCATATTTCCTATGTAATTAATTTCAAGTTGCATTTATTTCAAAATGTGAAAATGTTCTCAAAAAGCAGTTAATTTGTGTTTTTATTTGCATGTATTTGCTTTGTTGGTAAAGCCATTAACAACTCGCCTCTTTGGTTACTAATAAATTCTCTGATTTGCTGAAATTATAATGATGGTGAATTTGACTTCTTAGTTTCCAAACTTATATTTCTTATATATTGGCATTGTATAAAAGAAAATAATACTATTCAAAAATACTTTTTAAATGATATTTATATTGTTTTATAAATGCTATTATTTTATTCATCATACTCTATTGCCTCTTTATTTAGCTTGTAAACTCACTTAAAATAGTGAGGCTTAATCATTCTTATTACTAGCAGCTGATATATTAAATGAATGAATGAATTCCACAATCTAATGATTTTTGGTGAAAAATGTGAAATAGGCTTTATAAAAAATTTGTCAAGAGGCAATATTATGCTCTTTTAATCCCCATGTTTTATAGTAAATGTAGTAAGAACATTCTGAAACATTAATATTAAGTTTAAAAACCTGATTTTCCTGACATGACAATATTTCTGGGTAGACTGTATTTCATCCAGAAATTGCTACTTCATTATTTTGATGAGCCATTGCATTTTCTTCTTCCTTGTGGTTTCTGTGGATTTTTTATTTTTTACTTTTACAAAAGTCTGTGCCCAGAAACAAGACCATATAAATGATGATAGAAACTTAGAAAGGACTTTGGAATAAAAAACTAATGAATATTTACAACATACTGTAATTGCCAACTATTCCCACTGTATTAACCTCCAAATTTGTTTGGTAGTGTACACATAAGATGTTTTGATTTATAAACTGTATATATACATTAGTGTATTAATATAACACTTAATGTTAAGTATCTCCAAATTTTAGTTCAAATGAACTAAGACATTTACTAATACTGTCTTTGTGCACCCACAAGTGATCTTTATGGTGGACTTTCTGGAGTGCTCAAACCTCACTTAAATCTCAGGACATAGGGCGCCTGGGTGGCTCAGTTGGTTAAGTGTCTGCCTTTGGCTCAGGTCATGATCCCAGAGTCCTGGGATGGAGACCCACATTGGACTCTCTGCTCAGCAGGGAGCCTGCTTCTCTCTCTTCCTCTGCAGTTCCCCTGCTTGTGTTCTCCTGCTCATTCTGTCAAATAAAGAAAATAAATAGGGGTGCCTGGGTGGCTCTGTGGGTTAAGGCTCTGCTTTCAGGTCATGATCTTAGGGTCCTAGGATTGAGCCCCACATTGGGCTCTCCACTCGGCAAGGAGCCTGCTTCCCCTTCTCTCTCTGCCTGCCTGTCTGCCTACTTGTGATCTCTCTGTCAAATAAGTAAAGAAAATCTTAAAAATAAATAAATAAATAGTTAAAATCAATCAATAGATCAATCAATGTCATGATACAATTGATTTTATGTTAGTTTTATTTTTAGGTGAACCTTAGGTAGTAAGGGGAAAGAGAGAAGGAGATTGAGAAGTAGATTAAGAGATTGATTTTCAGGGGCACCTGGTGGCTCAGCTGGTTAATTGTCTTGCTATAGGCTCAGGTCATGACCCCAGAGCTCTGGGATGGAGCCCCAAGACCCACACTGGGCTCCTTACTCAGCAGAGAGTCTGCTTCTCCCTCTCCCTCTGCAGCTCCCCCTGCTTGCACTCTCTGGCTCTCTCTCTTTCTCTGTCTCTCTCTTTCTCTGTCTCTCTCTTTCTGTCATATAAATAAATAAACCTTAAAAAGAGAGAGAGAGAGACTGATTTTCAGTGTGGGGTAATTCCTCTAAAGCATTAAATAATTTTTCTTTTGTTAGTCAAACTTTTAGTCTTATAATTCCGCAGAATAAACAATATACTGCCTATTGCCTATTGTTATTATTAGTATAGAAAAAGAATGTATCAAATATATTATGATGTTTATGTTATCCAAATTTGTTATGTTGTGTTTTGGACTTTTATGTACTGCTTATTCATTAATTCTATTATATTTTAATGACATCGAATGCACTCAGTCAGGACCAGTTCCAGCTTCCTGCAATGGCAGCCATAAAAAATGCATTAAGAAATAAATTGGTATGTCTGTATGCACCATCTTCAAGATTCATTATGATGTCTGGTTGTTAAAACATAGAGAAACCATTTAATTATATGATATGCTAGTAGCCTGGTGTTAGCCCACAGTAAGATAGCTCTATAAAGATTTACCAGCTCATCTAACTAAAGCCAGGAGCCATCATCTAAGAATTCCCAAAGGACTTAAATATAGAAAGGGCTCAATAATCTGGAGACTGACTTTTTGGCAATATGCTGCATTTAGAGTTCACAGGACTGACATATAATAGTGATAAAAATATCAGAAAGAGAGATAAATGAGAAACAAAGGAAAACAACAAAGCATAGAAGCTCAAGAGAAATGTAGTCCAGAAGAGTAGAAAAACTGTTCAGAGTCAGGCCAGTTAGCAACAAGGACCATGAAAGCAGAATACAGAAAGAGCCAAAATGAGTGTAAAGAAGATAAATGTCTTCACAGTACTGTGATGCTAACAACTCTCTAGCCATCTATCCATGATAAACAATCTCCAAAGTACATTAGTGGTAGAAGGGTGATGCATTCTGCTTTCTGCCAGGGCATTTGAGAGAACAGCATAAGCTATTCAACAATAATGAATACAATATTCAATAATTTTAACACTTCCTATCTGCAACATGTTATTCTAATGTATGAGTGTAGAATGCAAAGAATTCCAGTTGAGATAGGAACTACCCTGATCATCACTTCAGTGATGAGGAAAGGGATACACAGAGAGGTTCAATACCTGACCATAAACACTAATACTACAAAGTAGTAGAGCAAAATTTTGAACCTAAAATCTAAGCTCCAGAGGATATCAGTCCAAAAAAATGTTTGAGCAACTTTAATCACGTGCTAGGCACTATTCTATGCATTTTAGATACATAAATGAACAAAAGATCCCTCCCATCAGAGTCCTCTATCCTGCCTCAACAGCTCTAGAAGTCTTCACTCTATTCTAGAATGATAGGTCTCATTAATCATCGGTGCCTAGTGGAAATTAGCAATATGCAATTTTGTTTCTAATCCAATAGTATATTCCTATATTTTTCAGAGAAATATTATTACACCAATGTGTAATTAGTAATTATTATTAGTAACTTGTAATTATTATTACATCAATGTAATGTATAATGAGCAAAATCTTAATTTCTCACAAATAATTTATTAATTCAAAGATGTGACATTCAATATTATCTTCTTGAACTAGGTAACATTCACCCCTATATCATAGCTTCAACATCTACTGATTTATAGTGAGCAACATACTAAACTGATTTTCAAACTTATGACTTTGAGGACTGTCATTTTAGTTGACTTCAGTTATATTTTATTTTATTTTTTTATCTATATTTTATTAAGAAAAGAAACTTCAAAACTCATTATATATAATAACATCTAGATGCAGTAAAATGTTAGACTTCGGTTAACAGGAAAAACTAATTATCTGGGAAAGGTCATTCTCCAGTGGTATTAAGAGAAACCAGAAATAAGGCCCATATCCTGAGAGAGGTAAGCATTTTTCTTGACTTCACATATTCACATTGAAGGAAATAAGAAGATCAATCTTTGGAATTAAAATCTTGTCTGACACATAGGTCTTAAATAACTGGGCTTAATGGATCTATACATTAGAACTGAACTTTGAATCATCCCATTTGTTGCTTACTACCTTAGTCATTACTCATTGAAGAGAAGTATCGTCCTAAATTATCATGTGTTCTTTTTCTTCAAATTCTTCTTAAAACCTGTAGTTGGGGGAAGTGTTGGCAATACTTGCATTGAGTTTTTCTGTAAGTGAGCTTCAATTCCTTGTGTTTTATGGCATTGTATTAAATGAAGTTGTGATTTCCCATGTATAACCTAAGTAATTTATTAGTAAAATAATAAATACTTGGAGAATTAATCCCCAAATTAATGGGTATTTTGCTTTCATTCCTCCTTTGCAAAAAATATTTCATAAGCATAACGTGGCAAAAACAGAGACATGCCACAAGTTTTGTGACATGAAAGTAATTTTAAAACAGTCGAGGAAAGCAAACAACGGATGAAGCAAGCTTTGGAATATTTATTCAGTTGACAGTAAGATTATCATTATGCCAAAGAGCTTGTAGTCAACTTCTCTATGAAGTGAAATATCTTGCTTTATTTCAAAGTATATTAAAGTATTAATACCAAAAAAGCACTAACAATTTTATAGTATATAACAACAAAAAGGCAGTTTATGTTGATTTGAGGAGCATGTTTTATTAGAGCCATGAAATAAACAAATAACTCCATACCTATATTCTGGCTTTCAAACATAGATGTAGATAATAGATATAATTTAAAAAATGCTAATAACTCAGAGAAATAAAGAAATGACTGTTATACAGAAAATATTAATCCCTTTGTATCAAGCAGAAGTATTTGCATTGCTTTGAACAGTCTTTAAAGAGTTATCAATTTCCAACACTTAAATAATTTGACCAGCTAATAAAAGTCAGGATACAATCCAGGTGTTCAAACTCCTGGCCCAGTATTCATTACTTTCAGCCATGCATTAATGTCATGAGTGATCTGTATAAGTGAACTCTGTTGGAAGATTATGAATGTCAAGCATGGAGCCACTTCTGAGAACAGAGATGGCTTCTGTGAAGGCTTAATTAGAAATCAAGTTACAGGGGCACCTGGGTGGCTGTTGGTTGAAACTTTGCATTCAGCTTGGGTCACGATCTTGGGGTCTTAGGATGGAGTCCTTCGTTGGGGTCCCTGCCTCTTCTTGCTCTGCCTCCTCCCCACTGCTCATCCTCACGGTCTCTGTCTCTCTCTCAAATAAATAAAGAAAATCTTTAAAAAAAATCAAGTTACATGCCAAACACAAAGCACACATCCAACATCAATATGATAGTCTACAAATGTGTATCTTCATTTCAATTCTAAATTATTTCAATTAGGTGTAACTGTATTGTTGCCTTTATCCTTTCTTAGTCTTCCCCTCTCAGAGTTTAGCACCTCCCCTTTCCCCCAAATAGCTCAACAAGTTCTTTTGGTTCTATTCACTCCAATGTACTGCTGCATACTGCACATTAATTATCCACCTGGTTTCTTTATTTTTAATGCTTATTTTTTTAATGAGTAATTGTATTAGTTTGCTAGGACCATCATAACAAAATACTGCAACATGAGGTCATACTGGAGTAGGATGGATCTAATTTTTTTATAAAATGGTATTTTATTTATTTACTTAAGAGAGAGAGAGCATGAGTAGGGAGGGAGGTGCAGAAGGAGAGGGAGAGGCAGACTTCCCACAAAGCCCAACACTGGACTGGATCCCAGGCCCCTGAGATCATGACCTGAGCCGAAAGGAGATGTTTAACCAACTGAGCCACCCAGGCACCCCAGGGTGACCCCTAATCTCATATTAATTATATCCTTAAAAAAAGAGGAAATTTGGACATAGACACATGTACATGTGTACATCTGCTACTACCTTATTTGCAAATAAGGTCATATTCTGAGGTACTGGGGATTAGGAATTCAACATATGAATTTTGGAGAGACACAGTCCAACCCATAACAGTAATATATACTCAAGAAAAACATTCAAACCATTAAAAATAGTATTCAGTATAAAGGAAGTATTTCCTCCCCAAAAATCTTACACCAGAGTTCCCTCTCCAAAGACTACTAGTAACACTTTCTTTTCTTTCCAGAGATAGTCTACATAAAAATGTGTGATTATATAAATATTTATATTTTTTCACACATGTGCCAGTTTGATGTAAAGTCACTGTTCTTTAATCTCCTCATTTTAAAGTAATTAAGATTTATTTTAAGAAAAAATAATGTATGCAACTTTGTGGAAAGTGAAAACATTGAAAATCACCCACATTGTCACAACTAATGCTACCACCTCCTACTTATGGATACTGCCATCTGCATTCTTTACACCATATTGGTCTTGGGATAATAATAAACCATTGCACATGTAACTAAATGTTTATTGTTCTTTTCTACTGGCAGTTTTGAACAAAAGCATTGCATGTGGAAGAGCTGAATCATTTCATGGCTAAGTATTTAATTCCCAGTGTGAGACACTACAGTTCTCTCTTTCTCTCTGCCATAACTACCAGCAATACCTGGGATGATGGCTACATTATCAACGCTCATCTAATCGACATGATATGTGAAGTTTAAACAAAAAGTAAACCATTATTATTTAAGCTATTGAAATTTGGGAATTGTTTTGCACACAGCAAGACAGACAGTTCAGTCCATTTGGGTAACATACACATTGTATCTATCTATTTTTTTATTTAAAAAAAATCCAGTTAGCTGGATGGCACTGTTGTTGTTGTTGTTGTGTTTTTGTTTTTGTTTTTTTTTATTTGACAGAGAGTAAGATCACAAGTAAGGAGAGAGGCAGGCAGACAGAGAGGAGGAAGCAGGCTTCCCGCTGAGCAGAGAGCCCGATGTGGGGCTTGATCCCAGGACTCTGAGATCATGACCTGAGCCGAAGGCAGAGGCTTAACCTACTGACCCACCCAGGTGCCCCTGGATGGCACTGTTTTTATGTCTATTTTCTCCAACTTTGTTTTGATTAGTGTTAACATGATGAGAGCCTTGCTTTTTGTTGTTGTTGTTGTTGTTGTTGTTTGTTTTGGTTTGTTTTGTTTTTAATCTCCAAGTTAACAATCCCTTCTTTTTAATTGGGATAATTATGTTTACATTTAGTTTGGTTATTGATATGTTCAAGTTTAAATCTATCATTTTCTATTTGTTTTCTTTTTTTTTTTTTTTTTGAGATTTTATTTATTATTTGACAGAGAGAGACATAGCGAGAGAGGGAACACAATTAGGGGGAGTGGGAGAGGGAGAAGCAGGCTTCCCACCAAGCAGGGAGCCTGATGAGGGGCTCCATCCAGAGATCCTGGGATCATGACCTGAGCCAAAGGCAGACACTTAACAACTAAGCCACCCAGGCGCACCTCAATTATATGTTTGTTTGTTTTTTTTTTCCACTCATTCTTTTTCTACCTCCTTTTTTTTATTAACTGAGTATATTCTTTTTTATGCAATTGATATTTGTTTGCTACCTACTACATATATTCTATGATTCTATTAGTAGTTTCAACTCTTAATTCTCTTGCCATTTTAGGTTATATAAGATCCCCTAGCACAGCATAGTATCCTTTGATTTATTATTCTACCTTAGGTAATATAATGTTACCTCACATATAGTGTAAGAAACTTATACTAGTATATTTCTGTTTCTTTCGTTTTGACCTTTCCGATATTATTGCCATGCTTTTGCCTGTACTTACTCTTACATGTCATACATCCCACAGCACATTATTACTTTTTACAAAGTCAATTATTTTAAAAATAATAAAATTTTGTTTTTACTATTTATAGGAATCTTCATTCTACTGAGCAGACGTAGGTTTCCTTTTGGTATAATTTCCTTTTGTCTGAAGAATTTATATTTCTCATATGACAGGACTAATTATAATCAATTCTTTCACATTTTACACTGCTGAAAGAATTTTAATTTTGCCTTCATGTTTGAAATATATTTCTAAAAGATACAATTTTTAGGCTGATGGTTTTTCTTTCAGTACTTTAGAAATGTTGCTCCACTGTCTTCTGACATGTGTGGTTTATAAGAGGTCAGCTATTAGCATTTTCTTTGTTCCTTTATATTCAATATGCATTTTTTAAAGACTTTTATTTATTTATTTGACAGACAGAGATCACAAGTAGGCAGAGAGGGAAAGAGGAGGAAGCAGGCTCCCCACTGAGCAGAGAGCCTGATGTGGGACTTGATCCCAGGACCCTGAGATCATGACCTGAGCCGAAGACAGAGGCTTTAATCCACTGAGCCACCCAGGCGCCCCAATATGCATTTTTTTTTTTTACTATGTTTGTGACTTTTCACTGATTTTGAGCAATTTGATTATAGTGCAAATTTTTATAGTTTTCTTCATTTGTTTTTATATTCAGTTTCATTGAACTTCTTGGATCTGTGAGTTTGTTTTTCCATCAAATGTGATATATTTGCCATTATTTTTCAAATATTTAAAAATCTACCTACCTATTCTCTATTTTCCATTGGAGACTCAAATGATCATATTTTAGGCCACTTGAGGCTGTTCCACAGCTGTCTTATGCTTTATTTTTACTTCATTTTTTTCTCATTGTGTTTCATTTTGTGTGGTTTCTATTCCCATGCCTTCAAATTTTTACTTTACTTCTGCTTATGTATTAAACTGCCATTAATCTCATATACACCCCTGACAAGGACTCTTTGACCAAACTCTAGTTGGGCTTCCACCTTGACTTATAGAAACTGCAGACTTTCAGAACCAATGATTTTGTCCATCTTTCTCCCCACCACACATATGCACATACCTTAAAAGACCTTAACAAATTCTAACATAGTTTCTATCCCCTCAAGGCTGCATTCCTAGGATGATGCTTCCCCACCTTAAAGTGCCTGCCTGAGAAAACTCAAGACTGCCAAAGAATTTTACTGTTTGTTCCAGCCAATACCTGAAGAAAATGCTCTGTCTCCCATTCTCTGTGGGAGAGCAGGAGCCTACCTGGGATAAGCACCAGTTAGCAAACCCAAATGGATTTCACATGGACCAACATTTTCCATTTTTATAAATTTCTTGACTCTGCTTAAGCTCCTACAGTTCCCATTCTCTTTTTAAAATGCTCAGTCACGGGGCGCCAGGGTGGCTCAGTGGTTAAAGCCTCTGCCTTTGGCTCGGGTTCTGGTCTCAGGGTCCTGGGATTGAGCCTCGCATCAGGCTCTTTGCTCGGCAGGGAGCCTGCTCCCCCCCCCACACACTCCCACACCCCCCACCTGCTTCTCTGCCTACTTGTGATCTCTGTCAAGTGAATAAATAAAATCTAAAAAAAAAAAAAAATGCGCAGTCACTTCTCTACAAATCTAAGCTGAGTTCAGTCCATACTGGACCCTGTTACCTTTGCAACAGTGTATTACTACATATTTCTCTACTACTAAAATCTGTTCTACCTGCTTTTACTGATGTCCACCTTGATCTTTGACTCCATATTCAGTCTTTCCTCTAGTTTCAGGAACATGCGGGATATAGTTAAAATAACTGTTTTTTGGTTTGTTTGTTTGTTTTTTGTCCTCTTTACCAACTCTTGCTTTAGTATTTAATGTGTAGACCAGAAGAGTCTCAACAAAGAGGTCGATTTTGCACCACTACTTAGGCAATGACATTTTCTTTTATCTAATCTATGCCTTTTGAATTACAAGTGTTTCCACCCTATCTGATGGAAACACAAACTATTCCCAGCTGTGTCTTAGCTCAGAGGCTTTTTGCCTCTGCTTTTTTTCCTAAGCGGTACTCTCCCTAGCCTGGCGTAGTTTCCTCTTGGAGATGTACTGCTTCCTTATTCATCTGGAGCCTTGGGAGAAAACCTTGTGCAGAATTATAGGAAGAGCTTTCCTTTCTCCAGCTTTGTCCTACCTGGCACCCTGCCTAGTGAGTTCTAGCTTCCTGGGCATCTCTGGAATCCAGTTTTATCTCCTCAACTTTGGGAGAACTTCAGGTTCCACCCAGGTTTCCCCTTCCTGTGGCCCTACAGAAACACCAGCTCCAGAAGGTAAGGTGAGAGCCATTATAAGCTTTCCTTCATTTGCTTCCCTTGTTTCATGGACCACTGTCCTTCACTGCATTTTTCCTAAGCCTGATAAACTGTTATATCAATTTTTTCTAGTTCTGTTTTTATGTGCCAGAGGGTAAATATCGTACCTGTATTTCTATCTTACCTAGAAGTAAAAATAACCCCCCAACCCAATTTGAATTGAAATTAAAGCTTGTTATCTCCCTTTATTATATCCCCAACCCCTCAAAAAATATTTGACATTTAACAGGCCATCTAAAATACTTGTTGACTCAATCAGTAAGTGAACCAGGAATGAATGTCACGTAGAAAAAGATAAGATCATACTCCCTTCAAGATTAAACAAACGTAAATGTGCTTCTCTTTAAAATCTTCAGTCTCCAAAGATGCTCACATTGTCACACACAAACGCGCACACACACACCATTTTCTAATTTATACACATTGTTCTTTTCCCTTCCTGGAGGAAGTTTTATGATCGTAAATCACATTCACTTCTCTCATAACTGACACAATCTATGGTAGGCAGGATTCTGGCTGGTTTCTGCCTTGATCATCTGGATGATTTTATTCTATTTTATGTGAGACATGACATCCTAATTGCTGAATCCAGTCCCTGTTTTGGCGCTTATTCTTGTTGACACCTCTTGAGGATTTGACACCATGAATCAGAAACATTTTTTTTTTAAGTTTTTATTTTAATCACCTGGTGCCCATCACAAGTGCTCTTCTTAATCACCATCACCTATTTCACCCATTCCCAACCCTGCTTGTTTTTTGGTTTGTTTGTTTGTTTGTTTTAATTCCACTTATGAGTGAAAGCATGTGGTATTTGTCTTTCTCTGACTTCCTTCCCTAGCATTGTACTCTCTGGAACCCTCCACGAATCATTTTCTGTTTGATAAAAAATGTTTCTTTTTCTCTTATATTTTCACAACTACCTTTTTTAAGTGGCTGACCTACCACTTGTTGGAATTGACTTCGCATCCCAATATGCTGAAAAGCTCAAGCATGGGAGCACCTGGATGGTGCAGTTGGTTAAGTGTTGGACTCTTGGTTTCGTCTCAGGTCATGATCTCAGGGTCTTGAGATCAGGCCTCATGATGGACCCCACACTCAGTGGAATCTGTATAAGACTCTCTGCACCCCCTGCTCGTGCTCTCTCTCTCTCTTTCAAATAAAATAAGTAAATCTTTAAAAAAAAAAAAAAAAGAGCTAAAGCATGACTTGGTTTCTCAGTTTCCTTTATTCTGTCCTCCTACCAATTTTTGTTTTGTTGCTTTAACATGTAGTTCACAGCCCTCATTTTCTCATTTTTTTCCTGTCTATAATTACTCTCTAAGTAATTCCGTATAAATCTAATGGCTTTTAAAATCTATGTACAGTAATGACTCTGAAATTTTTATCTATAGCTTTGCCCTTGTCACTGAGTTCTAGACTTCTTTATCTGATTGCCCACCTGACATTTCCAACTGTCCATCTAATACATATTAAAAAATATAATATGTTGAAAATAATTTTTATCCCATCCATTTGTAAATTAAAAAAAAATCATAACCCAGTAACATTTTTGAACAGAATATAGCTCTTATTTTTTGAATCCTTATTTTATTTCACAACCCACATTCTATCAATCAACAAGCTTTAAAAATAGATTTCAAATGTGTCCACTTCTCAAATTCTCAACTTTACCACTCTTGCAATTCATAATTTTCCACCTAGATTATCACAATTCTCTCAAATGATCCCCTTCCTTTGATACCTGATTTGTTTTTGAAAAAGTCCTCCATATAGCAAACAGAAATGACCCTTATACTTAATTTGTAAATTGGATTATATAACTCTCCTCAAATCATCCAATAGCTTTTTATTGCATATCTAATAAATAGAAGTTTTTATGTAATGTGTTAGTTTGCTAGGGCTATGGCAACAAAGCACCACAGACTCCATACCTTAAGCAACAGATATGTATTGTCTGATAGGTCTGGAAGCTAGAAGTCTAAAAATGAGATGCTAAGGGTTGGTTCCTTCTGAAAGCTGTAAGAGAATATATTCCAGGTCTCTCTCCTTGGCTTATTGATGGCCATCTCCTTCCTGTATCCCTTCCCATCATCTTCCCTTGATGCGCGTGTGTCTCTGTATCCAAATTCCTTTTTTATAAGGACAACAGTCATGTTGAATTAATTCAGGTCTAACTTAATGACCCAACTGCAGCTTGATTGTCTTTGTAAAGACCCCACTACCAAATAAGGTCGCCTTCTGAGGCACTGGGGTTTAAGTCTCCAATATATCATTTTTGGGGAGATAAAGTTCAACCCATAACACATGGTATGTATATAAGGTTTTATATGACTTAGTCCTTGCCTACCTTATGAAATTCATGACATTCCTTCTGTCTCCTTCTCACTCTGTTTTAGATATAATGAACTTTGTTGCTCCTGGCTCTATTGTTTCTCCTACCAGGGAGTTCATTTCCATTTCATTATCTTACACATGATGCCTACTTTGCCAGGAATACTTGATTCCCATATCTTCACTTTGTTTGCTCCTTCGTCCCTGACCAAATATCATTTCTTCAGATATACCTCCCATGATTGCTGTACTTAAGTGGCTTCCTCATCCCTCTTTATCTCTTTCAACTACTTTATTCATTGTTAGAGTTATTATGTCTATTTGATGTTTGATGTGTTGTTTATTTATGCTTGTTTTTTCTCACCAAAATATAACTCTGTGATGAAAGGACAGTGTTTGTATTGTACATTTTTTTACCCCAGAGACAAAAACAGTTCCCAGCACATGCATGCAGCATTCATTTATTCATTCTCAAGAACTCTGAAGCACAAAATGTTTGTTCTCAGAAAAAAAAAAAAAAAGTTCTCAATTTCAGTAACGAGCAGGCTTTCAAATTTGAAAGTTTGAGGCATTTTTTTATTCTGTTAAATTGGCAAGATAAATGGTAATAGTGCTGGCAATAATTTTGTGAGATGGGAAATCTAATGGACTTTAGGATGATCATAAATTACTACAACGGAAACTCTGGCAGTACAATAGACCCCCCACCCTTATTCATAGGGGATATGTTCCAAGACCCCCACTGGATGCCTAAAACTGTACATAGTACTAAACACTATTTAAACTATGTTTTTTTCCCTACACAAAATACCTATGATAAAATTTAATTTATAAATTAGGTATAGTAAGAGATGAACAATAGATAATAAAATAGTATAATTATAACAATATTCTATAACAAAAGTAAAGTAAATGTGAGCTCTCTCTGAAATATATAAATAAATATCTTATTACACTTACCCTTCTTCTTATGATGATGATGTGAGATGATAAAATGCCTACATGATTAGATGAAGTGAGGTGAATGATACAGACATTGTGACATAGCATTAGGCTACTATTGACCTTTTGACCATGCATCAGAAAAAGGAGGATCACCTGTTTTCAGACTGCAGTTGACTGTGAGGAACTGAAACTGCAGAAAGCAAAATTGTAGATAGGGAGGGACTACTGTACCTATCTAGAAACATTAAAACGTTTATAGCTTTGCACTTAGTCATTTTATTTTATTTTATTTTATTTTATTTTATTTTTAAAGATTTTATTTATTTGAGAGGAGAATGAGAGAGAAAGAACATGAGAGGAGAGAGGGAAGCAGGAGAAGCAGACTCCCTACCAAGCAGAGATCCCGATGTGGGACTTGATCCTGGGACTCCAGGATCAGGACCAGAGCCGAAGGCAGTTGCTTAACCAACTGAGCCACCCAGGTGCCCCTGCAATTAGTCCTTTTAAACATAACAGTGTATCATGAGGAAATAACAAAGTTTGCAGAAACAAGTCCACAATTAATTCAACACTTTAATTCTAGTCATGAGAAAGCTTAAAACAAGTATCTAAAAAGCTAGTTTTCAATTATAACTGTGTACAGCTGTATGCAACATATACCTCTCCTGCATTGCCTTAAGAAAATGGAAACTTATTTTTTCTAACTTAACTAAAGTTCCGAAGGTAAGCCCTTCAACAGTCTTGCAAGAGACCCAAGCTATTTGTGTATTCCTGCAATTCCATTCTTAGTACCTTGACTGTCATTATTATGTTGCCACACGATTGCTAATGGGGTTGAATCATTGTTCCAGGGTTTGAATCATTTTTCTAGGAAAGACAAGAAAAGCAAGAAAGAAAAACTTTTTTTTCTACTAATAATGCAAAAGCTTTCTGCGAAAGTATTTTATTTTATATCCACACCTAGAATGTCTGGGAAACAGTAGAGACACTCAACTTTGAGAGATTCATAGGGTTCATGTATATTTGATTGCCAACTCTTAATGTCTACTCCATGGGAAAGGTCATTTTCTTTGGTTGAGACTAAGAAACAGATTTTGGAAGGTGGAATTGTGTACAAGAAACTCATTAGATATTACCTTTGGTTCAATTTCTTCAATATATCTATGGATAGAGTGGTGAGGAAAGGAGAACTGATACGTTTTTGTTTTGTTTTGTTTGTTTTATTTTGAACTGTGATGGTCATAGCAGAGGTATGAGATTATTCGATGCTCAACTCTGAAACTGGCATGATCCCTTTAAATTGTCCCATATCAAGGGGCTGGTACATTATACTCCATATTAACCATCATTAGATGAAGAAAAGTTGATGTTCTTCATCATTAGATGAAGAAAGTTGAATTTTGATGGAACAAATCTCTTAGGTTGAAGGTACCATCCAGACAGTAGCACATCTCAGAGCAATCAGTCATTAATATGGGCAGATATGGGGAAGTAAGTACTTAGGCTTGAAGGAGTGATCTGGGTGACACACCACAGGATCCACTTTGATAAATAAATTGTGAATATTCAAATACAAAAATGCAGAGTTTAATGCAATGCTTTTGAAGATTTTAAATGGCATAGAGAAATGTACATGAAAAGTAAGTTCTTTATAGATCTTGGATATCAGCCAAAACAGATAATCACATCAAGAAATGGGGAGAAGACATGGAGAGACATTTCTCCAAAGAAGACATACAAATGGCTAACAGACACATGAAAAAATGTTCATCATCATTAGCCATCAGGGAGATTCAAATCAAAACCACATTGAGATAACACCTTACACCAGTTAGAATGACCAAAATGAACAAGACAGTAAACAACATGTGTTGGAGAGGATGTGGAGAAAGGGGAACCCTCTTACACTGTTGGTGGGAATGCAAGTTGGTGCAGCCACTTTGGAAAACAGTGTGAAGATTCCTCAAAAAATTAAAAATAGAGCTTTCCTATGATCCTGCAGTTGCACTACTGGGTATTTACCCCAAAGATACTGATGTAGTGAAATGAAGGGCCATCCATACCCCAATGTTCATAGCAGCAATGGCCACAGCCACAAAACTGTGGAAAGAACCAAGATGCTGTTCAATGCATGAATGGATAAAGAAGATATGGTCCACATTTACAATGGAATATTACTCAGCCATCAGAAAGGATGAATACCCAACTTTTGTATCAACATGGATGGGAGTGGAAGAGATTACGCTGAGTGAAATAAGTCAAGCAGAGAGAGTCAATTATCATATGGTTTCACTTACTTCTGGATCATAAGGAATAACACAGAGGACATTGGGAGATGGAGAGGAGAATGTGTTGGGGGAAACTGGAGGGGGAGACAAACCATGAGAGACTTTGGACTCTGAGAAACAAACTAAGGGTTTTGGAGGGGGGGGGGGGGGGAATTGGGTGAGCCTCATGGTGGGTATTATGGAAGGCACGTATTGCAAGGAGCACTGGGTGTGGTACATAAACGATGAATTCTAGAACACTGAAAAGACATAAAATTTAAAAAAAATTTTAAATTAAAAAAAAAAGTAGGGAAATTTCTTATAAAACTATATGTGGTATGATTATAAATGTGCATTTGTGTGTGTCTATGCTGGAGAATGAAAGATTGAACATGCCAATAAACATGTTCTGGAATCTCTACCATTATACACAGTTTATCCACATTTAACAGTAGTGATTTGGAATTTACATATATAAGTACTTTGGTTGTCATAAAATGGGATTTCATTGGCTCCAGAAGAGACTTATACATATTTGATGTACTTTAGTTACTCACAGCTCCTTAGATTCAGTGTCTTTATAATTGCAATGACATGGAGTTCCTGGTTTAACAATCATTATCTCCTGAACCAAGAAGAAATAGAAAACCTGAACAGACCCATAACCAGTAAGGAGATTGAAACAGTCATCAAAAATCTCCAAACAAACAAAAGCCCAGGGTCAGATGGCCTCCCAGGGGAATTCTACCAAACATTTAAAGAAGAATTAATTCCTATTCTCCTGAAACTGTTCCAAAAAATAGAAATGGAAAGAAAACTTCCAAACTCATTTTATGAGGCCAGCATCACCTTGATCCCAAAACCAGACAAGGATCCCACCAAAAAAGAGAACTACAGACCAATATCCTTGATGAACACAGATGCGAAAATTCTCACCAAAATACTAGCCAATAGGATCCAACAGTACATTAAAAGGATTATTCACCACGACCAAGTGGGATTTATTCCAGGGCTGCAAGGTTGGTTCAACATCTGCAAATCAATGTGATACAATACATTAATAAAAGAAAGAACAAGAACCATATGATACTCTCAAGAGATGCTGAAAAAGCATTTGACAAAGTGCAGCATCCCTTCCTGATCAAAACTCTTCAAAGTGTAGGGATAGAGGGCACATACCTCAATATTATCAAAGCCATCTATGAAAAACCTACCGCAAATATCATTCTTAATGGAGAAAAACTTTCAGTTTTTCTCCTAAGGCCAGGAACACAGCAGGGATGATCATTATCACCACTGATATTCAACGTAGTGCCAGAAGTCCTAGCCTCAGCAATCAGACAACAAAAAGAAATTAAAGGCATCCAAAGCAGCAAAGAAGTCAAACTACCACTCTTTGCAGATGATATACAATTTGTGGAAAACCCAAAACACTCCACTCCAAAACTGCTAGAACTTGTACAGGAATTCAGTAAAGTGTCAGGATATAAAATCCATGCACAGAAATCAGTTGCATTTCTCTACACCAACAACAAGACAGAAGAAAGAGAAATTAAGGAGTCAATCCCATTTACAATTGCTCCTAAAACCATAAGATACCTAGAAATAAACCTAACCAAAGAGGCAAAGAATCTACACTCAGAAAACTATAAAGTACTCCTGAAAGAAATTGAGGAAGACACAAAGAAATGGAAAAATGTTCCATGTTCCTGGATTGGAAGAACAAATACTGTGAAAATGTCTATGCTACCTAAAGCAATCTACACATTTAATGCAATTCCTATCAAAGTACCATCCATTTTTCTCAAAGAAATGGAACAAATAATCCTAAAATTTATATGGAACCAGAAAAGACCTCGAATAGCCAAAGGAATATTGAAAAAGAAAGCCAAAGTTGGTGGCATCACAATTCCGGACTTCAAGCTCTATTACAAAGCTGTCATCATCAAGATAGCATGGTACTGGCACAAAAACAGACACATAGATCAATGGAACAGAATACAGAGCCCAGAAATAGACCCTCAACTCTATGGTCAGCTAATCTTTGACAAAGCAGGAAAGAATGTCCAGTGGAAAAAAGACAGCCTCTTCAACGAATGGTGTTGGGAAAATTGGACAGCCACATGCAGAAAAATGAAATTGGACTATTTCCTTACACCACACATGAAAATAGACCCAAATGGATGAAGGACCTCAGTGTGAGAAAGGAATCCATCAAAGTCCTTGAGGAGAACACAGGCCGCAACCTCTTCAACCTCAGCCACAGCAACTTCTTCCTAGGAACATCACCAAAGGCAAGGGAAGCAAGAGCAAAAATGAACTATTGGGACTTCATCAAGATCAACAGCTTTTGCACAGCAAAGGAAATAGTTAACAAAATCAAAAGACAACTAACAGAATGGGAGAAGATATTTGCAAAGGACATATCAGATAAAGGGTTAGTATCCAAAATCTATAAAGAGCTTAGCAAACTCAACACCCAAAGAACAAATAATCCAGTCAAGAAATGGGCAGAGGACATGAACAGACATTTCTGCAAAGACGACATCCAGATGGCCAACAGACACATGAAAAAATGCTGCACATCACTCAGCATCAGGGAAATTCAAATCAAAACCACAATGAGCTACCATCTCACACCAGTCAGAATGGCTAAAATTAACAAGTCAGGAAATGACAGATGCTGGTGAGGATGCCGAGAGAGGGGAACCCTCCTATGCTGTTGGTGGGAATGCAAGCTGGTACAATCACTCTAGAAAACAGCTTGGAAGTTCCTCAAAAAGTTGAAAATAGAGCTACCCTATGACCCAGCAATTGCACTACTGGGTATTTACCCTAAAGATACAAACGTAGTGATCCAAAGGGGCACGTGCACCTAAATGTTTATAGCAGCAATGTCCACAACAGCCAAACTATGGAGAGAACCTAGGTGTCCATCAACAGATGAATGGATGAAGAAGAAGTGGTATATATATACACAATGGAATACTATGCAGCCATCAAAAGAAATGAAATCTTGCCATTAGCAACGTTGTGGATGGAACTAGAGGGTATTATGCTTAGCGAAATAGTCAATCAGAGAAAGACAACTATCATATGATCTCCCTGATATGAGGAAGTGGAGATGCAATGTGGGAGTTTTCATGGTAGGAAAAGAATAAATGAAACAAGATGGGGTCTGGAGGGAGACAAACCATAAGAGACTCTTAATCACACAAAACAAACTGAGGGTTGCTGTGGGGGAGGGGTGTCAGGAGAGGGTGGTGGGGTTATGGACGTTGGGGAGGGTATTTGCTATGGTGAGTGCTGTGAATTGTGTAAACCTGGCGATTCACAGTCCTGTACCCCTGGGGCTAATAATACATTATATGTTTATAAAAAAAAATTTAAAAAATTAAAAACAATCATTATCTTTCACAGAGAAGAAGCAAACAAAGCAAATGTCTAATGTTTTATTGTACTCTTATACATTATATATTACTCAATTATTTTAACCAATTCCTTTCTTATTATATACTTCTAGTTGAGAATACTTAAAAAATATTTCTGTGATATAGTATTTTGTAAGCCTCAAATAAATATGTACTTATTTTAGCAGCCTGGCCTTCTTATGTGCCTGTTCAACTCCTCATTGTTCATGGTGGTGAGATCCTTTTTAATCTCCTGTAAACATTTAGCACACACACAAAAAGCCCATTGCAGAACTTTTTGGAGTAACCATATTGATTTATTCTTCTCATTGGGACCAATTATGACTGCATTGCCAGAATATATTTTGAGATCTTCCTAATTCTGTTGAACTGTTTTACTTATTTATTTTTTGTAATCTCTGATCATATACATGTTCTAAATGTTGGTACATGCCCGTAACATTATCATTGCTGCAGATTTTTTTCTTGTCTCTGGATCATAAGACCCTCCTCTGTGGCTCTACTCTCAAAGACCTGCGTTTTGAATAATGGATTTTTCTTCTGGTATACAGTGATATTTTTCCTATTTTCCCTGGTCTACTGATCAAAGTGTATTCATTATTTATGTTCTTCTAAATGTCCTTTCTACCAAACATTGGTGAGAGATCTATTGTATTGAACTGTGCCATTTATTACTCAATAACCCATATTTGTGCATTACAGGGAGATAGGAAGGCCTTTAAGAGGTCTTATACTCTTCTCACTTAAATTGTCTTATAAACTACAAGAAACTTTAACTATTTAATTTAATTTTATCAAGGAAATTGAATTAGTTGGAATTAGGTTTGTCTTCAGTGATTAGAAAAATATGAAAAACAGTGGCTCAAATAAGATGTAAGTTTAATTCTATCTCTCCTAAAAAATATCATAAAGTAGACAATAAGGAATGCAGTTATCTTGCCATTATTCTAGTTCTTGGTAACACTTTTGGTCCTGTATGACTGCTCAAGAAAGTCATTACCACTTTCTAGATAGATGACATGAAGGAAGAAAGATGAAGAAAATCTCTCTTCCTATTAAATTATATTTTAAATTAATATGGTAGACACAGAAAGGAACATGAATCAAATATAATTAATGAACTGCCATAAGACATTGTAACTATCACCCAAATTAAGAGATTCAGTATTGCCACACACCACAGAAACCTTCCACTTGAGACCCCAAAATCCTAACTCTCTCTCCTTTTCTAAGAGTGACTGCATCTGATCTTTACAGTAAAGCTTCCTTTTTTAATACCGATTTATTGCTTACATGAATATTGCTAAAATCATCATAATTTATTTTTTCCTAATGTCATATTATTTCCTTTTAATCTATCTAATTCCCTCTGCTCTTATTTTTAATTTTTGCTTGCAATTTATTTGTTGAGGAGCCCTGATGATGTCTTGTACAGTTTCTCACAGATACGGTTTTGCTAATTGCATTTCCCTTGTATAGTTTAACATGATCATCTGTCCTCAGAGTTACATAAAATTGTTAGTTTAACCCATAGGCTGAGTCTGATTCAGGAATGATGGTTTGCCACAATTGGCAAGGTAGTGATGAATTCCCTGGGAAGCACAGAGTGGTCATTGATGCTTGATGCTGATGGTTAATTAATTTACTAGGAATTGCATAATGTGATATTACAATGCCATTATTCTATGTTCCTTTATTTTCTGGAATACTTTTATAAAAATAAACTGTATCTCATCTAACATTTGGTCACCCAGGGGTAATATCTGAATAGAAAAGGCAAGATAAATGCTAAATAATTTTATTTAATAGGTTTAAAAAAATTGGTTACCTAGCATAATACAGAAGTATCCAATTTGATATTATTATGGGGGTTGAGTGGGTACCAATATTAATGAATTAAAAGATATTTGACTTGTTTTAGTCTATTTTAGGTATTAGATTTTGGTGTCCACGTTTTCCACTCTTTGGAATTCCCAAATCCCTTGGGCTTTTCACCTAATAATAGATATGGTTTTCTTTCTATCTTGGGTCCCAGATGACTCAGATTATCTTGTATGTTACTTGCTTTATTCCTAAAATCAGCCATTTTCCCCAAGAAACCTTGATTTCCTTTAGTGGGAAGTGAAATTTCAGTATCAGTATCAGGATTCTATGGATTGAACTCTACTAGATTGCATATAATTTCTAGGGCTTTATAGTGTAAACTCATGAGTACAAAATTTTATGTCCACTTAAAGTTCATTACCACAGGGTTTTTCTTTAATTTCTTTGATCTTAAATCTAGATTTTTTAAATTTCCAGAGTATCTGACTTTTTTAAGAGCATTATAAAGAAAATTAGAACATTACATAATTACTCTAATATTTTATATCATATTGCAGGTAAATGATTTTCAGATAGTAATACTTTCATAAATACCAGTCATTTGATTGCTGACATATGTTCTCATTCTCACTTCATTTTTTAGTTCTACATTGTCAGAGGAAATAGCTGTTACAAACTATATATTATTCCTCCTGTAATTCATATAATACTCGTTCTATGTGTAAATGTATATATGTATATATATGTATATGTGTATCCCCACCAGTCTTTATGCTAATGTATTTTCAGTGATTTTGGATGTCTGATATCCAGTATGAAAACATTTATATTACAAAAACAAGTTCATGGACACAATATTTCCTGGGTTCTTGTACAATGATATAATTTTATCTTTAGCCTTTAGACTTCAAAGTTAGTTTGACTATTTTAAATCATTGATTTTTTAAAAAAATCTTTCCTTGATTATCTTAATGAGTCATGTTATATTCTTCTGACAAAAAGTTTTATTTATAAAGGGATTAATGGCACAATGATTTTTTTGTCTCTTATAAGTGACTTGGTGTTTCTATCTCTATGGTGAAAGGATTTAGGATTTCTTCTTATATTTTTCAGCATGAAACAATTTTGCCAGAAAAAAAATCAGTATTGATTATTTTAGGAAGATTTCCCCAATAACATATTAGCCTTTACAAACTATGGTTTATGTAATATGTAAACTATGTATGTATGTATGTATGTATGAATGCATGTATGTATGTGTCTCTCTATATGTAAGCTATCCTTGAATTGTGGTTTGTAGTGTTCCTTCTTTTCAATAGCTTGAATTAAAAAAAAAAATCCAGTTACATATCTATTGAAACTTTTTTATCATCTTCAGTCTCTCTTGAAATTTCTATTTAATTTCACCTATTTTTATCTTCTGTTAATCCTGGATAATTTTCTATAGCAGTTTGTTTTGTTTTGGTTCTTTGTGCCTTCAAGTTTAATTTTCAGTTCTGAATTTTTTTTTTTTTTGGCATTTCTAATTGTTTCCTGAAATTTAATAAAACATTTTTGTTTCTTCAATTTTTTGGTAATATTTTCTTAATATTTTTTATCTTACTTTGGAGTATTAGATTATTATTTTCTCTATTTTATGGGCAAATTTTTCTGGAATGATTTTATTTTATATAGGAATGCTATTATAATGTTTTCTTCTTATGAGAACTTTGCATGGGAGTTGAACTTAATACTTTTTTTTATTGTTTTTGAAATAAATTTTTTTGAATGAGGACTGTTTGAGGATAGCTTTTCTTTTTCTTTCCCTCTCTGTCTCTTTCTAACTCTGTCTCTCCAGAGTTCCTTCTTTTGTGGTTTTTGTAAAGCCCCAAAATATGGTGATGATTTCTGATTTCAGCTTCAACATTTAAAGTACTTGGATGCCATCATGCCTAACAGTCCCATTTTTGCCACAAGAAAAAGTGGACAAACTAAATTTTAGTGACTTTTCTTGGCTCTATCAAAGCACTGAGGACATAGGGCAAAATTCCATCATGAAATCTGGAAAGACAAGTGAATTCATAAATCTGGTAACCTAGATCAGAAATCTCTAGAGCCATAAAATGGTAGAAACATTTAAATACTCATGTTGATGAATCAATGAAGGCTGAGCGAACCCAGCATGAGAACCAGCATAACAGTGAAAAACTTCTGGGAGCTGCAAACTTAGGGTGATCCTGCAGTTTCCTGGATTTTCCTTCTAAGACAAGTATCACATTTTCATGATGAAAATCTGGGAAAGATACCTTCCTGGCTCTTGCATGAAGAGAGAAAGTGTAGCCCCACTGAAATACTCCTAGAGCATTCTCCACAAAAAAAAACTTTACTCTGGAGGATAAAGGATTTGATAGTCCTATCTATTGATAAGCAAAACCCTCCCCACTCAGCCTGTTTGACTCACCTAAGAGAAGAAATTAAAAGCCAAAAGCATAGTCACCATGGATCAAGGCTTCAAGGAAATAGAGCTGAACTTCTACAGCCAGGGAAGGGAATGGGGGGAGGAAGGGAAAAAAAAAAAGATTTTCTATTTCCTTTCTCTAGAAAAGTTTCCTGCTTCAGTCAGGCTTCCTCTACTGTGAGTTGGCCAACTCTAGGGCAATATTACTAAAGGGTCAGATCTTTCTTCCTCTTTTGAAAGTAGGTTGGTCAGAAGAAAGCATGGAAACTCCATTGCTCTTCTCTTAGCAGTAAACTTTACAAAACATGATCTGGTCCTTAGAGTAAAGCAGGTGGGCGGCAGTTTTTCAACCCTAACATGAAAGTTCCCAATATCTAATTATTTGGTCTTTAATCTGTAAGAAGTAAATAAGGAATAAAACTTAGAGAAGCAAATTAGAAACAGGGTAAATAAAGCTTTTTGCATGGTCAGGATAACAAATTAAATTTTTTAGCTCTCTGCCCCATGTATATTGTATATATTTGTATATAATATATATAAAACACATACATGTATACTACTTGATTTTTCACTTTCAGTCTCACCCTCAGAAATACTGAGATACTGAAGTCCACAATAAGAAGCCATAACAAAGACAAGATTCAAATATAGAAAAAAAAGAGACTGACTGTGATGAGGGAACAGAAGGATGGCTGAGGACAAAGCAAAAGGCTGATACCCTGCAACCTTTCCCTACCCCCACTCCTGGGGTGGGACATTGTGACATTCTTTAGGAATCTCCCACCTATCTTAATGTTAATACCTTGCTGAGAACCAAAAAAGGCCTCTGGTATCCTGTATCTTGTAGGTCCTCTTTAGCATATGAAAGTTCTGTTGAAACCCTTTTCCTCACCTCCCCTAACACCATAGTATATTACCTGACACCTCTCACAACACTGGGGCAGCAGCTCTTTCTGCCCACAGGTCCTGTCCCCCTGCTTTAATAAACCACCATTTTGCACCAAAGATGGATCAAGAATTCTTTCTTGGTCATCGGTTCTGAACCTCACCCTGCTGAACCTCACTTATGTTCTAAAACTTCATCAGACTGTATCCAGGAAGTTAATATGAGGGAGCAGGAGCCTGGCTGAGGACAAAGCAGAAGCTGGCACCTTGCACCCCCTCTCCACCCACTCCCTTCCTCTCCCTCTCGGTAATATGTGTGACATTCCTCAGCCATTCCTGGCTTCCCTAAAGGAAAAGCAAATAGTTAACTTGCAGAGATCACAATCCTGCAAGACAGGAGTCTCCCTTGGTTTACAAATGTCCTAGAGATCTACAAACAAAGAAGTTATCTTAACAATAGCACAATTTCCAGAGGCAAATCAGTTCCTCAAGCCCTAACATCACCCTCCCCTCCATAAAACTGAAGGAGGCTGAGGTAGAAGGAAATGTAAATAAAGTTAAAACTCTTCTGAACCTAAATATCACTAACAAAGATGCTTGATAGCAGGATTGTGACATTCCACCAGGAATCTCCCAACTATCTTGATGTTAATGGCTGGCCAAAAGACAACATTGATCAAGTCGCAAGACCTCCGGTATCCCTGCACCTTGTAGGCCCTCTTTAGCATATGAAAGCTCCGTTAAAACCTCCCTTCCCCTCACTTTCCCCCAATGGCAAGGTACATAACCTGCCATCTCTCACAACCCAGGGCAGCAGCTCTTCCTGCCCATGGGTCCTGTCCCCATGCTTTAATAAACCACCATTTTGCACCAAAGATGTCTCAAGAATTCTTTCTTGGTGATCGACTCTGGACCTCAGCCCACTGTACCTCACCTAGGTTCTAGAACTTCATCATTTAGACATAACAGAGTTGAATGTTTTTTGGTACTATTACTGTATTTCTCACTAGGCTTGCCAGAGGAGTGTTTGAATAGATAAATTATGTATCATATACCTAACTACCATATGTACTATAGAGCACAAGTGTGTGTGGCTCAAGGTTGTAATTTGATATTTTTGGTGCCAATGTAGGGAAATATATGTATTATTATTATTAGGGTACCCTAATTATGTTTTTTTCTTCTTTTTTTAATGTTTTGAGTAGCCATCAGAAAACACTAGAGAATAGTGGAAAGACTTACCTTGAATTCACGTGGTTTTTCCCAAATGGCTTAAAAGTTACAACTGGCCAATTCTCCCACACATATGAGGTTTATCTTGAATGTTTATTTGTAAAGTAGAAACAATATAGGAGATTTTATACTGAATTTAGTGCTCATAGAAAGAAAAAGATAGGTTAAAATGTTTACATATACCAAGAAAAACTGCTGGGAATGGCTACCAATCCCTGTATAGATGGATGAAAGATTACTCCAAACTTTGTTATGAAAGAGAGGAGGAGAGGGGGTTAACCAAAGCTCAGAGATAAAGACCCTTTGTTTTTCTTTGCTCCTGCTTTTATTGGTCCTTCAGGATAATCACAAATCCTTGTCACTGTTTCTCAAGCACATGATGTATGACCAGCCAGTGGTCTTACCGGAACTAGGAGGATCTGTTTATAGAAAAGAAAGGATATGCTAGTCTGTATATTCTAGGAGTTCTGCTAAACATAGCGTAGGGGACAATGCAGACAGCTCTTAGATCACAGGGTGGCTGTTTGGGCTAAGAAAGCTTAGGGGAAGGCAACTCCCTGAGGCATTCCAACAGCAGTGTGGTCACATAGGCCTCTATATTCCAAAGGCCTAAGCCCTTCTCTGAAACTTTCCTAGCTCCCAGAGAACTCCATGTTACATTTTAGCAAGACAGGCTGATTTCACGCTCCACATTAACCCCGACAAAAAACCTTTCCTAGGATTCCCCCCCACCCTTATTTTTCCCATTTTCCTATTTTCCCCTACTTCTCTCCCTACTTTTTCCTCTATATTTACTGGTGCAATGCCAGACAACTAACATTAAATGGAACTCTAGTGTAAATACACAAGATATTTTGCATCTGCCCTTAATTATCTTTGAATTTTTTCAATAATCTTTGGTGACATTAACTACTAAGTTTATAATAACGTAAATTTACTGGATAAAAATTCTAAGGATTGGGATTTGCATATTTTCTAATGTTCATCATTGAGGATTTCCAGAATTATCATATTGTATATATCCTAATAATTACTTGGAATCTTAAAAATGGAAGCCTATTTTAGACTTAACATTGAGTTAATGCAAACTTAGCTATTCAAGAAGAACAATAGGCAAACCCATGGTAGTCTTCACTGCAGTAGTCCTAATTCTAACCAGGTACTCAAAATTTCTCCAGCTAAAACTGAGCAAAATAAGGAGATGGAAGCCAAAGAGAACACGGTCTTTTTTACTCATAAAGGAAATGTTTTGATATCAGAATTTATTTTCTTTGGTATTGATATTTTAACTTGCAAAAGATTTTGCTTTAGGTTTTAATTTTACTCTAGGATTATGAGCATCTTGTAGACGCTATTATATTTCTATAGTGTCATGCATTTTTCATTACAGTGTCTTTATGATATCATTTAGTATTATAAAACCTCTGAACATATTGTATCAGGTAGCATAATGTAAGTTGAAAAATATGACAGGAAATGAAGTTATGGATTTGGAAATAGAGTAGTCATTAGGTTAATAGAATTAATTTTGTTTAGATGCATTTCAGAGATTTTTTAAAGACAAAATCTAATGTTGTTGATGAAATCTCAGTAACATACAAAAACAAGTTATTGGTTTTAGCAGGGTGGATTTGAAAAGGTAAGAAGTAGGACTAATGCCTCTGCTTCCAGAGAGAGCCACAACCTTTATGTTTAATCTCAATAAGTAATTGAGAGAAATAAAAGCTAGGGAATCTTGAAAAAATATTTTTTCTTCCTTCTGAATATTACTTTTTATGTTGAGCAACCTCAATAATGCACAACTCCTGGCCTCTCTTTACCATTTTTCTAATTCTGCCTCAAAGAAATCAGAGCAATTTATTTGACTGACAAATTTGGGAAGAATAATATCTCTTCCAAGTGAACTGACCATGAGGTAATAGAGATCTTTGCTTTTCCAGGGACCTTCCATGTGAGCATACCTGCCCTGGTCCATAAAATAGTTAAATGGGTAGATGAGAAAGCCTTATTCTGACTTTAATGAAAAGAATCCCAAATCTCTGCAAATTCCATATCTCATCACAAGCAATGACTGTTGTGTCTAAGTTATGAGTTGTATATGTGTATATGTTTCTTAAGAAACTACTAAAAATCTCCAAGATCAGAAAATTAGAAAATCATAATTAAGGCAAGGAAAATCAGCAGGGTAATTATTATAAAAATGACATTTGGAAAAGCAAGAGGAGTTGGGCATTACCCTATTGCCTGTGTAAATACAACTGTGGGCAACAGATTTTCTTCCCAGTTTGATTCCTAATAATTCTTTTTTTTTTTTTTTTTAATTTTATTTATTTATTTGACACACAGAGAGAGATCACAAGTAGGCAGAGAGGCAGTCTGGGGGAGAGGGGGAAGCAGGCTCCCTGCTGAGCAGAGCACCTGATGCAGGCCTGAATCCCAGGACCCTGAGATCATGACCTGAGCCAAAGGCAAGAGGCTTAACCCACTGAGTCACCCATGTGCCCCCTCCCCCCTTTAAAAAAATTTATTTGTTTATTTGACAGAGACAGCGAGAGAGGGAACATAAGCAGCAAGAGACGGAGAGGGAGAAGCAGGCTTCCTAATGAGCAGGGAGCCTGATGTGGGCTGGATCCCTGGACCCTGGGATCATGACCCCAGCCAAAGGCAGACGCTTAATGACTGAGCATCCAGGTACCCCAATTCCTAAGAATTCTTACATAAATGAAGTCATTGAACTTCTTACAGCATAGCATAGTAGTATTCCCAAGGAAAATTACAGCACTTAAGGATTAGGTGGAAAAAGAAGCCCACAATCTAAATCCCCACCTTAATTTCTTTAGAACAAATGAAATGCAAAGCTTAAAGATATGAAAAAAAATGAAATAGGAAACAATAGAAAATCAATTGTTGAATTGGCAGTTAGTTAGATTCTAATGGGATAACTTTAGGCCAGCAAAGAAGTTATGTCCAGTTATTGGGAAAGTCCACTAGAATCTGGATCAAACCAGATAGGCCCAAGATAGTGGGAGCTATGACAGGAAACCCCTGACCAAATAAGAAAGAAAACGTGGGAAATCCTGCTTCTAAGAAAACCATACCCCAAGTAATGAATATTCCACCCTCTTGTTAACAACTGCCAGTAAAAGACAAAAACCCAAATCCCAAGGTAGACAGCTCTCTCTTTCTCTTGATCTTGCCTGCTCTCACATCTGGAGAGTATACTTTTGCTTTATTAAACTTTCCTGCTTGTGTCACTCTTGTCCACTGGGTTGTGTCTATCCTTTAATTCCTTCTTGTAATGAGACCAAGAACCTTTGGTGACATCTTTGGAATCGGCTGGATGGAGACCTCAGGGCCCAGGGTCTCCCCAACCTAGCAACACAACGAAATCAATTACTGTAATTACTATAACCACATAACCAAATATCACTCAAAAAATAATGTATACCCAAAACTTCCCACAAAAAATCCTGTAGATCAAGATTGCTTTACTGATGAATTATACAAAAAAAAAAAGTTGGATGAAATAAAATATTATCAAACTCTTCAGAAAAATTTAAGCAGAGTGAATGCTGCTCAACTCATCTATGAAGCAACCATTACTTTAAGAGCAAAAGTAGATAAAAATAATACATGAAAAAAACCACTATAGGTCAATATCCCTGATGAATATAAACAAAAACATTCTCTGTAATATCTCATAAGATTTAAAATACTTATGGTATTTGTTCACATATTTTTGGATATTCTATCATGACCAAATGGGGTTTACATCAGCAAATGCAGGAATGACTTAAAAAAATCCAATAAATACATTTCATCATATTGACACACTGAAAAAATAAAATTATTGGATTATTTCAAACATAATTATGAAAACATCATTTCATAAAATCCAATAACTATTCCTGATTAAAACTCTTTTCAAAATAGAAATAGAATGAACCTTCCTCAACCTGATAAAGGCACCCCCCAAAAATCTACAATTGACACATTTAGTTGCAAAATACTGTATACTTTTTTCCTAAGATCAGGAACAAGGAAAAAATGTCTGCCCTCCCCACTTTGATTCAACATTACTCCATGATTCTAATCGGTGCAATTGGTAAGAATAAGAAAGGATATCCAGATTATAGTTTTATTGTATCTGAATATATCTTTATTTTGTATTAATTCTTAAAGAATGTGTGCTTGATATACAGTATTATGTTGTCAAATTTTTCTTTAGTATGTCAGAAAGTAGTTTGCTGACTTCTGGCTCCTAAAGTTCTTGATACAAAATTAGCAAATATTGGAATTATTGTTTTCCTGTTGTGTTCCATTTCTGCCTTTTTAAGATTTTATCTTTTGTTTTCATTTGTTTGAGTATGAGGAAGCTAAGCATGGATTTCTTCATATCCTTGTTCTTTGTTCTTAGAGTTTAATGGCCTTCATAAATATATATATTTATTTTTTCACCAAATTAGGAAAATTCTGACATTGTGCTTTTGTTTTTTTCTCCCGTGTCTTCACTCTAGAACCCAAAATGTGTGCATTTTCACTGTTTTGATAATGTTTAATGATTCCTTGTGTTGTTGTTTATTTTTCTTGATTCTTTAAACAGTATAATTTCTATTAGTCTTTCACCAAATTCATTAAGTCTGTTTTCTCTTATTCCCATTTATTATGCACCCTGCTGCTATTTTTTAAATTTCAGAAATTGTATTTATTATCTCTAGAATTTCCACTGGATTATTTTTCATAGTTATTATTTCTTCCCTGAGATTTCCTACCTCCTTAGTAACTGAGAACATATTTTTCTTTACCTCATCAAAAATACTTATTTTATAGCTTTAAAATCCTTGTATGCTAATTGCTAATTTCAATATTAGGCTGTTGATTTAGTTTTCTATTGAGAATGGGTTACATTTTTTAGTTCTTGAAATGTTGATTAATTTGGGATTTTATCTTCCCTCAGGCTAAAAGGAATAAACAAGTTTCTGTATTTTGTTCAGAATAGTTATCATCTGCATGAGGATTACTTTGAAGCTTACTCCAGCATACTAGAAGAAAAATGGCCATATATTTGCATTTACTCACTGCAAAATATTTTTTTATTATTTTTATTTTTATAACTATGCAAAGTATTGGGGCACCTGGGTGGCTCAGTGGGTTAAAGCCTCTGCCTTCGGCTCAGGTCATGATCTCAGGGTCCTGGGATCGAGCCCTGCATCGGGCTCTCTGCTCAGTGGAGAGCCTGCTTCCTCCTCCTCTCTCTCTCTCTCTCTGCCTGCCTCTCTGCCTACATGTGATCTCTGTCTGTCAAATAAATAAATAAAATCTTAAAAAAAAATAACTATGCAAAGTATTTACCATTATATGTATATTTAACTTGTGTTATTTTTCATTCCTTCTTGAATCCCCAAGTTCTCTTCTGGAAATATTTTTTTCCTGAAAGTAATATTATATTTTCTTTAATGTTAATTTGCTGGCAACAACTTCTTTCCATTTTTCTTTATTGAACATGTCTTTTTTTCATCTTAATTCTTGTTGATTGTTGTACTGGGCTCTACATTCTGTTGGATGTTTATTTTTTTAGTACATTAGGAGTAATATTTCGTTGTCTTTAGACTTACATTGCTTCCGTTCAGACCAGTCAGTCTTATTATATTGACCCTTTAAAAATACACTTTTCTGTTGAAGTTTTTCTCCTGCATATATATTTTTAAATAGATTGTTTAATTATGATATGTTTAGGTATGATTTTCTTTTCTTTTCTTTTTCTTTTTATTTTTTTTTTAACTTCTTGGTGTTTGTAGATTGTCTTAAATCTGTGCCTTGTGATTTTGTTTGCAATTTTGAAAAGCCATTATTTTTTCAATTATTTCAATCCATCTCTCCTGACCTACTCTGTGATTTCTTCTACACATAACTTTGACATTTACATTATAACACTTACATCCCTTAGGTTATTTTCTATATTTTATATTTTTCTAAATATCTAGACTTCTAAATATTTTTTTCTTACCTATCTTTCAGCTTACTTCTCTTGTTTTTTGCTATGGCTAGGCCCTATCTCCATCTTTTGAATTTATGATGTTTAAGTATTTTAGTTCTAGAGTTCCCATATTTTATATATTCTGCTTATCAGACTCATTTTATATGTCCATGAATATTTTAAGGTCTATATTCAATACCTCAGTTTCCTGGGTACACTTTGTATCTGTTTTGATTATTTTTTCTCTTGTGATCATATTTTCATGTTTCCTCATACGTATGAGGAAAAAAGTCACAATCTTAATATTATATATGAAAAATATATATAGACATAATTTAAGGGCTAATATAGTATTATTATTATTATTATTTAAAGATTTTATCTATTTATTTGAGAGAGAAAGAGCACAAACAGGGGGAGGGGCAGAGGGAGAAGGAGAAGCTGGCTCCCCACTGAGCAGGGAGCCAGAGGCAGGGCTTGATCCATGGGACTGGGATCATGACCTGAGCTGAAGACAGATGCTTAACTGACTGAGCCAGTTCGATTGTTTTAATCCAGTCAAGCCTTCAGTCTTTGCGAGGGCCAATTTACTTACAGTTCATTATAACCCCTATTTTATAGCTTTTCTGAGTCACAAACCAAGGTGGTGGGTGGGAGTGGTGTCCAAGTGTTTTTTTACAGTGGGCCATAACAACTTCAGTTTGCCTTCTTAGTTCTGTGAGATTTTTGGTAGCTCTTTTCAATTATTTGGCCATCTTTGGAAGAATATGCTTTTGGCTCTAGGACATATGACACCAAATGTGAGATTACCATTTTATGCTTTCTTTCTTCTTGGTTCTTGCTTCATATCTTTTCATTGCATTGTTGGTTCTCTGGTGCCTCATAAATATTATTTTTTCATAATATTTTTAAAAAATTTTTTTTAAGATTTTATTTATTTTTTTTTACAGGGAGAGACACAGCAAGAGAGGGAACACAGGCAGGGGGAGTGAGAGAGGGAGAAGCAGGCTTCCTGCTGAGCAGGGAGCCTGATGTGGGGGTTGATCCTTGGACCCTGGGATCATGACCTGAACTGAAGGCAGAGGCTTAACAACTGAGCCACCCAGGTGCCCCTATTTTTTCTTAATATTTAAAACAGCTTTTCTAATTATTTTCAGTAGTATAGATTTTGAGTTACCTTGCCCATAGCCACCAGAGGCAGAACATACAGTAAGTTGAGAAAAATAAAATCAAATGTATTTTTGACACATGATTCACTGATACATTTCTTGCCACAAAATTCATGTTCTAGTACTTCCAGATGTCTTTATTTAGAAGTGCTTTCTGTGACAATTGCCTACTGATTGGCTTCAACTCAGCAGCTGAAACATACCTATTATGGTGTGTTTATGATGTTTAATATATATTTTCCTTTCCCTAACATAATATAAATAACATATATAAAACAAATAATATATATAAAAACATAATATAACATAATGTAAATATTATAATATATTATGATATAACATAACATATATATATAAATAACAATATAAATACATATAAATATATATAAACATAACATACATATAAATGTAAATATATATAACATATATTTAGGTGGCTAATGCAGGCTTAGAATTAGATTGAATTTATTACCTACTAGTTTTTTGACATTGAGAAATTTACTTAAAATCTCTATGCCTTGGATTTTTCAACTGTTGAATGATGAAAATAGTATATTCTTAGAAGTTTCAGTAAGTTAAATATAAAAGCAATAAGAACATTGAGTATTAATATGGCCCAAACCTTCCCTCACCAGTTTCAGGTGATTTCATGTATTTTTTAACCTTATGTCTTATAGCCTTTTCAGTGATTTTCTTGAATAGCAGTAGTCTTTGTTACTGTCACTCAAGAATTTCACATACCTATACATTATTTTAAATAATTTTACTAACAGTTTTATATGTCATATATGAAGTTATTGACCGTAAGATAGATTTAGGGAAACAAAGTTATATAATCAATGAGGTTTTTTTTTTTTTTTTTCCCTCCTCTTCAGTAAGTGCCTATGAAAATGGAGTATGGAGTGTACAAATATAAAAGCCAAGGCAAAAATCAGCCGCTTTGGCTGAATACAATAAATATTCTAGAGGATAAAAGACTGCATAGACCACAGATGTCACCAATAAAGGGTTGAAAGACTACTAAGAGAGGTAGAAGTTCAAGAATACAGAGTCAACTTAGCTAATAAAGTTGACTGTTTTCACAGGTCTGTGAAACAGTAATCATCTATCTGTAATAATAGTAATAAATACATATAAACTGCTTACTATGTCTGAATGTTCTAAGTACTTTCATGTAATGACTCATAACTTTCATATATCCCTCTTTTTTTTGGAGGAAAGAGAGAATTACACTTCCTCCACAAAGGTATTTTTTTCTTCAACAACCTGTCTCCACCAGTATCATCCAAAAAGTGTATTCAGTTGCTTAATAATGTATGTTCCATAGTATTTACCAGCCCTATTTGGATAGCCACTATACACGGCCCAAGCTTTCTTAGTCTTTGGCTGTACAGTTCAAGGAGGACCCATCACTGACCCATCAATCACTAAAGTTTTGTCCTTTCTACCTCCAAATTATCTGCCATAAATGCACATCACCATCCATTATTTCTCTGTGGGTTATAAGCATTGCTCATTAGGAATAAAGCAACAGAATTGTGTGTGCTCTTCTTGCCTCCAGTCTTGCTTTTTAAAATACATTCTTCACAGAGCAGCCAGAGTGAAATATTTAATAAGGATTAATAACTTTATTCTCTTGCCTAAAAGGAATCGATGCCTTTTCATAGGCATCGGAATCGGTACAAACACATGTCATAACTTATAAAAATTCCTTCTAAGCAACTTTCATTACCACTATTTCTAGCTTCAACTCAGGCTATTCTTGATCTCGCTCTTCTTATTCCTGAGATATTTTACCTTTTCCAGGACATTTTATCTATCAGACTCATACTTAGATGAGGCATATGCTATTTCTTATTGAAATACCCTTCACCAACACTCCCATCTCCTTCCTGTCATGCCATTCTCCTAACCATCTACAGGTCTCACTCTAAACATTCTATTACCCATGAGGCCTTTCCTGAGTAATTTCTCCAGAAATAACTGACTTCTGTATTGCACTGAAGTATTTACCTGTATTTACATGTTCCTGCTGTAGCATAATGTTGTATAACATAATATGTCTTTCTGATTTGTTTTCATACAAGCAAGTGTTGGAGTGCTTGTCACAGACTTAAAATTAGATTATTGTTGAAATGTTCTTTCATATTAGACCCATTTTAGAAGACACTCATGAACTCCATGTATTTGACCTGCAACTAAGAAACAGAGAATGTTTCTTTACTCACCCTTCAAGTGTTCAATCTCTGAACCAACCCCAGAGCATGCTGGCATTATAATTATAAATATAGTTGCCTAACATTTCTCACAACCTGCCAGAATGAGGAGATAGTGATAAATGTGAAAGTTTTATTTTCTGAAAAACTTTTTCCCTCTCCTTCTTCCTTTTTTGTAGTTGATTAACAATTTCAGGGATCAATGTAATCTGGGAGTTTTGGGACCTGAGTTTAAGGAAAAGAATGAGCTATCATTAATGTCCTCCACTTCAACTTGTACTGTGCAATATCAAAATAATGTACTTAGAGCATTCTAAAGACCAGCTTATTATATCTGGAGATAAAGGAGCAGAGATAACTCTGTTCAAGGAGCTTACCTACTAGACAGGGAAATTGACATTAAACCAATAATTACACTAATGAATCTACATATACAAACTGAGATATGTGTCCTGCAAATATGAAACATGGTTTTATGGGAGCTTTGAACAAGGTCTATCATCTAACCTATGATTAGAAAAGAAAACTTGAGGGGTGCCTAAGTGGCTTAATCAGTTAAGTATCTGCCTTCAGCTCAGGTCATGATCTTGGGGTTCTAGAATCAAACCCCTGAATGGAGCTTGCTGCTCAGTGGGAGTCTGATTCTCCCTCTACCTCTTCCAGTCTCCTTCCCTTGTGCTCAATCTCTCTCTCTCTTTCTCTCAAATAAAGTCTTTAAAAAAAGAAAAAACTTGAGATTAAATTAGAAGGACATAAAATTAAATTGAAGATAGGTGGAGAGTATTCTAGATGCAGTAACAGAATATGCAAAGACCCTGAATCACGGAGAATCACTGTGCAGTAATGGTGCTAAAAAAATATCAATGAGGGAAAGTGCAGAATCAAAGAGCTTATCAGCCTAGGGAAGGATTTTATTTAATCTTTATCCTAAGAGCATATGAAACCCATTGGCACATTTTATTTTTATTTATTTGTTTATTTATTTATTTTTAAAGATTTTATTTATTTATTTGGGAGACAGAGATCAGAAGTAGGCAGAGAGGCAGGCAGAGAGAGAGGAGGAAGCAGGCTCCCTGCTGAGCAGAGAGCCTGATGTGGGGCTTGATCCCAGGACACTGGGATCATGACCTGAGCTGAAGGCAGAGGCTTTGACCCACTGAGCCATCCAGGCACCCCCCCATTGGCACATTTTAAAGACAAAGATAACATAATCAGATTTGCACTTTGAAGCAAATATTTTAATTTTATGTGACTTGATATCTCTAAAAATTACTTTTTTTTTTTTTAGCTCCTTAAACCTTCTCCCTCTAGTTCAGGGAGACAAATTGAATTACCAGAAGAACAGATAGAATGATCACATCCTATGAGATCCTTCAGTGGTTACTAAGTTGACTGGAAGGAGGCGTTAAAAAATTAAAATGAGGGTCACCTGGGTGGCTCAGTGGGTTAAGCCTCTGCCTTAGGCTCAGGTCATGATCTCATGACCTGGGATGTAGCCCCACATTGGGTTACCTGCTCAGCGGGGAGCCTGCTTCCCCACTCTCTCTGCCTGCCTCTTTGCCTACTTGTGATCTCTCTGTGAAATAAGTAAATAAAATCTTTAAAAAAAATTAAAATGAGTTTTCCCCTCATAGGCTTCTCATACTGTCCCCTTGATACTTAAGTTTTGTTTTGTTGTTGCTTTCTTAAGTTATGAGTCCTTTGAGCATAGAGTAGAATACTTCCTATTAGGCAAACACACAATTATGATATTTGAAGGAGGAAATCCTAATATAATCGGAAGAAACAAGTTTAATGGCATCTTTAATAAAAAAAAAAGTCAGCGTTTTGTGTCAAGAATTCAAAACAACTGTAATAACCAGAAACTAGATAGCAATAAAAACACTATTCCTTGAAGAAAGTATACACACTTAAAATAGAAGTGCTTGGATATAAACATGATATTTAGACAGGCTTAGAGAAACAATACGATCAGCTCCATACAGTGATTTAGTCTAAAGCAAAATCTTTTAGCATTTGCATCCCATCTTCTATGCTTCATAGAACTGTCATGATACTGTCTCTTAAAATTTTAAATCACACAAAATTGTCTGGATGTTTAAAAAGCAAATACAGAAAAATACATTTAATGTTCTTTTTCTCAAATAAATGATTCTTATCTAAAAAGGAATGTAATATTGTGGATTTTTCTGAGAATAAAAAACATAAATATGACATAAAAGCGTAAATATAACAAAAACATAAAAAACAGAATAAAAATAAGTAGAGTGTAAAATTTAGTAATTATTCCCTACATGTTATATTTTCCATTTTATTTATAATTATTTGTGATATTCTTTAATTCATGTATTTTAGAATAACTATAAAATAAAATCTAAAAGTAATGACATGATATACTTCATGTTGTTGGTAAGAAGGAAAAATCTATTATCATCACACTTGTTAAATAGAAAGAACACAGGTTATAGAATTTGAATTAACACTGAGTTCGATTTCTGTTACTTTGGGAAAGTTATTTAACCTCTCTGGTCCTGTTTTTTCAATGATAATCACACTTTCTTTAAAGTTTTACAATAGATATTAAAATTATATAAGAGATGAATAAAACACACTTGCTCATAGAAAGAATATAAGTACTCTAAAGTTAAGTGATTGGAAGAGAGGTTTTAAAAAAATTATTGTCAAAGAATTGACCAGAGTTTAGGAAAACCACATGACTCATGGCAGTAATCCAGGGATAGCAACCACAAAGAAAGAAAGAGTAGGTTGAAAGGCCCACATAACGGGAGACTTGACCTTCAGTGGAGGACATAGCCCACAGGAGGAATCTTGCATGAAGGGAGTCATGTATTTATATACTGACTTTACTCTTCTATTTCTCTCCTTCTCTGTGGATTCCTATCAGTGCTCTCCTTTGGCTGTACTTAACTGGAAGCTGAAAGATAAAAAATACACTGATATAACCATTGTTGTTTAGCCTTCTGGGACACAGAATAAGGAAGAGTACAGAAAACAGCAGAAGCATATAAAAGAAATCAGCTCTATAAGTGTAATAGATTTTTAAGTAAATTTTCTGGTTGCTAGAGATGTTTAACAAATCATAAAATCATATCTTTGATAAACTTTCATGGAGTGAATATCAATTCAAGAAATAGAAAATAAAGTCATGGTATTAGTAGTGAGACTATAGGACAATGTGTAGGCCAAAAACATTAGAAGTTCTTTTTCTTTTTCTTTTTTTTAAGATTTTATTTATTTATTTGACAGAGAAAGAGATCACAAGTAGGCAGAGAGGCAGGCAGAGGGAGAGAGGGAAGTAGACTCCCTGCCAAGCAGAGAGCCTGATGCAGGGCTCGATCCCAGGACCCTGAGATCATGACCTGAGCAGAAGGTGGAGGCTTTAACCTACTGAGCCACCCAGGCACCCCAGAAGTTATTTCTCTTGAGCTGTGAGCAGCCATGGAGACTCTCAAAACTGAAAGTACTTGCAATTTGCTTACTGACATGGACCCCCCTCTCTCCTTCAATGCCTCATGATCCCTCTTAGCACTTACCTTGAATTCAGCTGCTCTATGGAGAAAGGTCATTAGGAATAGGGCTGAGGTCTGTCTGTGTCCAAAAGGAACTAAACCACATATGACTGTCCAAAACCTGTGGGAGAGAGGAGACTCAAACTCTTATGAATCCATTGCGTACAGGGACCTAGGCCACTGTTGTATCCAGTCTTGTGGAGGGAGGTTTCATCTGAATTCAAATGATGCAGCTTGCTCTAGGTTCATGGTGAGGAAGGGAAGTTAAGATAACCCCATGTGTGGAGCTCACTGGGCCAGTTCAATGAACCACCATCATTACTTCTACATATAAATATATAATAGACACTAATGTGTTATATGCTTGTACTCTTTTTTTTTAAAGATTTCATTTATTTATTTGACAGAGATCAGAAGTAGGCAGAGAGAGAGGAGGAAGCAGGCTCCCTGCTGAGCAGAGAGCCCGATGCGGGGCTCTATCCCAGGACCCTGGGATCATGACCTGATCTGAAGGCAGAGGCTTTAACCCACTGAGCCACCCAGGTGCCCCCTTGTACTTTTCCAACCCAAAAGTGGCAGAGGTGATATGCTAAATTGGTTAGATTCACAAGTTGAGAAGTGCTACTGGGATATGTAGATCATTGCTAATGCTTCTTCCTGTTCCTTCCCAGATCCTCTAACAGAAACAATTTGGGGGATGGGGGAATCAAAGCTCTAATTAAAAATTTAAATGCAGCAGAGTTAAAAAGACATACAACAGCTCCATGCAATAGCCCTATGTGCCAATTTAAAAGATCAATAGGAGCTGCAGGTTTTACAGAGCTTATCACAAACTGAATCCACCTGTTGTTTGTATGGTCCCAGTTGTTCCAGACATTGTGTGTAACTGAATCCACTGTGCAGACTACTGGCACTTGGTATGCTCTCTTAAACAGTGCTGCTGCCTTATTTTCTATACCACTTGGTATTTTCTATACGAAGAATCAAGACTAAGTATATTTCCATGTCATGGCCTCCTTTCAGTCCTCTCCAAGAGGTATCTTAACTTCCCTGCCATTTGCTTCCAGTGGATTGGTCATAATATAGGACACCTCTAATGTCCAACATCTTTACTGTATAGATGATGCCTTGATTGACAAGCCAGGACTTTAGTGTGAAGGCCCTGATGTGATGTCAGCACACATCTACCAACAGGAGTGGCTGATAAGCCCTGATAAAATTCAGGAGTTTGCTTGCCAAATAAAATGCCTTTGGGACTCTGTGGGTGGATTCTAAATGCTAGGTTTCTTCAGGAAAAAACTTTGTCCCCCCACTGCCAAATAGGAGACACCCATGATTGAACTATTTGAGAATTGGAGGTACTAAGTGCCTCACTTCAGGATTCTTCTTGGTCTTCTATATTGATTGGCTACCCCGCAATTAGAATCCTTGGAGTGAACCCAAATCTACAAGGCTGCATTGGAAGCTGTCCAGTAAACTGACATGTACTTTCTACCTTTGTGGCCGCTGCAAATAAACGTTGGGCTAAATGTCTCTGTAGCTTTCACTTTAATCAGGGATTACTCCACTGAAAACAGCCTATCGTTTACTAATACCCCAATTTGGTAAGGCTCTGGCTTTGGGTCCCAAATGTAAGTACTGCCCTCTGGCACAAAGCTACAATCCCATAACTCTCCTTAAATGTAATTTCTGTCTTTCTTAGGTAGATCCTTCTGTAGTTTCTGCCTTCTTTTAATGATACTACGGTGCCATCAACAGATTTTTTTTTTTTTTTTGGACTTTATACTTGTCTAGAGTAAATTTAGTCTGACAACCCAGTTCATCATTACTGAGATATGAAACCTCTTCTTTTTAATTGCCTAATGACAAAGCTAAACACTTCCATGTGTTTACTGGCAATTTGGATAGTTACAAGCTGCTTGTCCAAGTTTTTTGCCCATTTTTTTATTGTGCTCTTTCTTTAGTTATGTAGATTTAGTTCAAATGACCTTTGACCTTTTAATATTAGTTGTTTCTAGCCTGAAATGTGGGCTCACATTCAAATAATTGAGAACTTTTAATTACAGGCTAGATGTTAAAATATCATTTGTTTTTAATTTTCAGCTAGATTTCCTTTATTGTACCTGAACATTTAGAATTCATACCTTACTTGCCAGGTCTCTCTGAAGCCATAGTGTAAGGAGAATAATCTTAACTATATTAACCATTGACTTGTTCACACACAAAAATTAATTTGTAAAGTAACTTAAGAAAAAGATCTTGATTTATATTTATAACTTCTATGACTAAAATTTATTATGTCCTTTATCTTGTCTATCAAAGTAATTCCTTTTGTACTTCAAACCACTGCTCAAAAATCATTATCACTTTCCCAAAGAACCTCAACAGATTGGATATATTCTAATTTCTCCTACCATATATCGTTTATAAATAAAACATTAGAGGTACATATCAAGTTGTTTATAAGAATATTCAATTTTATGCAGTTGTCTATTCTCAAATATATCAATTTAATATGATCTAAATGTCAATAGGATTTCAATATTTATAAAGTATTTTTTTAAAGATTTATTTATTTGAGAGAGAGACAAACAAACAAAGCAGGGGGAGGGGCAGAAGGGGAGGGAAGAGAAAGAATCTGAAGCAGACTCCCTGCTGAGTGTGGAGCCAGAGTGGGGTGTTTCCACCCCACAACCATGAGATCATGACCTGAGCCAATATCATTCATCAGATGCTCAACTGACTAAGCCACCTAGGAACCCCTTATAAAGTATTTCTAAAGTATAAGTACTTTAGAAATACTATCTACTTTTAATTAAAGTATTTCTAGAAATACTTACAAAATATTTCTAAAAATTTTAAAATAGCTACTTTTAAAAAATAGTAGATATTTCCCCAACCATATATTAAAATATTTTGTAGAACAACAGTAAGTAAATAAAGTGGGTTATAATAAAAATTGAGAGATTAATCACAGGTATTATAAGATATTTGAAATATAAGTGACATTTCAGGTGAAAAAAATAAGTCAAAAGATCATTAAAACTTCTCTTACAAGAGAAAAATGCAAATGTCAATGAACTATTTTTATCCATTTAATTTTCAATTAAAATAGCTAAATCCCTATGTACTTTAGAATGTGGAAAAATATACCCTTATACAATACTTTTAGGTTTTAAAATATATAAATTTTTACATTTATGTATATTTCTAGAGAAAATCTTGATCATATGTATCAGCATTACAACTCCAGAAGAGATTAATCTTATGACTAAGTCTACTATTTCCAAGAACTGATAAAAGAAAATTATTAGCTAAAATAAAAACAGGTATGAACAAAAAGTGACCACAGGATTCTTGCTTATTATATTGAAGTCTTGTTTTTAATGGAGTTTGATTATTATTTTTATTAAAAAATGGAAAAAGTCAAAATATTTAGTTGTTTCTTTGATGTTTTAGAGGAATTTCTTAATATTTTATAAAGAAAAAGTTTCAAATACATGAATATCATGATTTCATGTTTACAAAAATATAATTTATGGATATAGGCATACATGTGAGATTCATTTTGATATACAAAAAATCTTAATTGGTTTTCTCTAAAGGAATTATGGGTGATATTTTTCTTATAGAATTCATAATTTTTATTTAATTAATAAATTTAATAATCTCACATATTTTATATATAATTTTTTAAACTTAGCACAGGCATTAATTTAGTAACCTGAAAAATCTGTTCATAATGTTTTTAAAACAACTTTAAAGTACTTTTTCCTAGGGGATTATTAGTTATGAGTCATGGGATAGTTTCAAGAAATTGTTGCTGACTTCTTCCTACAGATGATAAACAGTTTATACTTCATAAAAGTTGAAGTAGACTATCAGTATGGACTCATTCAATTCTAAATTGAGTCTATAGATAATTTTGATATGTATACAGTATGCATGATATATACATATCATATATCATAAGCACGTGAACACAAAATGATATTCATATTTAGTACAGATGTTCTTGATTAGACAGTGCCTAAATTATTGTTAGTCATTCACCTTCATTTGTTTCCTTGACAAAATTCATTTGTATTAGATCATTCAGTGTATGGAACAACTTCTTTAATTTTATCTTTCCATGTTTCCAATCATAATATCATCAGTTAATTTTCAAGAGATAAAATAAGTTCCTTAAAACAGATTATTTTCTCCACTTTTTTATTAGCTCTAGTATCTGGCACATAATAAGCCCTCAATAACTATTGGTGAAATAATGAACAACATTTGATAATGAAGATTAGGTTATCAAGCATAAAATAAAATAAGGTAATATTTCATGTATCTGTACTACACTATTTTATTTCAGATATATTTCAGATATATTTCATGTATCTGTACTACACTATTTTATATATTTCTAATTGCAATCTTAATTTATCAAGTACTTTGTTATTTTTAATTGTATTTCCAGTAGAACTGCCTTACATAGAGCATTTGAACAGTGTTCTCATTTGTTCATATTTAACATTAGCTTCAAAATTCTACATTAAAGCACAATATTTTTTAAACTTCTTGGCCTTTGGTAAAATGCCAAGTTTGACCTCACCAAGAATATGATCAATAGTTGTCATACACATGGATTATAAAACCAAGGAAAAAAGAGACAAGAAAATCCGTGATACTGTGGTGAACCACAGCTTATTGACTGCAGCTGAGTCACATCAAAAACTGCCATTTAGTCTAGGAAAGAAAAACCCATGTAGTGCTTCTAATTTTTCTCTGAACACAGTTTGTGGTACAAAACCCTATGACAACATTCTGTTAATTGCCAGTTGATGTCAAATTGTCCTTTTAAATTTGTACAAGTAACTGCTTGGGAAGTATTTTCACTGAGCTTGTTTTAGTCAATACATATAAAACTCTTGAACACTTTTTATATTAATAAAAATGGAAATGTCTTAATATATTTACCATAATTAAAGTGCACATCAGATTTCTGGACATAAAGAATTCTAATTATTGTTATTTTTAAGTGTTATGCTGAGAATTGTGTCTCTAAGTCCTAATACCCAATGTCATGGTATTTGGAGACAGGACATTTAAGAAGGCATTCATGGTTAAATGAGGTTGTAAGTGTGGAACTCTAGTCCATGGGACTAGTGTTCTTTTAAGAGGAAGAGGTACTAAAGATCCCTTTCTCTTCACACATGCACAGATAAGAGGCTATGGGAAGACACAGCAAAAAACGGCCATCCGTAAACCAAGGAGAGAGACCTCACCAGAAACCTGCTGGTACCTTGATCTTCAACTTCCAACCTCCAGAACTGTAAGAAAATTTCTGCCTTATAAGTTACACTAACAGTAATACTTAGGAAAATACTCAAGTCAATAATATTCTCTTTTGCTCTTTTTATTATTCTGATGAAATGGTGGGTGAATTTTACTAATGTCAAGTTCTAGTTAAGTATGTGTTCTCAGACTTTTTATTATCTAATAACTATCTAACTCTATCTATCTAAGCGTTAACAACCTCCAAACCACTGTTTCTATATGGTCATACTCATAGTGGAGCATACCAACTCAGAACTCATGAAATCTTCTAGATGTAGGCATGCATCCTTCTGCCAGTCTCTCCACTAGAAGTGACTAATTATAGTCCCATGAGTAAGAGTGTGTCTCCAAATCTCCAAATGGTGGTACCATTGGCCTCTTCTGTAGTTCCCTTAGCAGGCTATGTGTAGCATTCAGGCATCTCTTCATGTTAAAACTATGACTCTTTCCTAAGTCCCTTGGGTCTATTCCTTCCACTGTGCATTTGCTTTACACTAATACAACTTGAGTGCCAAATAAGCTATTTTTTCATGCAAAGTTGTTGTCATTCTACCTGTCATTCTACCTTATAAGTGTTATAAACACAAGAAACACAGTAGAGGGAGAAACCCTCTCAAGATAATAGAGACAAATTCATGTTGACACCTACTCATTCACAGAGCCAAAAGTTTTCAAGATGAGGGATAAAACACTCTACTGACAAGATCTATTAAACTTGCACAGTGATGGTGTAAAATAGGTAAGTCACAGCTATAAGGACCTGTTCCAACCAGAATGAAAATACTGGTATTTAGTAGTAATTTAGCAGTGTGGTCACTGAAGAAAGGGATTTAAAAAAGAAAAAGAAAAAAAAAAATAAACAGAAAATGTTTACTAGGAGAGCAGAGCTTTTGACATCCTGTTATTTAAAAAAAAAAAAATCCTGTAATCTAGTCTATGCAAAGTTTCAATCAACATTATTTAAATAATCTTGAACTGAATCAGATCAAAACGGAATATATATATGTGTGTTTATGTGTGTGTGTGTATATATATATATACACACACACATACCTACATACATATATATATATAATTGCTTCAAAGATGGAGAACCAATACTCACTGGAAGACATGTAATTTTTCTGAATGTTAAAAGAGGTTTATTTGGACGCCTGGGTGGCTCAGTTGGTTAAGCCACTGCCTTCAGCTCAGGTCATGATCCCAGGGTCCTGGAATTGAGTCCCGCATCGGGCTCCTTGCTCAGTGGGGAGCCTGCTTCTCTCTCTGCCTCTGCCTGCTGCTCTGCCTGCTTGTGCTCTCCCTCTCTCTCTCTGACAAATAAATAAATAAAATCTTTAAAAAAAAAAGAGGTTTATTTTATGAATTTCAAGATTCTGCTGATATATGACATTAGAAACTAAACCTCCATAATTTAAATTCAATTTCATTAATATAGGACATGGCTGGCTCCTCAACTATTTTCTTGTTCCTTTATATTATATAGAAATGTATACCCAATAGAACACTGTGTACAATCAAAAGCTTATTTCAGGCGAGCCTGGGTGGCTCAGTGGGTTAAAGCCTCTGCCTTTGGCTCAGGTTGTGATCCCAGGGTCCTGGGATGGAGCCCCACATCGGGCTCCCTGCCTGGCAGGGAGCCTGCTTCCTCCTCTCTCTTTGCCTGCCTCTCTGCCTACTTGTGATTTCTGTCTGTCAAATAAATAAATAAAATTTAAAAAAAAAACCTTATTTCAACTATAAAACTAGTGTAATTATCAAGCATGTCAAAAAAAATACAAAGTTACTGGTATGTAGTAGTATCTCCCTATTTCCCTCATGATCATTACTCACTTCACTTCTTTGCCCCGAAAGAAAGCTTCCATTTTGATTTTCATTCTAACCACTTTCTTGCTGATTTTTACAATCTTTTTTTTTCCTTAAAAATGTGACTGAAATGAATAGAATTATAGAATATGGGTGTTTTTTGGCTGGTTTTAACACAGTATTACATTTTAGAGAATCACTCATATTGTTCTGGGTAATGTGCAAATATCTCTTATGGATACACAATTAGAAGTGGATTCTCTTGGTCATAAGATCAGAGTATCACCAAATACGGGAAATATACATCGTCAAACTGTTTACCAAAGTAATCAGTCTACATTTTATACCCAGTAAAATTGTAGGTTGGTCTCAGTTATATTGCCTTTCCTCTCTTAGAGCAATTGTGGTTCTTGTGCAGTGGTATTGCTTTTTGAATTTATTTTTCATTTCCTTTATTATTACTAAGACTGAACATCTCTTTTTGACTAATTAGGTCAAGCACATTTCCATTTTTCCATTTGGAAATCCGCCTTTGTGAAGAGTCCATCCAAGTTTCTTATCCAATTTTTTTTTTTTTTTGCATACATTGTTTTGATGGAGTCCTTCATAATTTATTTCTTTAGATGATATTTGTTGATTACATGTGTTGGAAATATTAATTTTTACTTTTGGCTTACTTTTTCATTTCTTTAATGGTATCTTTTGATGAATAGAAAAATTCTTATTTTTAATACAGTATAATTAAACACATAGTCATTTATGGTTGATAATGGTGTGTCTGGCTTAAAAATATTCTTTAGCCTTGCATAGTAAAGATATTCTCCTACATTATATTTTAAATCTTTGTATTGCTTTCATATTCAATCTCTATTCACCTCGAATTGCATTTTGTGATTGTTGAGATAGGGATCACATTTCTTTTCCTCTTTCTTTCTTTCTTTCTTTCTTTCTTTCTTTCTCTCTTTGGGGGGTAGAAGGCAAGGAGGATCTTTCATTGTCAATACAACATTTAAAGATTTCTCTTGCCTCACTGCTGTGTAATGCTGCCTTGTATTTATATATCCATTTGTCTATTCCTGGGCTCTATTTTATTCCAACACTCCTTTTTAATCCTTGAGCCAATACATGCTGCCTCAATTGCTCTAATTTTAAAATAAATCTCAATATCTCTTATAACCAATTCTCCCTCTTATTTTTCCTCCTGAATGCTTTGGCTACTCTTTGTCTTTCCTATTTCTATAATTTTATGAAAACCAGCATTATTGACTGCCGTCCAAAACAAACAAAAAAACATTTAGTGTTGTGATTGGAATTGGTATTCTTCCAGAGATCAGTTCAGGGAAAATAGACACCTTTAAATATTAAATATTTCAATCAATGATGAATATGGCATATAGTATATCTCTCCACATTAATTCCTCTCAATTATAAAAAGCATATTTTTGTTTTATTTCTGTTTGTTACCATTTTAGATATGAAACTGAATTTCCTAAATAAAATTTTTATCTTTTCAAAATTGATTATTTTCTTTAGGATTTAAAAATCCATGGCTATTAAGAGATTTGTCTGAGAGTCATTTTCTCCTTATATATTTAAAAGATGTTTTATAAAATGGGTTAAAAAGTGTTTCTAGGGCATGGGTTATTCAGTCAGTTAAGCATCTGCCTCAGGCTCAAGTCCTTAATGCTGGGGTTATGGGATTGAACTCCCTTTGGGCTTTCTGCTCAGTGTGAAGTCTGCTTCTCCTTCTGCCCTTATCCCTGCTCCTTCACAATCTCTCTCTGTCTTTCTCTCAGATACATAAATAAAGTTCTTTAAAAAAATTTTTTAAAAAGCATTTCTACTTTTTATATTCTCTTATATAAATATCAAATAGACAATATGTCATTCTGAGATGGATGACAGTATTTGCTGGTGAAGCCATAGAAGCCTGAAATTATCTTTAAGGAAAGCCTAAAAATTGTGGAATTTAATATTTTTAACAAGTATAAGATCTACAGTTTTCCTTTTTTTTATTAGTCCTTTGAGAATTGCCTTTAACTTTTCAAATTTAATGGCTTAAAATTGTTTATAATATCCTTATTTTATATTTTATTATTTATATTTTATATTTAAATATCTTATATTTAAATATTTTATATTTAAAATATCTGTAGCAATTATCAGACCCTCCAGTTTTATTGTTGAGGTTTATTGTTTATGCATCTTTTTTTGTTTGTTTCTTTTGTTCCGTCTCATTAGGAATTTATTGAATTTAGTTAATCCTTTCAAGAATCAACTTTTGGCTCTGTTGGTATTCTTTATTTCATGTTTATTTGTTTTCTATCCTACTTATTTACTTATCTTTATTAATTTCCTTCAGTCTTTCTTCTTTTTTAATAAAAAATGGATTTGGCCTAGTATTAAAGGAAATAAACCTCATATCAGAAATCTTATGCAATATCAGGCTTTACTCATCTATGTTGAAAAAGAGTTATTTACTGTTAGTATTGAAGTTCTTTGCTGTATTTTAAAATCCAGGTTGGCAGTTGTTTTACTGGCTTTCATTTTCATGTAAGCACTCATTATTATTGCCCTTCTGAATGTAAATCTCTTATTCCTTCATCTCATTTTAGAATTTTCTCTTCACTCATACTGTGCTGTGCCTCTGTTCAGTTGTTGGGGCAAGACAAAGGGTCCCCAAATGTCCCTGGAACCTGTGAATACATTATATTACATGGCAAAAGGGACTTTGCAGATGGAAATAAAGTTATGGACCTTAACATAAGGACATTATCTTGGGTCATCTGGTGGGCCCAATCTAATCACACAAGCCCTTAAAAGCAGAAAATTTCTCTGGCCAAGACAGGAGAGATTAGGCAGAAGAGAGATGTTCTTAAAGAAGGAAGTCAAGGCATTAGAAGTATAAAAAGGATTTGACCTGCTGCTGTTGGCTGTGAAAGGTAGGGAACCACATGGGCTGACAGAAGTCTCTAGTATCTTAGGGTAGCACCCCTCTGATAGCCAGCAAGGAGATAGGGTCCAGAGTTCTACAACCATAAGAAATGGAATTTGACTAGTGGCCTAAAAAGAGTGGAAGGGAATTCATCCCCAGAACTTCAAAAAGTGAGAATTCAGCCTAGCCACACTCTGATTTTGGTCTTTCAAAACTAAGCAGAAGACCCATTTGAGACATTCTGTATCCAGACTTCTGATCTATAGAGCTCTGAAATGATGACTGGGTGTTGTTTAAAAGACACAAAATTGGTAATTTGTTATGCAGGCAAGAAAACTTGATAAATTTGTATTAGTCTGCTCTTAAAGCTGTCTGCTGTGTTCCTATTTCCAGTAATCATCTGCTTCTCTGTGTGTTCGTTTCTATTATCTGTAGTTTCTGTCCCTTCTATTTCAGATTGGCTTACTCCTTATTTGACTGTTTATTTGTATATTTTGCTAAACATTGTATTTTCAAAATTACTATAGAAATAATTTGATTTTATGTTTAAGTAGAATGATGCTGTCTTCTCTCAGACTTTTTCTTTTGCTGGTACAGGTCCTTATGGCATTGCTCCTTAGGGTCTCTTTTATCCAGCTTTGGGAGTTAATATTACTTGCAGCTAAAATGCAATCCCTGTGAATTTTTGTGAAATTTATTGTTTAACTTAACTCCTAAGGTGCAGTCTTTCTGATGTCAGTAGAGCTACACATACCCACGAGAGCTCTGGATACCCATCCCTAACATTTTTTGTTCAGCAAGGCTTTCAAATGGGCCATTTGACTTCTATTATTATTTTTTTTTAATTAACTTATTTATTTGAGAGAAAGAGAGAGAACACATGGAGAGAGGGGCAGGGGCAGAGGCAGAGAAAGAGAGAATCCCAAATAGACTCTATGCTGAGTGTGGAGCCTGACACAGCGCTCCATCTCACAACCCAAGCTGAAACCAAGAGTTGGATGTTTAACCACCCACACCACAAGTGCACTCTGGGCCACTTGGCTTCTCAGCCTAGAAGCCACTCACTCCGGGATCAGTATGTATCCTACAAGGAATAAAGTTCATAAAAGCCAGACTTCCTCTCTAGGATCTCTTCTGGATCCTAAATCAATAATTCTTCACTATGTCTCTAATGCCCTCTAGAATACATTTATTATATTTTTCACAGCTTTTTTTGGCTTTTGGAAACAAAATTATTAGTCCAAAATAGCCTCGCTTCAAACTTTGAAAGCCAAAAGATTTTACCTTCCCAACTATTTAATTTGAAATCAAACATAAAATATAAGATTAATAAATATATGCTATTTGATGTATAACACAGTGAGTTTTAAATAGTTTTGGCTCTGGAGCTAAAGTACTTGGGTACAAATCCTGGTTCTGGTATTTATGTGCAACTTTGAGCAATTTATTTAACTTCTCAAGTATCTCCTTGGTAAATTAGGGAAGACAATGGTACTTCTTTCATAAGGTAACAATGAGGATTAAATGAGTTAACACAGGTATAACAATACAGCGTTGCCTGTTTACTAATAAGAATTTAATTAAGAATACCTCTAACTTTTTTTAGATGTTTCTAGCCAGAAGAAAGGTATTTTTTTCAGTCACTGAATTGCCCATATTTTCTGTTTATAAACAACAGAATGTTTTTCGATGTCCTACTCTCTCTTCCTCCTCTCTAGTACAAAAGTAAAATTTTAATGAATTTATCCTCTATTGTGCAACTTGCAAAGAGGGTGACTCATAGTAAGTATAGTTGCATTTTCCATGCCATTGATTGACTTGCATGTGGGCTCAGAAGGCAATTCTGACCCTTACGTAGCAATGAATTATGAGTTCTTGAAGGCCTTCTTGGAAACGGAAGACACCCAAAGTACTAGTTCCTCTTCTATTGTGCTAAGAGGCATCTGAGTGCGATGCTTGCAAAACACAGCAGCCATCTGGTAATCTTTACAGTTAAACTGCTTGCAGAGAATAGGATGTAGAGATGAAAGGCAATTGGGACCTTGATGATAACACTGTGCTACAGAATTCAACAATGTTGAGGCACTCTGTATTCTGGTTATGTGAAAAAATATCATCACTTATGCCAAGTTCATTTGAGGTGCAGCCAAAGCTATCCTACCATCAACCTCCTCAGTTCTTTCCACTGCATGAATACCCCATTAATCCATCTCCTTCAGTGCCTTGAAGTGTCAACATTCCCATGTTTTCTGCTTAAAAAACATGCTAAAATGGGGGGTGAGGGCAATGAAAGGTAGATTTCCCTTTATTTATAGTATATCTTTATGCTAAAATAGGGAACCATTTTAGATATATATGTCTGTTGCTGTTAAATAATCAGTATTCACATAACTGTTGGCTGCACGCTTGAAAACAATTGTTCACTTTTCTCTTAGTCTTCCCTGTGCTGGACTGACCTCAGTTTCATCTTTGTTCATAAATCATCCTGCTTTAATTTTTTCATTGGACACTTTCCATTTTCTCCACATTCATCTCTAAAGGTAAGCATCAGAAAAAGAAGAGAGGAACAAAAAATAATCAGAATAATATTTCTGACTAATTTCAGAGTAATCCCAGCTTGCCAAGAGAAAACAAAAATGCATTGCCCATTTTCTGTTATGTGCTAAAGAGGAAACAGTGATCAGGGTCTATATGAATTAAATTACCTACTTTATTTACCTGTGACAGAGGGGAACTAGAGCTGAATTTCAGTGGAGAATCTTGGTAAGAGGTCTAAGTGTTATTCAGTGAATGGCCTTTATTTATTTATTTATTTTTAAGATTTTATTTATTTATTTGACTGAGAGAGACACAGCAAGAGAGAGGAAACACAAGCAGGGGGAGTGAGAGAGGGAACAGGCTTCCCACTGAGCAGAGAGCCCACGTGATGTGATGTGGGGCTCTTGATCCCAGGATCCTGGCATCATGACCAGAGCCTAAGGCAGAGGCTTAATGACTGAGCCACCCAGGCACCCCAGTGAATGGCCTTTAAAACAGAACAGTGGAATTAAGGAGGAACCTCTTTGAAGTGAGATTGATCAGTGGTTAAATGGCTTTAGGTCTACTATCAAGCATCCTTTGTTCTGCATACTAGGCAGAGTTTAAACATTTGCTTTCAGGATAATCAATGATATCACACAGAACAAGGCATTCTTTTGCTTATTTTACCATATTTGGGGAATGTAAAAGGAGATTAAAATTTAATTGAAGAACTAGCTAAGAAAATTGCCATCTCCCAAATTTCAATAATATTGTCATTCTGATGTAGAATGTGTTATTTATTTTATCTCTGATATGGACATAACTTATTACTGTGTGTCTTCTTTCTTATGTTTACAATTCCCAATGGACAATGACAAATTGTCTTTATTAATATGGGAGAAATGAGTCTGAAGAGTTTTATGTAACATCTATTTTGTCAGATACGTATTTGATTATCAGTTTTTTATATGATGAACCAAGTAAGAAAAAATGATATAACACCTTCATAATTGTCAACTAACATGCTAGAGAGACAACTTGGTGAGTTTGGGCTTCTAAACATTTTATGTTTTTGTTATGGATACATCTGACAGCCTGGTGAGGCCAACTGACCACCCTCAGAATAGTGATTTTAATAATAACAATGTGTGTGTGTGTGTGTGTGTGTGTGTGTGTGTGTATAAACTAATATGTAAAATTATGAAGCAACTAAGTTTATTGAAATACATGTCAAAACATAACTGTGATATTATAGCATATATAGTTCTTTACTTTCTTTACTAAGGCATTAAATCGTGAGGTATAGCCATGGTTCTGATCATTTTAAGTTAATGGTAAAGGTAAGTAATATTTGAGATTTCTGCAGTATTGTGAAGTCCTATGAAATTACCTATGGTTTCTGTTAGTGACGAAATGACAAGCACTCATAATACTGTGACTTGTCTTGATTAATTATAGAAAAATAATAAATTTTAATGAGATATTAGTAATAATAAAGACATAATTCTGCATTCAGATTCCCAGGCCTACCAGTTTCTGTGTATAGACATTTGGGAATCCATAGTTTCAGTAATTAGAGTCCCTTGGATGAACCAGAACTGTTGGTAAACTTGGACTTAAAACCAGGCTTTCCCAGTTAAGAGTCCTTCCATATAACTTTATTTTACTTTTTTTTCCTGAACTTAATTTTATAACCTAAGAAACAGAAAAGCAGGGTTTTTCAGGGTTGTTTTTTGTGTTTTGTTTTGTTTTATTTTTGTAGCCAAGATATTTCATAATAATATTATATGCTCTATAAACACTCGTAGACTTCTTGGATTCAGAAGTATATATTATTGGCTTTTTGGATTTTTAAAATGCATAGCTAGTTCAACCAATATTTTTAAAAATCTGATGGGTATATGTTTCTGTGTCTATATAAGTGTATCTACGTTTTATCTTCAATAATACCGTAGAATAAGTATAATTTTATTATTTTACATTTTTAACTCATTTAGTCTTGCTTCTTAACTGTTCAGGACAGCCTTTTCTTCTCTCATTGTTCATCTTCCTAGAACTATTACCCAGAGCCATGCTGAAAGCCTTTCTGAGTTTGTCTTTGATAGCAGGCAACAGTTCAGACCTTTTCTCAGATTTCTGTCAACATTACTGACCCTCTTGCATATCTCCATCAACTGTTACCTGAAATTTGAACTACTCCCTCAGGGTTTTCTGCCTTTTCCCAAGTGCATTAGATTTGTATAGCTGCTGTAACTAATTACTACAATCTTCGTGGCTTAAAACAACAAAACTTTATTGTCTTACAATTCTGGAGGTCAGAATTTCCAAGATGAGTCTCACCAGGCTAAAATCACTGTGTTGGCAGAGCTGCATTCCTTTCTGAAAGTTCTCAGGGAGAATCTATATTCTTGTCTTTGCCACCTGCTAGAGCCCTCCTGGATTCCTTGATTCATGCCCCTCTTCCATCTTCATGGCCAGTAATGACTGCTTGAGTCTTCTCACATTGAATTCCTCTGACTCTGATTCTTCTGCCTTTCTCTACCAAGTTTAAGGACATTTTTGGTTATATTGGGCTCACCCAGGTAAACTAGGATGTTCTTCCTTTCTTGCAGTCAGCTGATTAGCAACCTTTATTCCATTTGCTTTGTCATGTAACAGACTATTCCCAGGTTCTTGTCATGAAGATGTGGACATCTTTAGGAGGCTATTACTCTCTTTACCATACCAGGTAATGAAGAGATACTTGTTAATACATAAACAGAGGCCCAGAAGTTCATACATTTCTTTTTGCAGAAATATTGTTGAGGAATTCAAAGAACAGTGCTCTCACCCCAAACAGTGACTTGAATAGATGTAGTTTCAAGCTTTACAATAAGACAATGGGAGCAGTATTCAGGAGCCTTCTCTGGCATTGTCAAGTTTCTAAATCACACTTGAAAGGTGGCTTCCTACTCTACATGCATGATGTGCTCTGCATAAATAATAATAAAATGCTGTGTTTTAAGTTAATGTAGTATGGGAAAACATCTGTCCTTGATAAAGCACTAGGGGAAGACACACATGGAAAACGAAAATCATGACTCAGGTGTCGGGACTAAAATTGCAGTTGTATATTGCAGTGCTTTATTAATTCTGATCATAATTTTATTTTTTACACAATTTATGTGTGACATTTGAATGTAAGGGTAATTTTCTGTCTAATTTCAAAATAAAAAAATAATATCACTTACATTATAATAGGCTTTATAGGTTAAAAACCACTTTGCGTTGGTATCTACTACTTCCAAACTTTGCTGCTTGAGCCTTAAATACTGCGCTCTGCTGTAGACAGATATCAGTGAAATAACCTTTTTAAAAATACAAATATTTGCAGAGTTTTGTACTCTTTTCTTCACATAATCTTATATGCCTATTCAAATTCCATGGATTATTTTAGAGAATTCATGTTATAAAATTATTTGATTGTCATACCTGCTGAAGGAATTGGGTGGGTATTTGGCTGTAATGTATCAGTTAGATGTTATCACAGTAATGCTATAAAACGAACCATAAAAAAATCTCAGTGGGCCTCTGGGTGGCAGTTGGTAAAGCACTGAACTCTAGGTTTTGGCTTGGATCATGATCTCAGGGTCATGAGATCAGCAAGGATTCTGCTGGAGTTTCTCTCTCCTTCTCTTCCCTCCCCTCTCTGCACTCTCACTTTCTTTCTCTCTCTCTCTAAAGTAGATAAATAAATCTTAAAAAAAAAAAAAAAAAATCTCAGTGACGTACAATACACTTCCATGTCTAGGGCTAGCCGAGGGTTGGATAGGCAACTACCACTCAAAAGGCTAGGAGTGGGCTGATTGTCTACTGACCTATACTGCCTTCAGCAGGGGTAAAGAAACAACTCAGCCCTGCTCCACTTACTTCTCATCCTCACCAAACAGATAAAGCTGTGTGGAGATAGCAGAGTCCCAAGGGCGCAAGTCCCAGTCCACAAAACAGTTCCAAGCCTCTGGTTGTGTACTATCTGATCACAAACCATTGACCAAAGCAAACAAGACACATGGCTGAGACATATGGCTGAGCCTAGTTTGAAGGGAGGAGAATGTCATCCTGCCCACAGAAGAAAGACACTGGAAATAATTTACAGTGCAGTAGCATGGATAGAGGAAAGACTAAAGAATTCAGGCCTTCATTGAAGTGTCCTATTCAGCTCAGAGAACTTAAGACTCTGAGAACTGGTTCTTCAGATAAAGATTCTATGTATGTAATTAAATCAGTTTGACAGCTTTCTATAAACACACTCTATGAGCTGTCCGCACTTCTAAGCATATTTTGACACATTAGAGTTGGTTTATCTCTTAACTGAAACCTAGGAAACCCATTTTAAAGAGACAGAAGAAAAGCAAATTCACAATTTCTTATGTGGAACAATCAATAAGTATCTCAGACATCTCAGAATTAAGCTATTTCAGGAAACAGTTCTTGTGGTTATTATTATTAGAGAATGACTTTGGAAGTAGTAAAAAGATAATCCACTCAAATAAGATTACTTGTTACTACTCAAATTAGGAAAGCTTGTGTGTTTTCAAGAAGCTTTGGTTTATTTCATTATAGTCTAACTGTAACTTAAATTATCTTAATTACAGTAACTCACAGATTATGGAATAGCAAAATCATAAATAAGACATATTTGGAACATCACAATAAGCTTAAGAAGCAAATGCTAGAGCCATGTCTAATAGCAACAGTAAGTTTTGGATCAGTGATATAACCTAGCTTCATAATTTCAATAGAAATATCACTACATGAACTTTAAGTAAGGAAAAAGCTAAGGGAGTTGTATTGTTCATGGTTCCCTAAAATTGTGGTATTAGGACGATCATTTTGTCCTTGTAGATATCTCTTGTGTATCCTTGTATATACCTCACATTTATTGAGCACTTGATATAAGCCAGGCACTTTTCTAAATTAAACAATAAACAATAACAACGGTGAAACTGTGAAGTAGATATTCTTTTAATTATGCTGTTGCAGAAGAGGAGACAGGTTAAACACCTTCCCGTGATCAAATAGATAATGCAAAGCTAGGACTCCAACCCTGGACTTTCACCCCAGGACTTTCACCCTGGAGGTCTGTCTCCAGATTTGGCATTCTTTACCACTGTGTGATACTGAATTCCACATTTGCTTTCTAGCAGTGCTAAGGAGGCATTCATAGCATATCCAGGCTGGGTCCTTGTTACAGAGAATTGTGCCTAAAATTGACCCCTCAGTTCTTTAGAACTACCCCTTTGAGCCTCCACCAAGACCAACACCCTGGCCTGAGCCTGAGCTACTTTTCTGTAAAACCAATGTAGGTTATTCTTTAATATTAATGAAACAAGATCAAAGAAGGGAAAGATTCCAGGATTCTATAAAAAGTTGCCACTAAGTTATTTCTAGAAATTTCTCCCAGCGCCCATGTGACTCTTCTTTCTTGCAGTGCAGACACAGGGCAACACGGCATCAGCAATTGTGGTATCATTGCTTTCACAGTATTCTTTATATACTTAACCAAGTGTATATTTACTCTGATAATGCTAGAATTAAATAGTTGTATTAAATCCAATATAAGGGGCACCTGGGTGGTTCAGTCAGTTAAGCATCTACCTTCAGCTCAGGTCATGATCCTAGGGTCCTGGGATCTAGCCCCACTTCAGGCCCCCTGCTCAGCAAGGAGCCTGCTACTCCCTCTCCCACTCCCCCTGCTTGTGCTCTCTCATTATCTCTCTCTTTGTCAAATAAATGAATAAAATCTTAAAAAAAAAAAAATGTAGGGCCACCTGGGTGGCTCAGTGGGGTAAGCCTCTGATTTTGGCTCAGGTCATGATCTCAGGGTCCTGGGATTGAGCCCCGCATAGGGCTCTCTGCTCAGCAGAGAGCTTCCCCTTCTCCCTCTGCCTGCCTCTCTGCCTACTTGTGATCTCTATCTCTCTGCCAAATAAATAAATAAAATCTTAAAAAAAATAATAAATGTAATTTTCACCCATAGTGTTATGTTTTTCCAGAGTAGATATTTCTGAAATAAACAATGACAACAAACCCTCACGCCACTTAGTTCTGTTTTAGTTGGGGTACTTGCCTGATTTCTGTTCAGTTTTGTTGACGTCAAACCTGTGCTACTATTACATAGGGCCCCATCACTTGGCTTTCCCAGGGGTTAATTCTGCTACTTTGTTGAGGTTATTGTTCTTAGGTTTGCTCCACGGTATTAATCTCTTTCAAGGTGCCTTTGTAAAAGGCTCTTCAATAAGTCAGAGCTTTTTACGTCCATCCCATTTGTTTAGAGCAGAAAAACAATCACACTTTCTTAGTGTTTCTTTGTTTTTTTTAAGATTTTATTTATTTATTTGTCAGAGGAAGTGAGCAAGCATACCAGGGGAAGCAGCAAGCAGAGGGAAAAGCAGGCTCCCTGCTCTGCAAGGAGCCTCATGTAGGACTTGATCCCAGGATGCTGGGATCATGACCTGAGCTGAAGGCAGATGCTTAGCAGACTGAGCCATGGAGGCACCCCATCTGCTCTTCATTCATAAACAAAAATACTATATATTTGCTCTTAGGCCTAGGCAGAACACAAGATATGAAAATGTGCCCAAATTTAAATCTAGGATTTTTAAATAAAAAATACTTTATTGTTGACAGACAAATAAAATACTTATCTCAATTGATTATGAATAGTCCTCAAAGATAAGCAGTTACTTAAAGTATAATTAGTCACCTTCACAGTATAAATGTATAGTAATATTTAACCTTCATATTTTCAAAACAAGGCAATAGTTCTATAAAATTTAAATGCAAGGAGAATTTTGCAAAGCATAAATGAAATTAATTATTAAAATTATAAAGTTATCTACATCTGTCATTGGAGTCTTCAGTCTCTTTTTTTTAATTTTTTAAAAAGATGTTATTTATTTATTTGACAGACAGAGATCACAAGTAGGCAGAGAGGCAGGCAGAGAGAGAGAGAGAGAGGGGAAAGCAGGCTCCCTGCTGAGAAGAGAGCCGATGGGCCAATCCTAGGAACCAGGGATCATGACCTGAGCTGAAGGCAGAGGCTTTAACCCACTGAGCCACCCAGGCGCCCCATTCAGTCTCCCTTTATTGGGTACATTTTCCTCTCCCTTGACACTAGTTCCATTCCTGTTTCAGATCTATCAGACTTATAATCTTTTCTTTCATTCAGTATGTCTCCTTATGAACATATGAATTTAGAAATTTTTAGTTTACAGAATGGCAGATTCAGCAATTCAAGTAATTTTCTCAACTAAAAATTACTGAAAAATCAGTAAACAAAATCCTTGATAAATTAATTCTCAAAATCTTAAAAACATGGAAGTAATGACAAAGGAATAACAGTTTACAAAGTTAAAAGTGAAAAATTAAGGGAACACTAAAATAAACACAAATACCACTTTTTGCCCCAAAGGCATTACAAATTAAAGAAAAATAAAACTCTTAGTTTAATGTTCTCAGAGGACAAATGGAACTGAAATAATATCCTAGGACTTGTGCAGGTGAGGAGTCTAGCAGGAAACCCTCTCCACAATAAGCTTGCACAGCTAAGGGCTAAAACTTCAGTGCAAAAGTGAATGATAAAAAATCCACATAATATTATAGCTCTGGGATGAATTTCTGATATTAAGCTAAAATTTGGTGAGTCACTGGACCAGTAGTGTTCTGGGAGCTTTATAGAAACAAATGAAAAATCTCCCTGGAGCTCTGTATCTTCACTTATGTCTCAGATTATCCCTGCAAATAATTTTTGAGTTGCAATATCGAACCCAGATTCAAAGATACTCAGACACATGAAAAACCTACACTCTATGACAAGGAATTAGTAGAAACAACCGACAACAGAAAAGGATATACATTTATGAGATATTAAATTTAACAGATAAAAATGAAATAGCCAGGCTATGTTTAAAAACATAAAGGAAAAAATTGAAGGTATATTTAGGGATAGAGTTGAAAAAATATAGATATTAGAAATAAAAAAATTAGATTTAGCGGTTACATATAGTCTAGTACACACTAGGCACAACTGATAAGACAGTAAACTGGAAGGTAGGTCAGAGAAAAAAAAAACATGCCAAATGCAGCATATAGGCACAAGACTTGAAGGAGAAAAGAAGGGGAAGGGGGAGTAAAAGTGTACAAAGAGAATGCCAAATTGCCTTCAGAATTTACTCAGGTACCTGGCAATGGCAATGCAGATATCAATTGTGTATACACTAGGTTTGGTCATTTATGTTAATCATTTATTTTAACCAAATTTAAATATTGGCAAATCTAAACCAAAATATCAAGAAATTAATTTAGTATACCTCCGTATTCTATAGTATTCAAAAGCAGTTATATAACTTTTAATTTAATTTCAGGGGTCGGATTGCTAAATTGAATCCTGGCATTACTAGTTACTAACCATGTGATCTTTCCCAAAAAAGAAAAATGCACTTTTCTGAGGCTTGATTTACTTTTGCATAAAATGTGAATAAAAATATTCTCCACCCTTAACGTGGTATTGTGAAGACCCTATCAACTGGCACAGCGGCTGGCACAAAGAAATTGCTCTTTTTAGTAAAATTATGTCACCTGTGAAATGTTTAATTATATTTAATATATAAAATAAGTAGTATGGATCCAATAAATGGCCTATAATTCAATTGCTTTGTGCTTCTTGGTGAAGAAAACTCACTAAGAAAAGAAAAACACTTCTTCCTCACTTTCAAACATATACTCACTCTTTAATATTGTATTCCTGGAAATGATTATAACTTATAAACGGGGTATACTTCTCATCTTGGTAAAACTTAATTTCATCTGTACTGGGTTGCAAAGTAATATAACATTTTATGAGCTTTATAATGTAACATTAACATAAGTTTCTATGTCACTAAATCCCTTTCTGAAATGTATGGGTTGCTAGTTTATTCTGTATTATATAACCTTGTTCTTTATGAAATCATTATGCTTTTACAAATATTTAGTTTTCTCCCGTATAGTGAATTTTGAACTTCCAGGTAAGAGATATGGCAGGTTCCCTTTGTCTATGAGAGTGTCTTTGGCAGTCACTCTCAAATTCTAGTCCTTATTTGTATTTTCTCACATTTTGAGTTGATCTCTGATTTTAGAAATAGATTCACAGAATGCCAAGATATATTAGTTTTGTAACCTATAACATTCCTGCATTTTATAAATCAGATGAGTAATCTTGAAATTTCAGAGTTGACTATAATCTGTAGCCTGTTTACTTTAATCTACTTGGCAAAATATACAAAGTAACATAAACATTTAATAGCATAAGCTGGCATGTTGTTTGAAAAAAGTGGCAGAAACCATTCCCTTCCCTGTAATTACTCATATTTGCAATGGGAATTTTTGGATTTTCCTACCAAGAAATGATCTCTGTAGGCTTGTGCCACTCCTCAAATTCAGGCTGGCTTTTTCACTCCTTTTGACACAGACCAGGCAGTGGAAGACACATATGTCTCAAGAGACCTAGCATGCTTCAGGTTGTGGCTTGGAATGCTGCCCAGCCACTCTGAGAATAAGCCAAGCCTAGCTTGCTAGATGATGAGAGATGTTTGGTTCTGAGACTCCCATGTCCCAGCAGACAGATACCCAAACACCAGACATGTGACCCTATCCTACAGGAGCCAGCCCTCAGGCAAACTGCCATCTGACTGCAGATGCACGAAGGAGCTCAGATGAGATCAACCAAGCCTGGCATAGATTTGCAGAACTGCTTAGTGCCCAGTCAACCCACACATTTGTGAACAATGTAAAAATGTTTTCTTTTGTTAATCCATCAAGTTTTGGTATGACGGTATAGCCAGTCTTATAAAAATTACTTGATTCAGTATGAATTCAAACCTAGTAAATAATATGCTTCTTACTATTAACAAGCATTTTAGCACACATCTTAGTTATGATTTTTTTGGTTCTTTTATTTATACCCTAAAATTTTTATAAAGCAAATCATTTCCATATTAGTCAGTTTTACTTAACCACTGTCTTACAGGACAGTGGTTATTTTATTTTTTTTATTTTATTTTATTCTTATTTTATTCTTCAATAGGTTTATCTTTCAAGTTCAGTAGCTTCTAGATTTATACTTTTGTAAGTCCACTGGCTGGTTCTTTTTTTCCAAGAGAGATTTTAGAATACTTAATTTCTCTTTTAATTTTAGAACTCTTACAGTAACAAAAATAGTCTGATCTCTCAGCAATGCATATAAATAAGCCTAAATTATCTACATAGAGTATAGTAGTTTAGATGGTGTGCATGAATTTCATACTCTTTCAGAAGACAATTTTGTTCCTTTTAGTCAGTCAATTTATAGTACAGGTTGACCTATATTCTTCAAAATTAAAGTCCAATTGAGTTAATTAATTTTAGGTGTCCTAAAGTTGATGAAGCCTGTGAGTGAATTTTCTCTTGAAATTCACTATTTTAAAATATTTAATGCTTATTTAATATTAATTCAATGACTAATTTATGGGCATTAACTATTTAACATAAGTGAATGTTGAATAAAATTATAAAACTATTTTCTAATTTTATAAATGTTTATTTTTTAATTATTAGAAAACTTTACCTATGGAACATAAATTTATATCTCCAAGAATCTTAGCAGAAGAACACAGTGAGAAATTTGATTTCCAGTTTAAGTAAAAAATACTCCAATAACTTTTTCCTGACTAGCAAAATTTTTCATGCTCTAAGTAACAGAACAAAATTAATATCTTCTGAGAAGTTCTTGACAGTTCTCTCAGGCAGAATTAGTGTGCTAAAACCTGTGCTTATAGAAAATTTTTCTTTTTATATATTTTCACATGTCTCCCCAAGTAATTTCTTAGGTTCCTCAAGGTGACATTATCTGTATACTGAAGACTTTCACAGTTGCACATTTTAAGGATTCCTGAAGGTTCAATGAATGAATTCAGTCTGTATTAAATATATTCTTACAGTTAACACATGTTCCTGTTACTCATTTACTATGGCATGAAAAAAAAATGCATGATCTTTGCCTCTGAACTCTAAAAATGAGGAAGCATTTTATGTAATTACTGGATGACAGAGTTGGAAGACTGATATTTTACTCATTCTTAGCATAGATAAATTATAAAATTACATTCTAGATGCTCACATTTGAGTTCTTTTTTCCCCTTATGGGAATACCTATTACAATAAGACCACATGTTGATAAAATTTCCAGACTATCCAGTCTGAGGAAATAACATGATAGATAATTTTTCACTAAATGTGAAACTGTATAAAACAAAGGGAAAATAAAGAATTGGAAAGAGAATTTTGAATACTTCTATATCTAAAATTTCCATATTTTCAAACACATGGAGAAGACAGATTCTGGTATACATTCCCCACTCAAATTTTTTTTTTCCTTAACTGATAGCTAAAAGTGATTAAATGATTTTTTTTCTCTACAAAATTATTGACTTGAAACAGAAAATCTTACTACAAACACAGGTATTTCTTTTTTCAACATTACTTCCTATTCATTTTTTCTGTGCTAAAGATCAGATATAGATTGCACAATTTTTAAGTGCATACAAATAGTTTGCTTTGCTTTTGGAAATTTACTCCAGAAAACACCCTTACAATACTTTCCAGTTTCACCAGCACTCTCCTTATTTTGTCAAATATACTCACATATAAGTATGTTCACAAAGGCCCTCAGCTTACTGAAGGCCTATTCCTCAAATTTTAATTTTTACTACAGTAGCGCATTCCTGTTCCCACCAAAGTTTTATCTATTATGTCCCCAGCTTTTAAGTCTTCAAGCAAAAGAACAAAACATCGTTTTGACATGAAATGTAATATAAATTAAGACAACTGAGTAATTGATGTAGCAAAAATATTGTTCTATCTATAAGGTATTGATTCTTTTTGTATGTCTTTTATTTTATTTACTTATTTTTAAAGATTTTATTTATTTATTTGACAGACAGCAATCACAAGTAGGCAGAGAGGCAGGCAGAGATAGAGGAGGAAGCAGGCTCCCCGCTGAGCAGAGAGCCTGATGCGGGGCTCGATCCCAGGACCCTGGGATCATGACCTGAGCTGAAGGCAGAGGCTTTAACCCACTGAGCCACCCAGGTGCCCCTTTGTATGTCTTTTAATGAATATTTTATTACAGCCCATGAATTACTGGAGTATATATGTCCCTTTAATCTGATTTGTTAACTCTTAGAGCTTTGTGTACTACTAAGAGTAATATACTCTTAGCTTCTCCTTTCCCTTATTTAGTTCTATAATTTGTTAACAGGTCTTCAAAATGCTCTAGCATCAATGAAAATAAGTTATATAAAGAATTACAAGGCTTTAGCCCAATAATAGGGGTTACAAAAATGGTTTTAAAAATTATTAGTAGAACCCTGATGATGTATGAGTACTTAAGATGAGTCTGAAATCTGTCATGGACTTAAATTATACAAGCTTTGTACCTGTAGATAAAAAAGGATGTTAGATGTAGAAGAGCCATCTTGTTCATTTGAGCAAGACTCATATTATAGGATTATTCAATCATTTTATGGATAAACATCATCCTAGTAGTTGAAATACAATTTGGAATATCATGTTTTGGAAAGGGTAAATTTTCAGTATAGTATTAAACCTATGCAAAATACCTGTTGGAGAAAGCCTGAAGCAAGAATTGGCTCTCTCTCTCTTTCTCTCTCCAGATTAGTAGAAGTTAGCATTTGATACATGTTCTAAAGAAATGTCTGGATAAGATGCAGCCTCCATTCATTTGATTGTAGGCTGACAGTAATGAATGATATGGATACAAGTTGTCAGGAGGGGTGTGCATGGACAGGGTCCTCATTAAATAAAGTAATGGTGATACTGATAGCTCCCTGCAGTGACTCATTATGGAGACAAATGTCCATACATGGAGTCTGACAGATGGTGAATGACAGTTTTATAATTGGATAGTAAGTTGGAAGCCAGCAGATAATGTTCATGTGCTGGGTTTATATTTCACCTATTCTGTGGGCCTTTGAAAATCTTAGTCTCTATAAAACTTGTATGTGTCTTTGTATTTTTCATCCTTCCTCAACTGCTATGTATTTATTGCATTTTTTTCTCTTTTAATGCACTGAAAACTATTCCTGATGGTAATTTTTTCCGGAACATTTCACCATGACCCTGATAAAATGATCTGAATTAGTTGAAACAAAGCTTTAGACTAATGAAAATGTGCTAGAAATTACTAAAAAAAACCTCTAAATATTATTGTAACTCTATTCTGCAGCATGTTTAAATACTGAGTCAGAATAGTTCCAAGCCAAGTATATAATAATAAAAAAATCATGTTATTTTCTTTTGGGGCAGTAGAATAAGAATAAGAATAAGAGAATAAGTAGAATAAGAATAAGAATAAGATTGATTTAAATCTTAGTATGATTATAGACTCTTAATTCCCTTTGACCACAATCTATTTTAAATATAAACTTTTATATCCTTACACACTTAAAAAATTGCAATAGAAATTTCTCTCAGCAATTCCTAGTAGAAGCATAGTTACTGGGAAAAAAGAAAAACAGGACATTTCTTTAAGTGGTTTTACTACCAAAATGATGATTGTTGGTAAGAAAAATTGTTAGTTTGGTACCAGAAAATTCTAAGGATTTATACAAAAATACTTATTATGGTACTATAAGGGAATTTCCTAGTTGATCCCAATTAAGCATAGAAGGTCCAAACATGACATAAAATAGGCTCTTTGTACTTTACATTTTACATGAGCTTTTCTGTAAATCTTTTCCCATTGAGGTCAACTAAGAGTTAGTACTTCTTTTCCTCCAATATGGAAAAGAATGAAAAAGAAAGAAAACTCAGTGAATGAGATTCCAGAGCTGTTTCTCTATGGGAAATACAGTGTTTATAGTCAGAGTCAGATCTGTTTCATAGGTATGGTGGACAGACAGGTGTGGTTGGCTACTGCTATTGTTACACCCTGGTGTTCATGCCCTATATAATCTCCCCCAACTTTGAATGTGAGCAGGATCTATCATTTGCTTCTAGCTTGGAGAATATGGCAGAAGTGAAGGAATTTTGTAAATGTAGTTAAGGTTGTTGGTCATTTAATTTTGAGCTAATCAAAAGGGAGATTATCTGGGGTGGGCCTGACTTAAATAAATACATAAAATAGGACTGTACCTACCTGAAGTGAGAGGCTCTGTGATATTTGTTTAAGTAAGTAAACTACCATGTTATTGATATTCTCACAGGATCACACCTTTGGTTAAATGCCCTATTATAGCTGTCCTGAAATTCTTTTTTTTTTAATTATTTATTTATTTATTTACTATTTAATTTTATTTTTCAGTGTTCCAAAATTCATTGTTTATGCACCACACCCAGTGTTCCATGCAATACATGCCCTCCTTAATACCTACCACCAGGCTCACCCATCCCTCTCCCCTCCAAAACCCGTTTGTTTCTCAGAGTCCACAGTCTCTCATGCTTTGTCTCCCTCTCTGATTTCCCTTAATTCACTTCTCTCCATCTCCCAATGTCCTCCGTGTTATTCCTTATGCTCCACAAGTAAGTGAAACCATATGATTCTTGACTCTCTCTGTTTGACTTATTTCACTCAGCATAATCTCCTCCAGTCTCGTCCATGTTGATACAAAAATTGGGTATTCATCCTTTCTGATGGCGGCATAAAACTCCATTGTATATATGGACTATGTCTTCTTTATCCATTCATCTGTTGAAGGGCATCTTGGCTCTTTCCACAGTTTGGTGGCTCTGGCCATTGCTGCTATGAATACCAGGGTACAGGAAAGACAATAATTATATCATGGAACTTATGATTTATAAATGAAATCCAGTGAGGCAGTGGAGCATATATATTAATAGAGGAAATACACTCAAAATGTGTCTTTAGCCATTCCTTGTCCCCCCATTCACATAGCTCAAGTGCACAGAATTTTGGTGGACACATGATATTTGACAGTTCAGTGCAACTTAAAATGAGTGCAAAGTAAGTATATTATGGAAACTGCCAGATTTATACTGAAAATGATAACATAGAAGGAAAATAAAATATTGGGTTACTTATGATAACTTTCTCTTTCAGTTCTTACTCATCAGTAGGAAAAAGGTTGAGTGTTAGTGGATATCTCCATATCATTAAATAAAATAAAGACACTTGAGTTAACATTGTGTAATGTTTCTACTCTTCCGGTAAGAATAAAATAAAATACATATATAGATTATGAAATACAAATTATGCAATTTAAGTAAACCTATAAACTAGTTAAATACTCTTATATTTGCATTTAAATTTGACATTACACAGAAATCTTGAGAAAAAAGAACAAAGCTGGAGGCATTATGCTTTGTGATTTCAAACTATAGTACAAAGGTATAGTAATCAAAATAGTATGGTATTGGCATAAAAACAGATACATGGTTCAGTGGGGCAGAATAGAGAGCTCAGAAATAAGCCCAGGGGCGCCTGGGTGGCTCAGTGGGTTAAGCCTCTGCCTTTGGCTCAAGTCATGATCTCAGGGTCCTGGGATCAAGCCCCACATTGGGCTCTCTGCTGAGCAGGGAGCCTGCTCCCCACCCGGCCACCACCTGCCTCTCTGCCTACTTGTGATCTCTGTCAAATGAATAAATAAAATCTTAAAAAAAAAATAAGCCCATATATAAATGGTCAAATAATTTATGACAAAGGAGGCAAGAATATGCAGTGAAGATAGTTTTTTTAGTAAATGATATTGTGTAAACCGGACAGCCACATACAACAGAATATAATTAGACTACTATCTTACACTATAGACAAAAATTAACTCAAAATGGATTAAAGACAAGAAAGTAAGACCTAAAACTATAAAACTCCAAGAAGAAAACACAGACAATAATGTCCTTGGTGATGTTTTTACAGATCTGCCTCCAAAAACAAAGGCAACAAAAGCAAAAATAAACCTGTAGGACTGTATCAGACTAAAAACATCTGCACAGCAAAGGAAATCATCAACAATAAAAAGGCAACTAAATCAGAGAAATATTTGCAAATCACATCTGATAAGGGCTGAATACCCAAAATATATGAAGAACTCATACAACTTAATGGTAAAGAACACAAACACTTTAATTAAAAATTGGGTCAAGGATCTGAATAGACATTTTTCCAAAGAAGACATACAGATAGACAATAGGTACATGAAAAGATGTATCACTTATCATCAGGTAAATGCAATTGAAAACCACAATGAAATATGATGTCACACTTGTTAGAATGACTATTACCAAAAAGACAATAAATAAAATGTGTTGGTGAGGATGTGGAGACATGAGAAACCTTGTACACTGTAACTGGATGGTACAGCTATCATTGAAAATAGTATGGGGAGTAGGGTTTTGGTAAGCTCTGTGAGGATCTTATCTTACAGATACACAAAGGGAAGGCCTTAGAGGCTGGAGGAGACTGCTTATCATAAGGGCCCCTGGGGAGTCATATCAGGAAATTACATTTTACTTGTGACTCTGCAGGCTTATATGCCTGAGGGCTATTGTCAGTGTAAGGCTGTGCAGACCACTTAGCTAACCAAAAAACGATGTTGGGCAGGAGTACCACAGAGTACCTTAGCTAAACTCTCAACAGAAAGTGAAAAAGAAGGGAATGTATGTCCAACATTCCAGCTTTTGAGGGGACTATATAAGAGACTGTTTTCTGTCTGGCATGTCTCAAAGCACTGATGGGGAAACAGCACACTTTCTATGTTTGGTCACCATGAAAACAAAGAAGAGCTCAGCATCTGTGGCAGCATGAAACTGCAGTACTGCAGAAGAGATTAATAGCTTTTGAAAAAGAAATCCACAAATTACTCTAATTGGGACATTGCATGTACATCCGAAGAAAAGATTCACCCTCCAAAAAGATTTGGGGGCTCTAAGAATCTCTAGCCAGGTTGACTAATGGAGGTCTCCCATACAAATCCAGTCCATTACAGAAGGGAGAGTGGTTGTTTTTTCAAATACCCATAGCTGAGCAAAACAAACAAGCAAGCAAACAGAGAAACATGGCACAATGAAAGGAATACAATAAATCTCCAGAAATCAACCTTATAGAAGAGGAGAACTATGAATTACCTGACAAAGAATTAAAAATCATCTTAGCAAAAGTTCAGTGAGCTATAAAAACATAACAGATGGACAACTAAATGTAAGCAGCTGGACTAGTATAACTGAGTTTAAAAAAAAAATGAATAGAGGAGTTCAACAGCAGACTTTATTAAGCAGAAGAAAAAAATCCATGAACTGGAAGACAAGTAATTTGAGTCAGAAGAACAATAAGAAAAAATAATGAAGAAAAATGAAGAAAGCCTGAGAGACTCATGGACCAATATAAGCATTATGGGAATCTCTGAAGGACAAGAGACAAAGAATGGCATTGTTATGGACTGAATGTTTGTGTCATACCCAAATTCTTATGTGGAAATTCTAGCCTCAAAAGAGATGGTACTAGGAGATGGGACTTTGGGAGGTGACTAGATCATGAAGGTGGAGCCCTTATGAATGGAATTGTGCTCTTATAAAAGAGAATACAGAGAACTCTCTCCCCTTCTCGTCATGTGAAGATACAATGAAAAGATGACAATCCATAACCTGAAGAGGGCTCTCACCAGAACCTAACTATAATGGCACACTGATCAGAATTCTAGTCTCCAGAACTGTGAGAAATAAACTTGCTATTTATAAGCCACATAGTCTATGGTATTGCATTGTAACAACCTGCACTGAGAAGACAGGGACAGAGAAACTATTTGAAAAACTAACGACTATTTGAAAAACTTCCCAAATTTGAGGAATAAAATGGGCATCCAGATTCAAGAAGCTCAAAAAGTTCCAACCAGGATGAACCTGAAGAGTTCTACACAGAGAACATTATAATCAAACTGTCAGAAGTAAAATATAATCTTGAAACCAGTAAGAGAGATGTGACTCATCATGTACATGGGAGCTCCAGTAAGATTATCAAATTCTCAGCAGAAACATTACAAGTTAGAAGGGAGAGGAATGATAGCACTTTCAAAGTACTGAAAGAAAAAAAGAAAATAAAAGACAACCAGGAAAACCTATCCTTCAAAAATAAAGGAGAAATAAAGACCTTCCCAGATAAACAAAAATTGAGGCTGTTGATCACCACAAGAGGTATGTGGTGCTAAAGGGACTTCTTTAAGTTGAAATGAAGGGCACTAGATAACAATATAAAAACATACAAAAATGTAAAAGTATCTAGTAAAGGTAAACATATAGACAAATATGGAATCCTGTAATTCTGTTAAGTTGGTATGTAAATCACTTTCTATTCTGGTATAGAATTTAAAGGCTAGTATAGCTACAAAATCACAGAAAAGTAACAAAAATAACTACATCTGTAAAACTATGTAATACAAAATATTAAAAGGTATAATTTGTAATATATAAAACTATTTAATACAAAATATTAAAAGGCATAATTTTTAACATTAATAACACAAAGTATGTGTAGGAGGAGATTTAAATAAGTGGAATTTTAGTATATGATTTAAATTACCAGTCTAAAGTACAGTTGACCATTGAAAAATGTGAGAATTAGGTATACTGACCTTCCACACACTTGAATATCTGAATATAACTTTCGACTTCACCCAAACTTAACTACTAATAGCCCACTGTTGACTGAAGTCTTGCTGATAACAAAAACAGTTGATTAATACATGTTTTATATGCTTTATGTATTATATACCAAATTCTTACAATAAAGTTAGTTAGAGAAAAGAAAATGTTAAGAAAATCATATGGAAAAGAAAATACATTTACAGTATTGTACCATATTTATTGGGAGAAAAAAAAGCTTATAAGTCATGCAGTGCAAAACCATGTTGTTTGAGGGTCAACTATAGATTGTTATGTTTTATGTATTCCCCCAGTAACCACTAAGAAAATACCAATAGAAGATACACAGAAAAAAATGAGAAAGGAATCAAATCATGTCACTATAAAAAGATAATCTGTGAAATACAAATGAAGGCATTAAGAGAGGAGAGGCTTGACAAAAGCTGTAAGGCAGACAGAAAATAATGAACAAAACAGCAATAGTCAGTCCTTCCATACCAGTAATTATTTTAAATATAAATGGATCAAACTATCTCATAAAAAGATATAACAAGAAAAGACAAAGAATGAATGGATTTAAAAGAAGATCCAACTTAAGACACTCATTCAGAATTAAGGACACACATAAACTAAAAGTGAAAGGGTGGAAAAAGATTGTCCATACAAATGGTAATGAAAAATAGCAGGAGTGGCCATGCTTATATCATACAAAATGGACCTTAAAGTCAAAATAGTCTGTGAAAAGCTGTCATAAAAGATAAAGAACATTATATGATAATAAAATGATGAACTCACTAGAAAAATATAAAATTATAAAAAATATATATACATGATAGCAGAGCACACAAATAAATGAAACAAACATTGATGGAACTGAAGTGAGACAGTAAGAAAATACTAATAGGAAATTTTAGTTCTTTCCTCTTAATAAGAAATAGACAAACCAGATAGAAGATCCATGGAAACAGAGGGCTTGAACAACTCTATAGACCAATTGAAACTAACATTTCAAACCTGACATGTAGAGAACACTTTACCCAACAACAGCAAAATACACATTCAGGTGCACATGGAACATTCTCTAGGATGGTTCATATGAAAACAGAAAACAATGGAAAATTTAAAGATATATAGAAATTAAACAGGATACTCTTAACCAATATGTCAAAGAAGAAATAAAAAAAATATTGAGATAAATAAAACTTAAAAAACAATATACCAAAATTTGTGGGACAGAGCAAAAGCAGTACTAAGGGAAGTTTATAACAATAAACATATACATTGAAAAAAGAGAACAGTATCTGAAATCAACAGCCTAACTCTATACCTTAAGGAAATATGAAAAGAAGTAAAACTAAGCCCAATGTTAGCAGAAGAAAATAAAGATGAGAGAATAAATAAATGGAGTACAAAAATTTCCAATGAAACTAAGAGTTCATTGAAAAGAGCAACAAAATTGGCAAAACATTGTATAGGCTAGAAAAAAAAGAGAAAAGACTAATAACAAAAACATGAAATGAATGAGGTTTCAACTGATGCCAGTGAAATAATAAAAATAAGAAAAATGTTCATAAGAGACTACTATGAATAATTATAGACCCAGAATTTCAATAATTTAGAAGAAATGGAAAAATTCCTAGAAAACACAACTAGCACCTACTAAATCAAGAAGATATTGGAAATCTGAACAAATCAATAATAAGCAAGGAGATTGAATCAGTAGTCAAAAATCTTCCAACAATGAGATCTCACCTCACACTTGTCAGAATGTCTGAAATCAAAAATAAGAAACAAGAGCTATTGGTAAGGGTATAGAGAAAAGGGAACCCTCTTGCACTGTTGGTGGGAATGCAAACTGGTACAGCCACTCTGGAAAATAGTTTGGAGATTCCTTCAAAAGTTAAAAATAGAACTACTCTGTAATCCAGCACCTGTACTACAAAGAATGCAAAAATACTAATTGAACCCTGATGTTTATAGCAGAATTATCAATAATAGCCAATATGGAAACTGTCCCGGGTCCAAACAGTCCAATAGTCCATCAGCTGATGAATGGATAAAGATGAATGGATAAAGACACGCACACACACACACACACACACACACACACACACTCACACACATACCACTTCTTCTTTATCCATTCATCAGTTGATGGAGAGATATATAGTGGAATATTACTCAGCCATAAAAATGTAATGAAATCTTGCCATTTGCAATGACATGAATGGAGCAACAGAGTATTATGCTGAGTGAAATAGATCAGAGAAAGACAAATACCATATGGTTTCATTCATGTGGAATCTAAGAAACAAAATAAATGAGCAAAGGGAAAATAATGAGAGAGAGGGAGAGAGGAAGAGAGAGAGAGAAACCAAAAAACAGACTCTTAACTATAGAGAACAAATATAATGGTTACCAGAAGGGAGATGTGGGTGAAATAGGAAATGAGGACTAAGGAGGGCACTTGTAAGGAGCCCTGGGTATTGTATGGAAGAGATGAGTCACTATATTGTACACCTGAAATTAATATTATACTCTATGTTAACTAACTGGAATTTAAATAAAAACTTAAAAAAAAATCTTCCAACAAATAAAAGCCTAGGACCAGATGGCTTCATGGGTGAATTCTACCAAATATTTAAAGAGAAACTATTACCAATCCTTCTCAAACTCTTCCAAATAATGGAAGAGAAAGAAACACTTACAAACTCATTTTACAAGTCAGCTTTACTATAGTCTCAGTGACTGATATTTAGTTGTTGATTGCTTAGACATCCATTTCAAAGACATCCATCTCAAATAAACACATTTTCATCTGTATGTCACAGGAACTAGTAAACGAACTAAGTAAGCAGCCAGACCAGCCCACCCATGAAGTTCCCCTTTTAGAAAGCCCTGGGTAACCTAGATAACTGACCATGTCAGTGACTCATTCCCAACCAGTTCCTTAATTCCCACTCTTATGGTTTAAATTTGCCAATAAAGAGTAAACTTGTAAAACCTTAGTCATTTCACCCTCAGACTCTAATAAAGGCAGAGTCTCAGACTCACACTAATTTTCTGCTCTAATAAGGATCCCGATATGATTGGATTAAGGTCCACCCTAAAGACTTAATTTTAACTTAATCACCTCTTTAAAGACCCTATCTCCATAAGAGACTCTTAACTATAGAAAGCAAACTGAGTGTTGATGGAGGGAGGGGGGATGGGCTAAATGGATGATGGATACTGAGGAGCACACTAGTGATGAGCATACTAGTGATGAGCACTAGGTGTTGTATGTAAGTGACGAATCACTGAATTCTACATTTGAAACCAATTTTACCATATATATTAACTAGAATTTAAATAAAAATTTGAAATTAAAAAAGTGAAGACCTTATCCAAACATAGTTATATTCTGAGGTATTGGGGGTCAGGACTTCAACACAATAATGGGGGGTGGGGGGACACAATTCATCCCATAACTATTCCCAAATGGCGTATACTTGCCTTAAGTCACCTAAAACCGCCATTAAAATGATTTACTCTATTTATTTACATATAATCATTATATAATGATTATTATACTACTTATATCTCTATATAAGTAAGTTGCTAACTATGGTTAACTATTATATGTAGCATCCTTACAAAGGCCAAGTATTGACCTGAAGTTGTTATCAAATGACTTATGTATATTTTCACAACTTTATAATGCAATTAACCAAATGCCTATATCTATACAAATATGTTTTTCAAATATATAGCACAAGATAGGAATATAAAAATCTTAAAAGATTAGCATTTTATCTCAATGAAACACTCACTTATCTTTAAATAGCAAGGAAAGAGATTGATTTTTGCTTTCATCTGCTAAAATTGTCTTGCTGATTTCTAGAATTGTTATTCATTTACTTATAGAAAACTCATGGGCAGAAAACTTACAAGAAGGAAAAAGCATATTGAAAAGCTGATGAGCACAAGATGGAAAGTGTTCAGAATCATTAAATGTATTCACAAAGGATTTTATCTATATTTTTCCAATATAGCTAATATAGCACTACATCAAATAAAAAACTACAAATTTAATTGTCATCTTGATATTAAGCTTTCTAGAAAATGGAAAAATTCTTATGACAATTTAATTTCATAAAACAATTGCTTACTAAGTTGTCAAAATTTATAGAACAAAATATACATTTTACAGTGATAGATTTCATTAACAATGTTATAGAAACCAATTTTATTTATTATATGAAGTTTATTTTAGACAGATGGATTAATATGCTATCACTGTTGCAAACATCCAACATTCCATCAGGGGATTACAGATATTTTGAGTTAAAAATAACCTTATTGCCAGGTACATGAAAAGAAAAAAAAATGCCTTAAAGGAAGAAACCACATATTTTATTGCAATTTTCTGCAGTGGCAAACCAGAGTAGATAAATAAGATAAACAATAGTAAAGTTTTAAATTTTATTTTTATTTTGAATTTGGTAATAAATTTTAAATAACCACTAATTTTCAAATTATGTTAGCACAACCTTGAAAAACATTCAGCTCTCATGAGCTCAGAACTATCAGATATACCAAGTCATATAGTCAGATAAGTATAGTAACAGTATATCACACAATGGAATTTACATTTGGAGATCATACCAACCAATTTATATTTGGGGTCATGATTAATTTATGTAAATAGGCAGAAACTTGTATCACCTCTCACTTTTGGACTGACTATTCTCTCTTAGCTCACTGTCTAATGGCTTCATGAACTTGGTTTATGACCAGCTGATAAAGTAAGAATAAAACTTGGACCAGGTTTATAGGTTAAAGATGTTTCAACTTGATATAATGGCGGGACTAAAAAATACTGAAGATAGATTAAAGTTCCACTTAGGGTTAACTGCAAAGGGAAATAATGAAGGAATAAGTCCTCCAAGTAGGTATAATTTTAAATAGGGCACATGGCATCTGTGTTGTATAGAAGGAGATATGGTCTAAAATAAGAATATACACATACTCCTGGTTAGTGGTAAATGGTTGCTCACTGATATAGATTAGGAGATTAGAGACAGAAAATTTAGGGATAAGCTATGTGGGCACAGAGTGCCCAGGATTTGTACCTTTTGTGGATTTCCACCAGAGAGTTCACTACAGAGGAGATACTCATCTAGTATCTATCTGTTTTCAGCTATTCCAGTACAGCACAATAGGCACATGAGTAAGAAAGCCACAGTGGTAGCATTTAGTGCCTCTCTGCAAATATATTTTTAGCAACTGTTGATATTAAATTTGAGACTTGGCATCTGTGTACACCAAGAAAGAGCCTTGGATCTGATTCAGATCAAGGGAAAGAAACAGTCACTTGGTGGCAAAACTGATTACATCAAATACCTTCCAAGCATAAAATCCAAGTGTATCAGACATAATAGAATAAAATGATTCTATCTAACAGCAGATGGAAAGATTGTGAATTCTTTGATACACTGGGAGTGTAGGAAATGTTCTTATGACTCAAAATCCTGAAAAAATAAGTGATGAGTTTCACAGAACTAAAATAAAAATAGGGAGGCAGAGTCAGAGAGGTAATAGAAAAACCTCACCCCCCACCAAAATTACAATTTTTAGATGGCAAAATCATTTCATAAGCGGTATAAAAAAGATAAATTGAAAGATAAATGATAATTGCAACTTATGTCATAGATAAGTGTTGTTCCTTATGTATAAAAATTTTATAAAAAGAATACAAAACCAGACAACCATATGAAAAGATGGCAAGTAATAGGAGGATAGTGTTCCAAGAAAAAGAAATGCAGTGGATAAGATGAAAACTTAAATGAGGTTATATACACAGAAGGAATCAGGTGGGGGAACAGATATGGTAACTCAACATCTTTGAATCTACATTTTTTTATTTGACATTGAAAGAGTAAATGTTTTTACGATTATAAAATAGAATTGACATTAAAAAAAGGGATTTCTAAAAACCAAAGCAAACTAAAACAAATGCACTTAATTGGGTATTGAGTTAATAGCTTAACCACACAGAGAGTAATTGTTCCACGATATATATATATTTTTAAATTTTATTTATTTGACAGGCAGAGATCACAAGTAGGCAGAGAGGCAGGGAGAAAGAGAGAGGAGGAAGCAGGCTCCCTGCTGAGCAGAGAGCCTGATGCAGGGCTCAATCCCAGGACCCTGGGATCATGACCCGAGCCAAGGCAGAGGCTTCAACCCACTGAGCCACCCAGGTGCCCCCAAAATATTTTAAAGCTGAGTAATTTGACTGCACATCCCTAGTGGGATATAAGCTAACAACAAAATGAAGTGTAAGAAAGACTTAAACATTTTTTATAACCATGTTTTAGTAATAATATTGATGTTATTCTATGTTAGATATATTAATCTGTATGTGAATATACACTTCTTAGTCATATTTATACGTATACATATAAATATATATACATGTATTTGAGTTTGAGAAAAAGCAAGTAATTGTATTAATATCATCAACAAGATTTACTTTAAGAGAAAGTATAAATAATAAATTATATTAGTTCAAACTCTGTAGTAGATAAAAGAATGTAATCTTAAATTGGAATTGGCCATATAAGTATGAATTCATGTGTTTATACTAAAAAATAAAGTTAGGGGCACCTGGGTGGCTCAGTTGGTTAAGCATCTGACCCTTATTTTGGGTTCAGGTTATATCTCAGGTTTGTGAGATTGAGCCCTGCATCGGGCATGGAGCCTTCTTAAGATTCTTTCTCTCTCCCCTTCCCTCTGTCCATCCCCCCACTAACCTCCCACTCACACACACTCTCAACTCTTAAAAAAAAAAAAAGGTAATAAAAAAGTTAAAAAAAAACATGTATGTTGAAATTATATATGGACATAGGTAAAAAATATATATGCATGTGTATATATTTCTTACTTCTACTCTCCCATGTGGAGATCCAGAATCAACGATAATTCATTAGTAATGATCACTCCAAATGTTTATATTGTGTTTCTAATGACCATTATTCATTCAAAGAAACCAGTGTTCCTTAGGTGGCAGATAACAGATGTGGAGCAAGCTATATACAAATGAGACTTAATGATATTATTCAGATAACATTTCAGAATAAATTCAGAAATATTATTCAGATATTATTAATCTAGGATGACCTTCTTGATATTATTCAAGGATTCTCTGAAAGAATATTGAATTCATCTTAAAAGGGAATAAAAAGTAACTTAAAGGGGCACCTGGGTGGCTCAGTGGGTTAAAGCCTCTGCCTTCAGCTCAGGTCGTGATCCCAGGGTCCTGGGATCGAGCCCTGTATCGGGCTCTCTGCTCAGTGGGGATCCTGCTTCCTCCTCTCTCTCTCTCTCTCTGCCTGCCTCTCCACCTACTTGTGATCTCTCTCTCTCTTTCAAATAAATAAAATCTTAAAAAAAATATTTAAGACTTAATGTTTAAAAAAAAAAAAAGTAACTTAAAGAGGCTCTCATTCACTATAGGACAATGCTATAAAGGAACTAAATATGCACTTCTCCTGACTTTTCTATGTTGAAGTGGATCTTGGGCAACAAAAAGTCGGGAGAATCTCCTTTTTTTTAATAGAAAAATTCTGCCAATAAATGAAGAAGAAATGGTATAATTAGAACTTAAAGTTCCCTGAATAAAATAATAGGTCTAGATTACAGGTGAAAAGCTGGGGATTTTTATAATAAATAAACCAAAGCACCTGAACCCACCAATGAATCTTACCACCCAAAAAGAGCTACAGCTTTACATTATGTACCTTCTGACATGATGCAAGTACATATTCTCAGGCAAAATGAAACCTAAATCCCATCAAACCTCTTCATCTAAATACCAGTTTATTGGGGGATAGATATATTATACAAACAATAAGGATCCAGTCAGTCAAATAGATGGTGAATATCATACAGGAAAAATGTACTGGTTTCTTCCACAAGTAATGGTGAAAAGAAAATAAAAGAAGATGTAGAATAAAAAGATCTAAGAAACCTATCAAACAAATTCAGTAAATGGATTGTGGATCCTCATTTGAACAAACTAACTTTTAAAAAGCGATAATGAAGGAAATGTTAATAATGACTGGGTAATTGATAATATTATGAAATAAGTCAATATTTTAGAAGTTTGTGTAGTTATGTGATATGTAATAAATGAGATATTTATTATATTATTGGCAATCCTGAAAAATAATGACAGTTGCTTTATTTTTTACTTTGAGATTAAACCTATAAATTAAAAACTATACATTATAATTTCATTGAATATAGAAGCCCAGAACTATAATATGCTATGAAAATGAATTTCTTTTTTTTCTTTCTTCATTATTATTATTTTTTAAATTTTAATTTATTTTTTCAATGTTCCAAGATTCTTTGTTTATGCACCACACCCAGTGCTCCATGCAATACGTGCCCTCCTTAATATCCAACGCCAGTCTCACCCAACCCCCCTCTCCCCTCCAAAACCCTCAGCTTGTTTCTCAGAGTCCACAGTCTCTCATGGTTCATATCCCCCTCCAATTTCCCCCAATTCACTTTTCCTTTCCTTTTCCCAATGTCCTCCTTGTTATTCTTTATGCTCTCCAAGTAAGTGAAACCATATGATAATTGACTCTTTCTGCTTGACTTATTTCACTCAGCATATTATTATTTTTTTATAAACCTATAATGTATTATTTGCTTCAAGGTATAGGTCTGTGAATCATCAGTTTTACACAATTCACAATACTCACCGTAGCACATACCCTCCCCAATGTCCATAACCCAGCCACCCTATCCCTCCCCGCCACACCCCAGCAATCCTCAGTGTTTCCTGAGATTAGAATCTCTTATGGTTTGTCTCCTCTTAAAAAGAATATGGTATTTAGATAGAATTAATGGGTTATTGTTGCTTACACGTTGATATAAGATGACTGTTAGACTTAATGGTCAACAACAACAAAATACCTTGAAGATACTTGCTTTTTCTTATGTTATCATTTCCTACAATTATTTTTAACTTACAATCTTTTCCGTGACAGTACATCTCAAATAATTACAAATAGCTGGTCAAAAATATTATATTTCCACAGATGGCATTTATCCTTGTGATTATATTGGACACACCCAGATAATCTAGGATAACCCTCTTGTTTTAAGAACCTCATTTACTCATACCTGCAAAGTTCCTTTTATCATGTAAGGTAACATATTCTCAGGGAGAATTAGGACTTGGACATCTTTGGATGTGGACATAATTTGTCCTACAAAACTCTAATATAGAATTAAGATTTCTTTGCAAAATACAAACAGCAACTGAGCCATTAAATATATTTTCAGTAATCATCAGCTTATTTCAATACATTAGGAAATTTTTAGTTTGAAATATTCCATTTTTGTCTTTTTCTAATTTAATTTTTCATTCCATGCCAACAAGTTAGAAAAGTGAGAACAAACAACAACAATGACAAGATTGCCAGATGGCCTTTTAAAAGGGTGTTACCACAAGGCAGGGGTTTATCTAGTTATTTATGTGCTGTTGTGTGAGACATGAGAAAAATTACTCTTAAAACCTTATAATTTTGATCTAAAAAGAAAAAAATACCATTTTCTGTAATTTTAATGTTGATTTTTATTAAATGGACAGGATCCATGACATATACCATGAGCCAGATGCCATCCTGAGTACCTTATAAATATCACTATGGTTAGTCTTCAAGTATTCTTACTATTCCCATTACAAGTGAGGAAACTGAGTCACAGAGAGTTCAGGTGTCTTGTGTAAAATGGCACAATTAGTAAATGGTGGATCGAGGATTCCCACCCAAGTAATCTGGTTCCACCAAAGGAAGATCCTGCAGACTTAGCCACTACACTAAGGTTGCTTATGAGTCAGAAAGCATAGTTTGATACTAAAGTAATGACGCTTATTTTTTAACTGCTGATAAATCAGGAGTTCCCACTATTGCAACCTCTCAAGTGATATCTTTTTCTCAATAAAGAGAGATATTTGTCCCAAGTCAAGGTCAATGTACAAGTAAATTTGAGTTTGGGTGTCAGGGTACATGCTATCCCCAGCCACTGCTTACAAACTTAACATGTATCTTGAGTGATCTGTGCCCTGTTGTTCATTTCAGGCCACAGTTCAGATTCCCCCTCCTTTAGTTTCATTTCCTCCAAATATGTTAAGTCTCTGGTACATCAAACCTGTACAAATAATTACAAAGTTTGAAAGGAAAAGATTCAAGGTATCCTCCTAGTTGTTGATGAAAGCGACTTAAAGAAGATTGAGTTACTAAATGGGAGATCCTGTATACACACATTTATATATCTTGTACATTATATAACAAAAATATAATTGAGCATATACACACACATATATAGGTGTATATTTGTGTGTATATATATGTACATACATATATGTTGCCTATGAACTATCACTTCAGAAGAATAATTAATGTCTTTATGATACTATAAAGCACCTGTCCCACTTAACCAAAAACCAATGTAAAATGGATTTTTTTCCTTAAAGTCTTTTTATACTAAGATGAATAAAATTGCCTTGCTCAACATGACTTATATATTATCTGTGTCTTTATTCTAATACACTAATTTAAAATCAGTTGTTGGAATGTAAGATTATTTGAAGGCAAAAGACAAATATTAATTAGGTTCTTAAAAGCAAATACAGGAGAGATAACATCATGTTATATCTATAATTTCAGAAAAAATTAAAGATGAATTAGCACCCTTGATATTTAAAATTTTATACTTAAAAAAATTAATTCCAGTACAGCTAACATACACTGTTATATTGGTTTCATGTGTACAATATAGTAATTCAACAATTCTATACATTACCTGATGCTCAAGATAAGTGTACTCTTAATCTTCTTTACCTATTTCACCCATCCCCCAATCACCTGACCTCTGGTATCCATTTTTTTTCTTTAGTTAATTATGTTTTTTGGTTTGTCTCTTTATTTTTTCTTTGTTTTGTTACTTAAATTCCACATATTAGTGAAAAAATCATTTACTTTTGAGAACTGACATAACAGGTGCTAAGAATATAATTCCATTTTTTTCCCAAAACCTCATTTATAAGAATGAGGTAATTAAGCAATTTATTCTTAGGGTACAAAACTATAAAGTTATGAGATGTGATCTTTTGTTTGAGGATTTTGTGAATTTCTGCTACTGAATTTCTTACCCATTTGGTTTATGTAATAATGTATAATTTGTAGTAAAATGAGATTTTAAAGCTTTCCACACAAATAAATCTTATAGAAATCTAGGAAAAAACCACCCCCAATTAAAAAAACAAAAAGACAAAAACAAAAACTTAAAAAAGGTGGGCAAAGAACTTGAATAAACATTTTTTCCGAAGAAAATATGTAAATGGCCAGTAAGTACCTGAGGCAGTGCTCAAAATCACAAATCATTAAGGAAATGCAAATCAAAACACAATGAGATAGCACTCTGTCCATTATAATGGCTATTATCAATAAGACAGAAAATAGTTAAGTGTTGCGAAAGATATGGGGAAATTAGAAACTTTGTGCATTGCTGTTGGAATGCAAAAGGTGCATTTGTTGTGAAAAATGGTATAGTAGTTCCTGAAAAAAAATAAATTTATGATTATTATATGATGCAGAAATTCACTTCTGACTATATACACAAAAGAATTAAAAATAGGGACTTGAATAGATATTTGTACACCAATATATGAAAGAAATGTAGTTTATACATACAGTGGAATATTATTCAACCTCAAAACCAAATAAAATTCCAGTATGTGCTACAACATGGATAAACTTTGAAGACATTATGCTAAGTGATATAAGTCAGAAAAAAGGATGAATATTGTATGATTTCACTTATATTAGCTTTCTAGAACAGTAAAATACATAGAAACAGAAAATTGAATAGTGGTTATCAGAGGCTGAAAGGAGAACTGAAATGGAGTTTATTGTATAATGGGTACAAAGCTTCATTTTGGGAGGAGGGAAAATTCTGAAGTTGTACAATGTTATGAGTGTCCTTAATGCCACTGAACTGTATATGTAAAGATGATTTAAATGGTAAGTTTTATGTTGTGTGTATTTTTACATGATAAAAATCTGGAAAAATCACGAGTTAAAAATCAAGATCTGTGCTCTAGGACATAGGTAGGAATTAAGTAACTTTTCTTTGTAGCTCAGAAAAATAATAAGCAATATTTTTATTTTGATAAAAATCAATTTTTATCTTTGATTATTTGATTTGTTTCAATATACATTTGAGAACAAGACATATATTTTGTATTAATAAAACCATCAGAACTAAAAATTTTTAAGAAATAAACACTAGTTCCATTTTCTCCTCAAAGTGAAAATGATTCATATTCATCATAAACATTAAAAAAAAAAGATGAAAAAAAGCAAGTAAATTGAACAAATTTTTCCTCTCAATAGAAATCATATCTAGGGGCGCCTGGGTGGCTCAGTGGGTTAAAGCCTCTGCTTTCGGCTCAGGTCATGATCCCAGGGTCCTGGGATCGAGCCCCGCATGGGGCTCTCTGCTCAGCGGGGAGCCTGCTTCTTCCTCTCTCTCTGCCTGCCTCTCCACCTACTTGTGATCTCTGTCTGTCAAATAAATAAATAAAATCTTTAAAAAAAAAAAAAGAAAGAAATCATATCTAATATTTGGTAGCTACTATTCCAAACATGGACACTTGGGTTGTTTCCATATTTTGGCTATTGTAAATAATGCTGCAATAAACATAGGGGTGTATATGTATTTTCAATTGATAAGTGGTAAATACCCACTAGTAGAGTTACTAAATCATATGGTATTTTTATTTTTAAATTTTTGGGAACCTCCATACTGCTTTCCACAATGGCTGCACTAATTTACATTCCCACCAATAGTGCACGCGTGTTCCTTTTACTCCACATCCTCACCAACACTCATTATTTCTTGTGTTTTTTATTTTAGCCATTCTCCTTCATCAACATCCTCTGAGCCACTTCCCTTCTGGTAATCATCAGTTTGTTCTCTATAATGAAGAGTCTATTTCTTGGTTTGTCTCTTTCTCTCTCTTTTTTCCTTTGCTTGTTTGTTTTGTTTCTTAATTCCTCATATTTGTGAAATCATATGGTATTTTTCTTCCTTTACTGACTTATTTTACTTAGCCCCTCTTAAAATTGGATTATTTGTGGGCTTTTGGTTTGTTTGTTTGTTTTGGTATTGAGTTGTATAAGTTCTTTATATATTTTGGATATTAACTCATTATTGGATATATCATTTGCAAATATCTTCTCCCATTCAGTAGGTTGTCCTCTTGTTTTGTTGATGATTTCCCTTGCTTTTTATTTGAGTGTAATTGGCACACAATGTTACGTTAATTTCAGATGTTATTTGACCAGTTTTTATATTATCCTATACTCACCTTAGTGTAGCTATCATCTGTTACCATATAATGCCATTGTAATGTCATTGACTATGTTCCTTTTTTTGTTTTTTTTTAAGATTTTATTTATTTACCTGAGGGAGAGAGAGAATGACAGAGGAGAGGGTCAGAGGGAGAAGCAGACTCCCTGATGAGCAGGGAGCCTGATGAGGGACTTGATCCCTGGACTCCAGGATCATGACGTGAGCTGAAGGCAGTCCCTTAACCAACTGAGCCACCTATGCACTCCTGATTATATTCCTTATGCTGTGCCTTTTATCCCCATGACTTATTTTTCCTTAACTGGAAGCCTGTAACTCCTATTCCTCTTCACCCATGTTGCCCTAGAACCTCCCAGTCTGGTAATCATCAGTTTGTTCTTTGTATTTACAGGTCTGATTCTGCTTTTTGTTTCTTTATTAAGTTTTTGATTCTCATATGAGTAAAATCTCATATTTGGCACTCTGATTTATTTCATTTAATATAATATTCTATCAATATTGTCATGATTGATACCATCTCATCCTTTTTAAATTTAATGCATGGTATTATTATTTATGTGCTACAAACAAATAAAATGTTAAGTTTTACTTGAATATAACTTAAAAAATAATCAAGGATGAAGGAATTGCTAAGTTTCATTTAATGTTTCTCTACCACAAAGATATAACCACTGAAAATCAATGTGTGTGCAAGCTTGTGTGTGCACATGTGTGTGTGCATACACTAGTGCACACCCATACATGCATATTTGGTGGAGTTGGAGATGTTAAGTGTTGCAAGTTATGTTTCTTTTTAACTACATTTTTCCATTTTAGGTTTATTCTGGCTCCATTCTTTATTACATGAGAAAATAAGCAAAAGCACAACTACGTATGCTCCCACATCATTTTATTTATATCTCTTTGTCTTTTTTAGTTAAATTATAAATTTTACCATATCAAATTTCAAATTTAATATTCTGTTACTATAAGTCCCCTCTGTCAGTGAGCCTTAGTTCCATGTTGAAGGCAGTTTAATGTTTATTATTTGCTTAACTTTTGTATTTCTAGAACATAGAGTTTCATTCAACTCATCGTTGTCTGCCTTTCACTATCAAATAGTTTTATTCAAGCTGTTGGTTTTGCTCCATATTCCCTGACATCTTATGTGTTGAGAATGTTAGTCTGTTACCTTCATACTGAAGGATATTTAGACAATAATTTTATTTTTCACATACCTCTGTAGACATTGCTCTATGCAGTGAAGACATTGAAGCCAAATGAAGCCAAATGAAGACATTGAAGCCAAATGAAGACATTTGGCTCCAACATTCATAGATTATTTGCTTTTTTGTGTTTAGATGTCCAAAGGACATTTTTTAGCCATGGAATTCAGCAATATCATCAGTTTGAGCTTTGAAATTGATTATTTAAAAAAAATTTTTTTTTTCTCTTCTGGATCCCCTAAAATTCCATATGATAATGGCAAGTTTTCATTCTTTTTTATGGCTGAAAAATATTACCTTGTTCTATTTTCTTTATTCATTTATCCTTTGATAGACACTGTATCTTAACTATTGTAAAAAAATGCTGCAATAAACAAGGGGGGGGCATATATCTTTTTGAGTTGGTGTTTTGGTTTTCTTCAGATAAATACCTTCAAGTGAGATTGCTGGATCATGAGATAGTCCTATTTTTCATTTTTTGAGGCGTCTTCATACTGTTTTCCATAGTAACTGCACCAATTTACATTTCTGTCAACAGTGCCCAGGGAACTCTTTTTCTTCACATTTTAATGCTTGTTATTTCATGTCTTTTTGATGAGTCATTCTAACAAGTATAAGGTGATATCTCATTGTGATTTTGATTTGCCTGATAATTAGTAATGTTGAGCATCTTTTCATGTACCTATTGACCATTTCTATGTTTCTGTGTCTCATATTTGCTGCCATTTTTTTAAATTGAAGCGTGTTTTTTTTTTTTTTTAAGTTAAAGTAAAGTTAAGTTGTATGGGTTCTTTATACATTTTGGATATTAATCCCTTATCAGATATAATATTTGCAAATACTTTTTCCCATTCAGTAGGTTGTCTTTTCATTTTGTCAATGATTTCCTTTGCTGTGCAGAAGCATTCTTGTTTGATGTGGTCTCACTTATTTTTGCTTTTGATGCCAAATCCCAAAAATTTATTGCCAAGACCAATGTCAGGAGTTCACTGCTTATGTTTTCTTATAGGATTTTTCTGGTTTCTCTTATATTAAAGTACTTGATTCATTTTGAGCTAATTTTTGTATATGTTATAAGATAGTGGCCCAGTTTCATATTTTTATGTGTGGATGTTCAGTTTTCTCAAAAGCATTTATCTTTTTTCCAGTGTATATTCTTGACTCCTTTGTCATAAATTAATTGGCCATATATGTATGCATTTATTCCTGGGTTCTCTATTCTGTTCTGGGTTTATCTATGTGTCTATTTTTATGCCAAGAAGTTGATCATTTTTTAAATCAACCCACAACTATAATTTTTCCATTTATTTCAGGAAATATACCTGTATTTATCATAGTATAATTTACTTCCTGGCTGTTTTGTTTAGAACATTTGTTTAAGAATACCAGCACATGTGCATATTTTTCTGTCTTCTTTATTGATCATCTTTTAACAAATTATTTTTATATAATAGGTTTTTCCATTTTGTTTCCTAGAGATTTTCAACTTTGGCTATAATGCCCCTGTTTTCAGTTATGTTTACTAATATTTCATTTAAAATATTTTTCTCCTCTGTAATCTTTTATGTTTATTTCATTTATCCTGAGAAAAACTCCTTTAATCTTTATTTGCTGTATCATAATTTCTTCTCTGAACCATTGCACTTCACTTTTGTACCTTTTGTTCCTTATTGTTAATAGAGAAGTCAGGGTGCCTGGGTGGCTCAGTGGGTTAAAGCCTCTGCCTATGGCTCAGGTCATGATCCCAGGGTTCTGGGATCGAGTCCTGCATCAGGCTCTCTGCTCAGTGGGGAGCCTGCTTTCCCCTCTCTTTCTGCCTGCCTCTCTACCTACTTGTGATCTCTGTTTGTCAAATAAATTAATAAAATCTTTAAAAAAATAGAGAAGTCAGAGTATCTGCAGTTCTCTTTGATCCTATTAATAAACTGTATTTTTTCTAAGATAGTCTTACATTTTATTGATTAATTACTTTTAAGATATTTTCTTAACTTTCACTTGTGTTTCTTTTTCTCTCTTTTTTCTTTTGCAATTTTTTGATCCCAGATCAGGTATACATTCCTTTGTGATTATTATGTTTGAGTTGGACAAGCTGTACATGTGTGATGTGTGGTGTGTGGTGTATTTGTGTATGTTCTGGTAGAAAGAAGGCAGCTGGTGTGGTCTGCAGGCTTTTAGAGGATGCATTATCTTCAGTACCATATAGTCAAATTGTTTATTCTGGAAGCTCATGGCTTTTTATCATTAAAATTGCACACTAATACTCAGGTGAGTTTTTATAGTTACTGAGTTGTAGTTGTGTCCCATTTTTCCTTTGAGAAAAGCAGTAATATTTCCTACTTTTGTAAATTTTTTTTCAGTGAAACTAAAAGTAGAGAAATGAAGCCAAAATTGTGTTTATTTGGCTATCTGACCTGGAGTTTGAAAATTTTAATAACTGCTATGAAAACTTGAAAAGGCATATCCAAAAATTTTTCTTTTAAAAAAGATTCGCACACTTGCTTCTTATCTAAAATCTGTGTGAAAGAATGGCCTAGAGAATAACTGTGCAAAGCATAATTAAATGGAGTGAGGTACTAGACATTTGGAAACATTAAGATATTCAAAGCAATAAGTTAGTAAAAATTCCATTTTCTTGTAAATGGTTATTTCAAGGAAGCATTATTGATGTAATTGCTATAGCTAACAAAGCACAATAGCATTATAAGCAATCTCATCCAGGTTTAAATTTAATTTTAGAAATAGTCTATATATCTTAAAACAGTAGTAGAAACTTGGATATCTAAACATAATCAGTTGAAAGTTTTCTAGTAGTAATTATTTTTTACTTTGCTATGCTATTTACATCAAAGTTACAAAATCAGCTACTGTTCTCAAATACAATTATAATAAGCTTTAATATATACTCCTATATATCTTAGCATCATTTGCAAAACCAAATTTGGTCTGACTAAAATTTAGGCAATCTTAAAAAGGTTTTGATTACATTATTACAGCTATAATGTAAATTGTAACAAAACCTAGTTATACAGGCTGGCTTAGTAAGCATATTTTTAGGCTTCTAAGAAACATGAAAATATGAGATTTATAATTTTAATTAAAACAGATGAAAACAGAGTATAACTTATAAAGCTTTCCAGTGATACTTCTGCTATATAAGTTTTCCCCAGAATCTTAAAACCTTGTCTGTATAGGACTTGCTTTGTATTTAATAAGCTCTATTGCTTTCCTAGAACTTGTCTTGTGAACCAGTTTGGTTTTGACTTGTATAGCATGAATAACAATATGGAAAATTTTAAACATTAGATATCATATTGATAGACTGGTAAGAATATATCTCACTTTGAAAACATATCTATTGTTGTTATTTTTGTGATTTGCAATTTCCCAATCACTGTGAAATGCTTTTAATATAGTGTGCAATGGAGATTACCACTGAACCAAGAAATTTTTGTAGCAGGAATACTAGATTTAGGAAGATCACTTTCCCAATGATATCCAGTAATGGTTATGATGGATATTTTATCTTGCTGTTTGCAAAAATAATTGGAATAATCCAACATACAATATCTGGGACTAAACTCTGCATTTGAGTGCACATTTACATTATTTTCAAACCCACACAACTCCCTCTCAAATATGTTAAGATGACAAAATCTTTAGAACAATTGGCACTGCGATTTTAATCATAGCATTTTTATTAGAATGCTTTGTAAATATGGTCAGCACCTGTATGGTCAGCATCAATTTTTAAGGAATAGTCTCCATTATTAGTGACTTCTTGTTGTCTGGAAGCTCTATGGTACCAAATACCAGTTACTAACAAGTAAAGTTGCTTCAAAATGATAATCACCAGAGGGATAATGTTTTAGTGTGTGGTAAAACTGTTGCACACTGGCTTCCCAAGTCTTAGTTTAATGATGTAATTTGGTAATTTGAACAATCAGCCCTTGTGGGAGTGTTTGTACCAGGGAAATCAGCAAATACTACAAATGAGGACATTTAAAGAAAAACAAAAAAGTTTAGAGAACTGGTTATTAACCATTTGCCGAACAACATCACTTAATCATCTCAAGGAAAAAAAAACCCAAAAAACAGTATACCTTAATTCAGGTTGTACCTGAGAAGTTGTAGTGGTAATACATTGTCCTTTCTGTGGATATGTCAATGTATTACCCAACACTTTACAATCAACTTTATGAAAGAATCAAATAATTGTAAAATGTCACATGAGAAGCAAGCCATAGTTCAGTCAGTAAGTTTCCATCTTGTTGATCAATTGCCATTTAGGTTATATAGCACAGAACTTGAGCTCTAGAGATCTATATAGAGCTTGAAAAAAATATACGTGAACCCTGAAGTTAATAATTCTTAACAATGGTACTTTGAGATAGTTACTTGCTATTTTCAGTCCTATTTCCCAATTGATAAAATATAAATGAAAATAATCCCTCACTTGATGCATTATTTTAAAGACTGAATAATAAAATTCACATACCATAAAGGCTCCAATGTAGCTACAATCATAATGTTAGTTTCTATTGTTGGGCTTTTTTAAGCTGCTTTGAGTTTATACAATACCCATCATTTCTTTTTTGTAATAGTTGCATGTTATCAGGTTTTCTCATTTCTAATAATCTCCCCCAAGTCCTCAAGGTTAAATTTTATTTCTGCAATGATTAAAATCCTGAAAAACTTTAACATGACCAAAGGATTTCTATAATTCATATATGCATAATGCATTTTATTAAAAACTGAATAAATAATATTAGTTATTCCTTTGGGCTTATATTATTCTCATTTATATTTATTTTGATACATTTGATTTATGCTCTTTGTGTGTATGTGTGTGAAGTAGAGACAATGTAAGGCAAGGGCATATATGATTTGAAAAAAAATCAATATTTTATGTCTTAAAATTTTTATTACAATATTTAGTTTTCTTGAAATTGTTAAATATGACTAAATAAAGATTTGAGATTTCATGTTCGGGGCACCTGGGTGGCCCAGTGGGTTAAAGCCTCTGCTTTCGGCTCAGGTCACGATCTTAGTGTCCTGGGATCGAGCCCCACATCGGGCTTTCTGCTCAGCAGGGAACCTGCTTCCCCCTCTCTCTCTGCCTGCCTCTCTGCGTACTTGTGACTCTGTCTGTCAAATAAATAAATAAATAAATCTTTAAAAAAAAAAAAGATTTCATGTTCATCAAAGTGATGCCTAGATTAAAGCAAATTAAGAAATAATACAAAGCTAAAGTTGATTGAATCAACTTTTTAATTTAATTTAATTTTATTTTTTTTCAGTGTTCCAGAAATTGTTGTTTATGCACCACACCCAGTGCTCCATGTAATATGTGCCCTCCAGAATACCCACCATCAGGCTCACCCAACTCCCGCCCCCTCCCCTCCAAAACCCTCAGTTTGTTTCTCAGAGTTCACAGTCTCTCATGGTTTGTCTCCCCATCTGACTTCCCCCAACTCACTTCTCCTCCCTATCTCCCAATGTCCTCTGTGTTATTCCTTATGCTCTACAAGTAAGTGAAACCATATGATAATTGACTCTCTCTGCTTGACTTATTTCACTCACCATAATCTCTTCCAGTCCTGTCCATGTTGATATAAAAGTTGGGTATTCATTCTTTCTGATGGAGGCATAATACCCCACTGTATATATGGACCATATCTTCTTTATCCATTCGTCTATTGAAGGGCATCTTGGTTCTTTCCACAGTTTGGTGACTGTGGCCTTTGCTGCTATGAACATTGGGGTACAGATGGCCCTTCTTTTCACTACATCAGTATCTTTGGGATAAATATCCAGTAGTGCAATTTTTGCAGGGTCATAGGGAAGCTCTATTTTTAATTTTTTGAGGAATCTCCACACTGTTTTCCAAAGTGGCTGCACCAACCTGCATTCCCACCAGCCATGTAAGAGGGTTCCCCTTGCTCCACATCCTCTCCAATACATGTTGTTTACTGTCTTGTTCATTTTGGTCATGGTAACTGGTGAAGGTGGTATCTCATTGTGGTTTTGATTTGAACCTCCCTGATGGCTAATGATGATGAACATTTTTTCATGTGTCTGTTTGTATGTGTTCTTTGGAGAAGTGTCTGTTCATGACTTCTGCCCATTTTTTGACATGATTATCTGTTTTGTGTGTGTTGAGTTTGAGAAGCTCTTTATAGATCTTGGATATCAGCCCTTTGTCTGTAGTGTCACTTGGGAATATCTTCTCCCATTCCGTGGGTTGCCTCTTTGTTTTGTTGACTGTTTCCTTTGCTGCGCAGAAGCTTTTGATCTTGATTAAGTCCCAAAAGTTCATTTTCACTTTTGTTTCCTTTGCCTTTGGCGATGTGCCTTGAAAGAAGTTGCTGTGGCCGATGTTGAAGAGTTACTGCCTGTGTTCTCCTGTAGGATTTTGATAGATTCTTGCCTCACGTTGAAGTCTTTTATCCATCAAATAGGCTTTAAAGAAACTGACTTTTCTTTCAATAATGTTAAATTCTGCTTCTCTTTTATTTTGTTATTTTGATTGTAAGTTTAAATTTATAGTTCTTAAATTTCATATGCCTCTTTATATTTTCATGTATTATTCATCTTATCTTTATGACTGTACTCTGAAGGTATCCTGACTTTCCTTAGGTTTCTTAAATTCTTAATTTCTTAATTAAATTTCTTAAATTTCTTTCTTTCTTTTTTTTTTTAAAGAATATTCTTTTTTTTTTTTTTTTAATTCATTTGACAGACAGAGACCACAAGTAGGCAGAGAGGCAGGCAGAGACAGAGGAAGAAACAGGCTCCCAGGTGCCCCAAATTTCTTAAATTTCACATGCCTCTTTATATTTTCATGTATTATTTATCTTATCTTTATGACTGTACTCTGAAGGTATCCTGCCTTTCCTTAGGTTTCACTCTGTTGTTGTATGTGTCCTATTGTGTACTATATGATTTTAAGATTCATTTTCATAAAAAGAAAAACATGGGCTTTTTGACTGAGATGTTTAAAATTTGGGGAGGGCTCTAGGTGGGATGAGAAATATTTGATCCAAAAGCCCATTGACACCTGAAGTCTATGCCATAACAAAGGAAAACTGAAATGTAAGT